>NW_021604600.1:4636203-4719069 GCF_004785775.1 Grammomys surdaster
CCCCCCCCCGAGACCCCCTTATCTCATCTCCTCTCCTCCTCTTTCTACGAGGCTGTGCCCCTACCCACCCACCCACCCACTCCCACCTCCTTGCCTTCGAATTCTTCCCGACTGGGGTATCCAGCCTTCACGGGACCAAGGACCTCCTCTCCCACCTATGCCCAACAAGGCCATCCTGCCTTACAATACAGCTGGAGCCATGGGTCCTTCTCTGTGTGCTCCCAGGCTGGTGATTTAGACCCTGGAAGCTCTGGTTGGTTAGTATTGCTGCTCTCTCCATGGGGCTGCAAACTCCTTTAGCTCCTTAAGTCTTCTCTCTAACTCCTCCATTAGGAACTCCATGATCAGTTCAATGATTAGCTGTGAGCATCCACCTCTGTATTTGTCAGGCTCTGGCAGAGCCTCTAAGGAGACAGCTATATCAGGCTCCTGTCATGCATGCATTTCCAGGCACAACAGTGTCTGCCTTTGGTGACTGCACATGGGATGGATACCCAGGTGGGGCAGTCTCCGGACGGCCCCTCCTTCAGTTTCTGTTCCACACTTTGTCTCCATATTTGCTCTCTTGAGGTTTTTGTTACTCCTTCTAAGAAGGACCAAAGCACCCACACTTTAGTCTTCCTTCTTCATGAGCTTCATGTGATCTGTGAGTTGTATCTTGGGTACTGCCAGCTTTTGAGGTAATATCCAATTATCAGTGAGTGCATACCATGTGTGTTCTTTTGTGATTGGATTACCTCATTCAGGATGATATTTTCTACTTCCATCTATTTGCCTAAGAATTTCATGAATTCATCATTTCTAATAGCTGAGTAATAGTCCATTGTATAAATGTACCACATTTTCTGTATCCATTCATCTGTTGAAGGACGTCTGGGTTCTTTCCAGCTTCTGGCTATTATAAACAAGGCTGCTATGAACATAGTGGAGCATGTGTTTTTGTTATATGTTGGAGCATCTTTTGGGTATATGCCCAGGTGGTATAGCTGGGTCCTCAGGTAACACTATGTTCAATTTTCTGAGGAACCGCCAGACTGATTTCCAAAGTGTACTATCATATCATCTGCAAATAGTAATATTTTGACTTCTTCCTTTACTATTTGTATCCCTTTGACTTTCTTTTGTTGTCTAATTGCTCTGGCTAGGACTTCCAGTAATATATTGAATAGGTAGAGAGAGAGTGGGCAGCCTTTTCTAGGTTGTAGTTTCCCTCCTTGTGTTGGAGTTTTCTATTTATTATCCTTTGTAGGGATGGATTAGTGGAAAGATGTTGTGTAAACTTGGATTTGTCATGGAATATCTTGTTTTCTTCATCTATAGTAATTGAGAATTTTGCTGGGTATAGTAGTCTGGGGTGGCATTTGTGTTCTTTTAGGGTCTGTATGACATCACTCCAGGATCTTCTGGCCTTTAGAGTTTCTGGTGAGAAGTTTGATGTAATTCTGATAGGTCTGCCTTTATATGTTACTTGACCTTTTTCCCTTACTGCTTTTAATATTTTTTCTTTGTTTTGCGCATTTGATGTTTTGATTATTATGTGATGGAAGGTATTTCTTTTCTGGTCTAATCTATTTGGAGTTCTGTAGGCTTCTTGTAAGTTTATGGGCATCTCACTCTTTAGGTTAGGGATGTTTTCTTCTATAGTTTTATTGAAGATATTTACTGACCCTTTAAGTTGGGAATCTTCACTCTCATCTATACCTATTATCCTTAGATTTGGTCTTCTCATGTGTCCTGGATTTCCTGGATGTTTTGGGTTAGGAGCTTTTTGCATTTTGCATTTTCTTTGACAGTTGTGTCAATGTTTTTTTATGCTATCTTCTTCACATGAGATTCTCTTTTATCTCTTGTATTCTGTTGGCGATGCTTGCGTCTATGACTCCTGATCTCTTTTCTAGGTTTTCTATCTCCAGGGTAGTCTCCCTTTGTGATTCTTTACTGTTTCTACTTCCATTTTTAGATCCTGGATGGTTTTGTTTAATTTCTTTACCTGTTTGGTTGTGTTTTCTTATACTCCTTTAAGGGATTTTTGTGTTTCCTCTTTAAAGCTTCTACCTGTTTACCTGTGTTCTCCTGTATTTCTTTAAGGGAGTTATTTATGTCCTTAAATTCCTCCATCATCAACATGAAAAGTGATTTTAAATCTGAATCTTGCTTTTCAGGTGTCATGGAGTATCCAGGACTTGGTATGGTCGGAGACCTGTATTCTGATGATGCCAGATAACCTTGGCTTCTGTTGCTTATGTTCTTGTGCTTGCCTTTTGCCATCTGGTTATCTCTAGGACTACTGGCACTCACTGTCTCTGACTGGAGCCTGTCCTTCCCGTTATCTTGGTTGTGTCAGAACTCATCAGAGTCCAGCTGTTTCTGTGATCCTGTGATCCTGAGATCCTTGGTGAAAGAGCTCCTGAGACTCAGGCTGCCTCTGGGATCCTGAAGTCCTATGATCGTGGGCATGTTAGAGCCACTGGGAGTCCAATTTCCTCTGCTGCTCTGAGTGCAGTGGTTTCTCCACTGGTCTGAGTACAGTGGTTCCTCTAGGATGGGTCAGGATATGGTGTCTTCACAGGAGCTGACCAGCTAGGAGTCTGCCCCAGCAAAAAGGACCAAGAGAGGGGAGGAAGGGGAGTGGTATTCGGGAGGGTGGAGTTTTGGTCGGTGATGGGTCCTGAGAGCCCCAGATTCCCAGCTGCAGCTCTGGGGCATTGGGTTGTAGGGAAGGGTTCTTACCAGCTGCTCTGAGTACAGTGGTTCCTCTAGGATGGATTAGGATATAGTGTTTTCACAGGAGCAGACAAGCTAGGAGTCTTGAGATGTGCCCTTCTTATATGGGCTTTCTTTGGAAAGTAGACAGCAGGTCCTCAGGAGTTGAGTATGACCTTTCCCTCCAACCACATCCTGAAAAGCTTTTGTTATGACCAGGATGAAATCCTCAAGAGGTTTATCTCAAGATGCACTCCAAGAGTCCTTGATTTATGGCCCAATTCAGCTGAAGACAGTCAGACTCCATCAAAAGAGTAAAATGGACAGATGCAAAATACCAGGGTGTCTCATTGAAACCAAAGCTTTATTTCTTTGAGATTTGGACCCATATGTATAGCATACTTCTTATTTCAAGACTTTTACATGACACATTTTTTGAAGTAATGTATTCCAGATGTTTTAAATGCCTGGATGTTCCTAAGATCTTCAGCATACTGGATTCATCTTGCTATTTGAAATTTAAATAAAACTGGTGTTAGTCTTATTAAACCTGAGTCTCAATGGGAAAAGAGTGGCAGAATTGAGAAGCCAGTGCAAGTTACTGAAGCACCTGGAGAGAGCTACAGTACTGAGCTGTTAGATCCTGGGGAGAAGGAAGGAGGGTGGGGGAAACCAGGGTTGCTAGCAGTCTAATTAACTGTGGAAGTAGGAGAGGCAGCAATGTGCAGGTCAACCAGGACTCTTCCTTGCCAACAAGCTGGGGCCCAGGAAGAACCTAGCTTTCTTTCCCTTCTGTCATCTCTGAAGAATTGTTGATGCCTTCCATTGCCTAAACCCTTCAGTAAGTAGAAGCTGCACCAGTACTTGTCAGTTCAGACCATAGATGAGTTTGCCCTTCTGGGGCACTGAGCAGAGTTGTGAAGGTGGTAGAAAGGAACTAGTGCAAACCCCAATCTCATCCACAGTAGACTTATGCTAGAAGTCAGAAAGGAGCCTAGAATAAAATGAGTTGTACGTGTTATAACACACTGCCTCTGCATCTTATAATGCTTTAAGCAGAAAGTTTATTTATTGCTATCATGTAACAATTAGTGGTGAAGGATTGGCATGATGCAGTCACTCAGGAGCCATATCTAATAGTACTGTATGTTTTCATGTTCCAGAGGGATCATGCCATTTTAGGGCTGAGAATGGGGTAAAATTGTGCACTTGATTTTTGCTGCTTCATTCCAGGGGAGACAACCATTGTCTCTATCCCAGTGACTGCTCCTGGTTCTCTTGCTTCAACTCCTTATCTTACTCTAGATCCCTTCCTCTTTGGCTGCTTTTCTTCTTTTATCATCTAGATAATTTAATAACAAATCTCTGTTCATTTTTTTGTCCAAAGTTGTTATTATTTTCCTTACCCCAGACTAACCTAGTAATGGTTAATTTTAACTGTCAACTTAAAACAGCCTAGAATTGCTTGGGAAGAGAGTATCATTAAGAGATTTTCTACCTTAGTTTGGTCCATAGACATGTTTGTGGGGATTATTTTAATTAATTCATCTGGGAAGACTCAGCCCACTGTGGGTGGCACCATTCTCTAGGTGGGATGGGGAGGTCCTGAACTATATAAAAGAAAAATCAAGCTGAGCACAACAAGCAACAAAGCAAGCATATATTTATTCATGTCTTTCAACTCTTCATGGTGGATGTGATGTGACCAGCTGTTTGAAGTTTCTGCCCTGTCTTCCTGAGATGAAGGACTGCAATCTGGAATTGTAAAATGAGTAAACCCCCTATACCTCATGATGCTTTTTGTCATGATATTTTATTGCAGCAACGAGATGAAAAGGAAAGGCTAGGCTAGTGTAAGATGCCTCATTTCATAAGCAAAACTACCCATGAGAGCGTATTCTAATGAATAGCTAGCCACTGCTCTAATGAATAGAAATTCTGAGATTAACTCTTAATAAAACTCAGTTTTCATGACATAATCTCTCCACTGAAAGGTGACAATGAATGTTGAGAATCAGAGAGGAGAAGTGATTTACCTATGCTCACACAGGATTTGGCTTATTTCCTGACTCTAAACCCGTAGATCTTTCTGCATTGCTATACCTTATCTCTCTGTGCATTTTCTTCTTATAAAAACTAGCACTCCCTTAATACAGGCTTCTAAACTTCACTTTAATTCTTGTGCAGTTGAGTTCTGCATATAAAGAAGTCAGTACCTTGGTGAAAATCATTAATTTTCAGAAAGCTTTTTGTTTCAGCAAGTCCAAAGATAATTGCTAAAAATAGGTATATTCCCTGCAAGATGCAGTTAAAATTAACTCATTTTGTGGTTAGGTTTCCCAAAGGCACCAAGGCTGTGCTAAGAATTTGAGTATTCTAGCAGCTGTGACAAATACAAGCAAGCATACAACAAATGATTTCATTTCTCAGTAGCAGCCTTGAGTGCTTTGGGTCAAGGCAGATGGATACAGATGCCTGGAGATGCCCTGGTAGGCCAGGCTTTTCTAAGCAGTGAACAGGTGCTGTTTCTCATGAATGTAGGAGTGAAAGGAGAACAGTTACCAAGGTTTCATTCCTGGCTTCCTGGCATTTCAAATGTCCCGTGATATGTTCTCTATATGGGAAACCTTCAATTAATACAGACAAGGCCTTTTGGCATCTAGAGGAGACCTCCCAGGTGGTAGAGGGTCCAAGCCTAAAAGAAATCAGTGATGGGCTTAGACAGGCACCATTTTCATTTTCTCCTCAGTCTACTTTGTTTTTTCAGGAGTCAGTTCTTCCAAAGCCACTGCATTCTCAGAAGCATGAGGAGGAGGATGGCTCACTGGGGAAGAACGTAGCTTATTCCTCTCTGGGTGTTCCCATGGACATCTCTCACCTTGTTTTTTTCCTCTCTGTGTCTTTCTCCTTCCAACCATCACTCACTTATTCTCCTTTCTCATGACTCTCTTCCTTTCTTCTTTAGATCATTCTGTTCACAAGTGTCGCAAAGTTCAACATTTGTTCATCCTTGTAGAAACTAGGTACCCTTTCTGTGCTCCCCATAGCTCTTTCAGCTTGCAAACCAAGTGGAGGTATTAGCTACTCTTCTCATCATTCAGACCAAAATGTTTGACAGAAACATTACAAAGGAGGGAACGTTTATTTTGGCTCATGGTTTCAGATGGTCTCAATCTGTTATGGTGGTCAAAACATGGTGTTTGGACTGGCTCAGTCTGTGCAGGTAGGAGAGCTGCTTATGTCTATGGCCAGGCTCTACCTCCTAAAGGGTCTATAGCTTCAAAGGATGCCATAAGGTGGGGACTCAGTGGTCAGAAAAATGAAGCCATGAGAGTTATTTTAGATCCAACCACAACAGTGGAAAACCTGGATCACACAGGTATCTAATTCTAGATTTTGGAGGAAATATTGTGATGCTTTTTAGTTCAGCTTTGTAAAGAAGACAAATTCTGCTCCTGGTCATCTTTTTCCTAGCCTCTATCCTTCAATTGCTTGGAACTGATAGCCCAAGAACAGAAGCAACTGGAATTGCATGGCTGTCCCTGAACATTCAACACACAGAAGGCTGACTGGGAGACTTACAAATCTGGATCAGGCGTTTGAAGGCAACAATATAGAAACAGATTGTGTGTGTGTGTGTGTGTGTGTGTATGTGTGTGTGTGTGTGTGTGTGTCACCCATGACCACATTCAGCTCTTGAGAACAGATGAAGCTTGGAGACAAGTGTGGTAGTTTGAATGGAAATGTCTTCCATAGGTTCAGCTCATGAACCTGGTCTCCAGTTGGTGGGTATTAACTGGGTAGGTTTTTTGCCTTCTGTAGGTGGTATGTCACTAGAGGCAGGCTTTGAGAGTGGATAGACTCACCTCACTTCATGTTCTCTCATTTTGCTTTTTGCTTGTAGTTAAAGATGTGGTCTCTCAGTTTCCTGCTTCTGCTGTGGAACCTGCCACTTGCTATCATGTCTCCCCACTATGATGAACTCTTATCCCTTTGCAACTGTAAGTGAACATGAACTCGTTCATTCGTAACTTGATTTTGTTGGTAGAGTTTTATCACAGCAACTGAAAAGTAACTAAAGCAACAAGTGCGCATGGATGCTGGGGATTTGAAATCTGAGTTCCACCACCTTAGTCATTTAACCACAGTGGTTTCAATAGCTGTGGGCAATGTACTTGTAATTTTGGTTGAACTTCAGCTCACCTCTTTAGAACAGGATTTGAGATCAAGAAAAGCAATCCATCCTAGGACATCCACAAGAATTTCCCAAAATAAAACCAAGAAAAGACACATCTCAGTTACAGATTGCTATGATTACTACTATGGTCATATTTTTTAAAACTCCCAGAGTATGTTCAACACAAGTTTATGAGTTTCCCACACTATCCCATCCTCTAATTCTCAATGGATACCAATAGGATGTACGTACCATAGCCAATTAAATTCTGACACTAACACATAGGAGATAACACCAAACACAGTAGGTTAAGGTCTCAGTCCCAGAAGAATAAATTTCTCAACTTGACATGTCAATTACAAGTATCTGATCCTAGGTTACCCACATTTTTGCATGACTTAGCTAAGAAATCAGAGGTTCCCATGACTCACTCTTTAGGTTTGGTAGCTTGCCATGCTATCTCACAGAATTCAGGGACACAGTTTATTTAGTATCAATGGTTTAACAGACCAGCTATGTATGAACAGTCAGATGATGAGACGTGTAAGGTGTGAGGTTCAGTAGGGTCCTGAGTGAAGCGGTGCCTGTCCTTACTCAACTTTCTGGGACATGAGGATGTTCTATATAGGAATGAGGAGAACATCTCCTTATAAGCAGGGAACAGGCTTTTAAAGTCAACATCTAGGAGAACATCTAGATAGGGATGAGGGTTCCCTGTGTCCTCTTATTTAGGGTTTTGTGAGGTTCTACTACAGAGGCGTGATTGATCAAACCATTGAAATTGGTGGTAAACTCAGTCCCAAACCCCTGTCATATTGACAGTGAGCTTAAAAATTTCTTACTGCCCGTTGATCACCATTCTGAAACTAAGTAAGTGCCTACTAAAAGCCACCTCATTAGTAAAAACTCAGCTATGGTTGGAAGAGAATTATTATGTTCAACAAAAGATGTTCTCTTCATTCCTATCATTTATAAAATTACAAAAGTTTTAGGACTTATATTCCGGGAACCCGGGACAAAGATCAAATACATATTTCTTGTAATATCACAATGTCATAGAGATGCTTCTATCTGATAATACACTCTCAGTAGCATTAGGAGAAATGATACTGGGAAAGGAAAATTGTACTAGAGCTGAAGGAACTTGTACCGAAGGAACCAGAACATAGCTCTAAATATGTAGGCAGACTCATGGCATGTAGTAGATATATCTTTTTTATACTGATGCATATGATACATCAGGTACCATGGCCTCGGCCTGCTTCTTGTTTCAGCTTTGGTTGAGAGGGGCAATTCCTATGGAGCATTATACTTGAAGAGACCACTACACATCCTTATGTGTACACGTTCTGAAATAGTACGGAAGAGCACTAAGTCAGATAACCCCTGGGTGAATATTAATGGACTAAGAAATGCAGAATGCACAAAGATCCCAGGTTCCCATGCCTCAAGAAAGACGCTACTCCAAAGTGCAATGTCATTCTCCCATAGGTTTCTGTTATTACTGAGTGTACCCTGTCTGTCTTGTCAGCGCCATTCCACGACTGTTGTTTCTGGCAACTGTTTCCCAAATAATCTCACTATTTCACAATTCTTGAATGCTGCTTCTGGGGGATCCAAAATTAGGATGCTGGATTAATACCTAGTGTGTCAAATGTCTGTGCACTATGCTTTGGAAGTGGAAATCCATGGGCTTCCTTTTTTTTTTTTTTTTTTGCCTTGATTTTGGTTAGAATTAAGGGCCTCTGAAGGTCAAAGAAGGCACTTGTTGGGGAAGGAATTCTTAAAGCTATTTCTAATATAGATTGAGGAATTAAAACACAAGACAGGGCCAGGAGTGGTAGCATATAATGGAGATTATCACGTATGTATGAAATTTGGAGCAATTACCTGGGGGGGGGGGGAAGAAAGCATTGAGTGACTGTGTAAAGAACATACAAAGTCCTGAGTAAGTATAGTGTTTAACATGAGCAGGCTGTGTTAAGGATCAAGGTCTTGGACCCAGGGGACGGTGACAAAGTCTTCTTTTCTCCAAAGTCTCTCATAGTGGACATGTTGAAGTTCTTGGTTTTACATATTTGCTATCACTTTCTAAGACAGCATATGGCCTGCCTGCTTCCAGCTTTCCTGAACATGTGTCTGTATGTCTGTCCTTTTCTTCATTTCCTCATTGTCCCTAGTCATGTTTTGAGGATTTAAAGGGGCAGGATGTGGTAAGAAGCAGAGCTTGTTAACCTCAGGGGCTATTTGAAACTTTATGCGACAGCTTGGCTATATACAGTGAAAACCAGGGGCATCACATTCACTGTTTTATTCACACTAAACAGTGGTCTAGACTCATTGCTCTTACTTTACATGTACTGGTGTTTTCCTGTCTGTATGTACATGTACCATGTGCATGCCTGGTGCCCATGGAGACAAAAGAGGTCATCGGATACCCTGGAATTGGAGTTATGGATGGCTGTGAGAGCTTCCACATGAGTACTGGGAATTGAAGCCTGGGCTAGTAGCCATCTCTGGGAGATGGTTAGTAGCCATCTCTGGGAGAGCAGCCATCTCTCCAGTCACTTTAATTTCAGTTTTTAAAAATTATAGTCAGCACAGGTATTTGTTTCCTTGTGTTTATTAAGAACGTTAATTTTTCTTTCCATAGCCTGGATATTCCACAAACTACTCAACAAACTTCTTTGAGGAAGGATATTTTGGTCAAGCCCTCTTTTCTTAAAAAAAAAAAAGATAAGAAATGTTTTACCATATGCATATAAAAAGATACCCAATCTTCCCCTCACTAAAGTATTACAAATTGAAAGAACAATACCATTTTCACTCTCTATTTTCTTCTTGTAAACATCAAAAGTCCTGGAAATAGCCCATGTGTATAGTTTTTGCAGGGTAATTGGTAACAAGATTGACAGTGAAATTTGATATATTGGTTTGAAGGATACCTGAGCAATTTCTATCAAAATTTAAAACATGAATATCTACTGTTGCAGAATTTTAAGAAAATTTATCTTACAACTATATTATATGGAACCACAAATATTATGATGTGTGTACATGTACTTGTGCATGCATGTGTGTGCATGTGTTTACATATATGATTATCTGTACAAGGAGAGACAAGGCAAGATGGAAAACTAGTAAAGATGTTGACTGTTTTTTTTTTTTTTAGTGTAACCCTAAAAATGGTGCAGAAAGGAGAGAAGGACTCATGAGTCCTAGAATCTAATTAAGCTTTGAGGATCACCAGGACAGGGAGAAAGGGCTAGTATGTCCAGTTGCCATGGATGACAAACAGGCAGGGCAAGAACTTATACAAATGGGTCTTCCTGTTATCCCAGGGCAGGAAAGTGGCATTTCATCCCTACAGCTCCAGAAAGGCAGCTGGACTGACAGCAAGGCATGGTGAAGCTTTGTGGGGCTGAGGAGCTGATTTCCAAGACCTTTAAATGAGCTGGTTGTCCATAGCTGATCCCTACAGCGGGACTGGGTCTGCAGAATTGTCTGCAGCTTTGGATCTGCTTCATTCCCCAAAGAGCAGGGTAAAAGAACGGTGCCATTTTCTCTTACAAAATCTATAACCACCGTGTGTGTGTGTGTGTGTGTTCACCAACCTGTAGTCTCTACTAACATCTCATTTAGGTATTCTTAAGTAAACATGATTGATTAACTCACTGGCCATTGGTAATTAATTTAATCTCTGAGCTCCCTTACAAGCCTGGAGGTCAAAGGGTAAGCTTCGCTGATCCTCTGACCTTCAGTCACCACCCTCAAGAACCTAAGATCATCCCATTAACAAACAGCTGTAAAGGAAAAGAGCTTATTAGACATCTGACAATACTCTTCAAAATATGGACCAGACGTATGGAGGGAGAGAGTACTGGGAGAGAGGGCTGAACTTGGGTGACATTTCAGGGGTGAGGTAGAAACCCAGTACAATAAAAACTCCTCAAAATCTATAAGGGTGACCCTAGCAAAGACTCCTAGTAATGGAAGATAAGGAACCTAAACTGGCCATCTTCTGTAACCAGGCAGTCCATTGGAAGGATTGGGGCACCAACCTAGCCACAAAACCTTTAACCTACGATTTGTTCTGCCTGCAAGATGTACTGGGGTTAAAGTGGTACAGAACTTGTAGGAGTGGCCAGCTAATGACTGGTCCAATGTGAGATCCAAATCAGGAGAGGGAACTCACACCTGACACTTACTGGAGAGCCAGGAACCAGAATCTGGATAACCCAGAGACTTAGGATAGAACCAAATGCAACTGGCAAAAAAAAAAAAAAAAAAAGTTGATGAAATGATTCCTAATGATATTCTACTCATAGACTCGAGCCTAGCATAATTGTCCTCAGAGCAGCTTCACCTAGCAACTGATGGAAATAGATGCAAAGGCCCAGAGCCAAACATTAGGTTTAGCTAGGGAATCCCATAGAAGAGGGGAAGGAAGGATTCTAGAAACCAGAGGGGTTGAGAACACCACAAGAACACAATCCACAGAATCAACTAACCAGGGCTCACAGAGTTTGAAGAGACAATCACAGATCCTGTATGGGTCTGACTTAGGTCCTTTGCATATATGTTATTGTTGTATAGCTTGGTGTTCTTGTGGGACTCCTAACAGGGGGAGTCAGGGTATCTCTGAGTCTTTTGCATGTTCTTAGGACCCCTTCCCTTCTACTAGGTTGCCTCATCCATCCTTAATATGAGGTTTGTGCCTAGTCTTATTGTAGCTTGGTTGATGTCCTTGGGAGGCCGGATCTTTTCTGAAGGGAAATGGAGCCGTGGATCTGGGGGAGAAGGGGTAGGCAGGATGGAATAGGAGGAGAGGAGGAAGGGGAAACTGTGGTTGGGATATAATATATGAGAGAATAATTATAAAAATACTGTTTTCTCATTCTTCCCAGGGAATCCTAACAATTTCTAGAGTTCTAGTATGTGACTGAAGATGCCCTAGTATGAGCAGTTAATGACCTAAAGCATCCGGTAGACTGAGAGGTTCCAGAAGGAAATCTCACTCAACTGATAGCATCTAATAAGGAGATCCACATGCCAAACCTGGTGGTATCTACCACTTCCTGACTGCAGTGGAACTGACCTGCAGATGGACTTTTCCATCTCCAATTTTCTCCCTTTCCTGTTCTATATAACTCCAAGCCCCTGTGCTATGCACACACAATCTCCACTTCCACTGAGTCCCTTCAGTTCTGATTAGAGGAACAATTTTCCTTCTGGAGATGCCCATTAACTTTCCATTAATTCAATATCATCTCCAAAAATAACAATCTAACACAATGAATATTTCTTATTGTACCAGAGAATCATAGAGATAGAAAGGAAATGGTATGTCTGAGTGATTAGGCTCCCTGACCTATAGCCCAGTACAACAGCAGTACAAAGTAGGGCCAAGGATTTGTCATCAGTCCAGCCTGCTCTCCTTATTAGCATAGCTAAAGTATAACACAGTTCCAGAAGACTGAGAATTTATGGGAGAAATATCAAAACACCTATGGTGGTTTGAATATTATGGCCCTCACAGACTCATGTGTTTGAATGCTTATCCCAAAGGGAGTGGCACTTTTAGGAGGTGTGGCCTTATTGGAGTAGGTGTGGCTTTGTTGGAGGAAGTGTGTCACTGTGGAGGTGGGCTTTGATTTTTTTCTATTTTATTAATCATTTATATCTCAAATGATATTCCACTTCCTGGTTGTCCCTCCACAACCCCCCACCCCCACATCTGCCCTCTCCTCCTTCCCCTTTGCCTCTATGAAGGTATTCCTCCACCCACTCACCCTCTCCTGCTCCACTGCTCCAGTATCCTGCTACCCTATGCTGGGGCATCAAACCTCCACAGGAACCAGGGCCTCTCCTTCCATTGACGTCAGACAAGGCCATCATCTGCTACACATGTATCTGGAGCTATGGATTCCTCCCTGTACACTCCTTGATTGGTAGTCTAGTCCCTGGGAGCACTGGGTGGTCCGCCAGCTGATGTTGTTCTTCCTATGGGGTTGCAATCTCCCTCTACTCCTCCAGTCCTTCTGCCAGCTCCCCTCCCAGGGTCCCTGAGCTCAGTCTGGCTCCAAGCATCCACATCTGCATTGGTTGGTTGCTGGCCAAACCTCCCAAGGAACAACCACACCAGGTCCTGTCAGCAAGCACCACTTGGCAACCTCAACAGTGTTGGGTTTGGTGTCTGGAGACAGGATGGATTCCCAGGTGGGACAGTCCCCAGATGGCCCTTCCTTCAGCTTCTGCTCCATTTTTTGTCTCTGTTCTTTCTTTGGACAGGAACATTTCTGGGTTAAAAACTTTGAGAAGGGTGGGTGACCCCACTACTCTGTGGGGGCCCTTGCTTATTTACTGGAGGTGGTCTCTGGGCATTTCAGCTAAAGTCATCCCTGTTGGATCCTGGGAGCTTCTTGTTTCCCTGGAGTCTGGTACCCTCCCGTGACTATCCCCAGTTCCTCATCCCCTACTGCTACATATTTTTATTCAATGTCCTGACTCTCTGTACCTCTCTCCTGTCTCCTCTAGTACCTGATACTGCCCCCCTTGTTTCCTCCTCTTCCTCTCTCCCTCCCAGGTACCCCTTCCCAACACCTACCGTGATCATCTTGTTTCACCCTCAGGTTTAAGGTTATATATATGCTCAAGCTATGCCGTGTGATACAGTCTCCTTCTGCTGCTTTCAGATCAAGATGCAGAACCCTCAGCTTCTTCTCCAGCACCATGACTGCCTGTATGGTGCCATGTTTTCCACCTTGAAGATAGTGGACTAAACTTCTGAAACTGTAAGCTGTTGTGTATAGCTTTTGCTACCCTGCCTGAGCTTTGGGAACGGGCTGCACTGCCAGTCTCCACCCAGCTTCTCTTGAATTCACGGATAAAACACACACACACACACACACACACACACACACACACACACACACACACACACACAGAGTTGTTCCTTTTCAACTTCTGTTTAGACACAATTGCTGGGTGCTACTATCTCTCCAGCCTGGAAAATTGTGCCTTTAATAATATTCTTGTCTCCACACCTCCCATCTGCCCTAAACTTTAGTTGTTAAGATACATCTAGTCCCTGCTAAACATCTATGACCACCCACCCATAGGAGTGGCCACAGGACCCTACTCCTCCTGAGACCTCACATGGCTGCTTGGTTCTTCGCTTTTCAAAGCATGGCAGGCAACTCTCCTCTTCTCCCTTGCACCTGTTTTCTTTCTTCAGGGACCTAGAAGTCCCGCATAGTCCTTCTGCCAGCAATTGACCCATGGCTTCTTTACTGACAGATAACAACCAACTGGGGAACAGGACAGCATTGGAACCATCTCTATAGTAAACCAACCCCAATTAAATGTTTTTCTTTATAAGAGTTGCCTTGGTCTTGGTGTCTCTTTACAGCAATACAACCCTAACTAAGACAACACTTAATAGTTTTTGTGACAGGAGATGGATGTAATATTAGGTAGAATTTAAAAGAAAAATCAGGGGCTGGAGAAGTGGTTGCAGAAGTTAAGCTCACGGACTGGTCTTCTGGAGGACCTGGGTTTGCTCAGCAATTGTCTAAAAGTTCAGGCTCAGGGTATCCGACATCCTCTCTTGGCGGTGGCAGGCAGGATGCCTATGTGGTGAGGACATACACGCAGACAAAACACCTATCCATACACATAAAATAAGTGAAAAAGAGATCAGGTAAGCAGCTATATTGAAAGAGATAAGTTCTTAGACATATAAAATAGGAATAAGAAAATTTGGACCTTTTGGAGATTTGGGGCATAAAACATACTGTTAAAATGAAAACTGTCTTGTTTGTGGATATATCGAATGACAGAATCAAGAAGCCTAAGAACAAACTCGTGAACTGAAGGAATCAGCCCTTGAACCACCCCAGGAAGTAGAAGAGAATAAAAAATCTATAGAAGAAAAGGGGGAAATCCAGGGACTAGAATTCCACTGGGAATCCCAGGAGGAGAAAACAAACAGTTGGAGTATAGGTGGTAATTTTCCAGAATTAAAATGTAAGAGGCCACAAAGGCAAAGAGGACCCGGGAGCCCTAGGTTCCTGCAATGTCACCAAGAACCCTAATCCAGGCTGGCACTGCAAACCACAGAGGGACCCTGAGAATATTCAAACATGGTAATTTATTATTATTTATTTACAAGAAACAGCTTGTCCTTTGGCCTCTCCTTCCTGCAGGGCTAGTTCCAAGCTTTGCTGAAACAGTTTCCAGCACAGACCAAGAATGTAAATTGTGTAGCAGTTTCCAGTACACAGCCTCCTGGTCAAGTTTTGATGGATAAAGGAATGCAAATGAGGCCCAGGACCCTTGTAAGCACTGTCTGCCTGAGTCGCCCTGTTCAGATAGGAGTGTCAAGGCTGCAGCTATGGATTTTTAACCCATTGATTTCCCAGTGCAATTCACATTAAGGATTCTTCATCTTATTTTATTTTTTCCTCTCCCAGTATTGCCACCATCCCCCACCCCCACCTGTTCATATTTATCCATCCAACCATTATTTTGAACTCAAGTACTTTTGAAGACGCACCTACACAAATCTTTTCTAGCAAAATGAACAGATAATAATTATTTAGAAAAAGAAAGAAAAGAAAAGAAAAGAAAAGGAAAGGAAAGCTAACTACAGATTCTAACAAAAGTGATGAAGAAAACTATGTTACACCACAACAGGAGTTGGATTGGGAAGCTTGGGCTGGGCTCAGAGGTGTCTGGGTAAGTACCAGGAGGAGCCTGTTTAAGGAGAGCTGAAAGATAGGGAGGAGTCACCTCTGTGGAGAGCTGGTGGGAAAAGCATCTTCCCCCCACCTCATTTGCAGTCAGTTTCTGAACACACATCTGCACTGTAGCAAGCATAAACAATACTGTTTGTTACTTATAATTGTTCTCTTGATGGCCATATGTCATTTTTAGTATGATGACCTGACTGTAAAGCCCGAAATTAACCTGCCCAGGAACGAGGTAACTTCCTGGAATGCTGGGAATCGTAGTTCTTGGAAGATAACAAAGCCTCATGGGAAAACACTGTTTGTTCATATAAGCCCCTGCAACATGTGGCTTGGGGCCATTCTCAGCTGGGAAATTCCAGAGAATTGTCCTGACCAAAGTCCATTCCTTGGTCAGTATTTAATATTTAAGAAAGGCTGCTTTAAAATTGTCCTAAAATGGTGGAGTTGGTTTTTCTGATGAATCTCAGAATTAACACTGAGAACAAAGGGAAAAGACAGAGCATGTTGGATTTTTTTGTCCAGTAGGTGTACAGCTATAACTCAGCCTTCTTCTGTGGGAGTATTTACCAGTGTAGAGACTATAGGAGAGTCCTTTATAATGTGTGGCAGCTGCTGGTGACCTCTGTAGGCTGGCTGGATGCTCGCCTTTTTATTTCCCACTGAATAGTTCCTTCTTGTAGAATACTCTTTGCTTGTGAGCTTTGGCGACTCCCCACTTCCTATTATTCATGTTGTGACTAATTATGACACTGGGCCCATGCTCTCCTTTGTAATGATATTATACATTCACTGTCATGGTCTTGTGGTGGGTGGGGTTTATTCTCTGCCTCTTGGTGATACTTTGGCTATTGGATGTGAATGAAGCTGATGACACAGAAGCTTGGGATGCACTTGGTAGGTTGGCTGGCTCCCCTGTATCCTTGCAATGACTGTAGGTGCTTGCCCTACAGAAATTGCCCTGAGAAATGACAGAGAAGTCTAGCCACATGAATCCAACCCAGGTGATGTGGTTTGAATCTGGAATGTTCCTAATAGGATCATGCTTTGTATGCCATATATCAGGTAGTGGTACTGCTTCGAAGACCTCAAGAAGGTGGGACCTGGTTGGTGGAGGTAGGTCACAAGGGTGTGTCCCTGAAGGTTAGGCTAGCTCCTGGTTCTGGCTGCAGACTGCTTCTGTGGTTTTTGAACAGCCGTTGCTTCACATTCCTGTATACAAGGAAGGAATCATCCCACCATGCTTTCCCTGCTATGGTGGACCCAAATCCCCCGAAACTGTGAGCCCAAACAAATACGTCCTCCCTTAAATTATTTCTGTCAGGTATTTGTTTACAGACAGGCAAAAGTAACTAACACTTGAGACTAGATCAGCCTTCATAAACGAGAACTTGATAACAGATTTCATATAAAACCAGATCAGTGCATATTTATGAATAACAGAATACTGCTCACATAGGTGTCCTTGATATCTACAGGGGCTGGTTGCAGGATCCTCACAGATGTCAAAGTCCACAGATGCTTAACTTCTTAATATGAAGTAGTAGAAAATTTGCCTATGCATATCCTCCGTGTTCTTTCAATCACTGTTGGACTACCTATGGCACACAATGTGATGTAAATGCTATGCTAATAGCTGTTATACTGTATTGTTTAGGGAACAATGACAGGAGAAAAACGTCTGCAAATAATCAGTACAGACACAACCACCCTTGGCTGAACTACACATTCCAAGAGCAAGATGCAAAGAGAACAATGCCAGGCAAGGAACGCTGGGGAGCTGTGGGGATCTGGGCAGGATGAGGCTGCAGCAGGGTGTGCCTACAAATCACCTGAATGTATCATTGATCATTCAGCATACTACTTCAAATACAGCAAGTTCAAGTTTTAAATTTTGGTGCTTTCTGGAATTTACCTTTCCCAATATTTTTTAACCTGTGGCTGGTATTATTTGATTCTAGAGAGGCAGATTCTAGAGAACTTGCAGTCTAGGGGGACCCTTTGTAGCCAGTGTCATTAGGGTTTCTGCATATTGAGGGCCAGGTGAGCAGAAGGCACTGAATTCTTTTGGATTGGAATAGAGGTTTCTTTTAGGGGTCTATCTGGCAGTTTGTGTTTCTATGCATTGAATATTCAGGCAGAAGCAGGGCAGACTGGCTGAATCCTTGGGATTTCAGAGCCTGGTCCCTTGAGCCCAGATTTTATGGCCCTGCTCTCATTGCCATGGATTTTTTGTACATTCTGTGCTTTGAGTGGCCTTCAAGGCTAGATATCGTCTCCAGCTACTCAGTACCCAGAATGTGCCCCTGAGTGATCTGAGGTCTGCATGGTGATGAGCAATTTGATGCCTGTTCTTCATGGAGGATGAGAGGGACAGACGCATTCCCCCTGTTTTCCTTGACAGTGGTAATGCCGTCTGATTTACAGCCTCCCGTGGCCCTCCTACTGTGTATTAAACTGTCTCTTTCAGAGTTGACTTTCAGGGTCTCATTCTGGCCTTGAGGATTTAGGAGAGGAATTAATTCGCATTGTCTTTGTTGGGCAGACAAAACTGGGTGATGACTCTCAGGTGCACTGCCTACACAGGGAAAATGAAGACAGTCTCGAATTAGACAGAAACTCTTCTTTTTTGCCAAATGTTATTGATAGGTGATTCCTCCACCACCACCAGTAAAATGAGCTAATTCAAGCCAGATTTGAATATATTAAAGACAGGTTTATTGAGAAGCTGCTCTTGGGTGAGTTCACTGGCCCCAAGGATGAGGCCAGAGGAATTGTCATGGGTAGGGAGCCCAGGGAGAAGACAGAGAGAAAGAGAGAGAGAGAGAGAGAGAGAGAGAGAGAGAGAGAGAGAGAGGGAGAGAGGGAGAGAGGGTGAGAGGGAGAGAGGGAGGGTGAGAGGAAGAGGGGGAGAGGAAGAGGGGGAGAGGAAGAGGGGGAGAGGAAGAGGAGGAGAGGAAGAGGGGGAGAAGAAGAGGGGGAGAGGAAGAGGGGGAGAAGAAGAGGGGGAGAGGGAGAGGGGGAGAGGGAGGACTCTAGCAGAGAGAGAAGAGGAGAAGAAGAGAAGAGAGACCAAAATATCTGGATGATATAAGGAAGTGCCTTTGGGGGAAAAGCAGCCCAGACTCTAGGCTGGAAAGTTCAGGATTGGGGACAGGGTATGCCAGGTAAGGGACTGAGGAATGCTGGAAAAACCTAGAAGCCAGGTCTGCTTTGATATTTAAAATATACACCTCAGTCCCTTGTCTCAGCCCCAACCCCAACCAAACAGTTCTTTTCTTTTGGAAATAATTTTCTGCATTTTTAAAAAAGAACCTTTCCCAGTGGATACCATCTTCCTTGGTGGGATTGACTAATACGTATTTGTTTTAATTTGCTGTTGTCTTTGTTTCGCTCTGTTACAAAGAAACGCTGCATCTGGAATCAACTAAAACACACACCACTGGGCACTCTTATGAGAAATTTTCTTGATTGGATAATTTGAAGCAGGAAAACACACTCTAAATGTGGGTGACACCATCTGGTGAAACCCAGGTGGAAAAAGGAAATTTTGCCTTTTGCCTGCTTGCCTTTACTCTTTTTTGGAAACTTCATCTATCCTGTTAAAATAAATTCATAAAATAAAATAAAAAATAAATGGGAGGCAGAGGCAGGTACATCTCTGTGAATTTGAGGCCAGCCAATCTATATAGTGAGTTCCAGGATAGACAAGGACTACATAGCAAAGCTCTGTCCCAAAAAGTTAAAAGAAAAAAAAAAATCAAAACAGAGAGCAAAAGAAAAAAGAAATCAAAGTCAAACTGGGGATAGTTTTATAATGCTCAAGCAAGGAAAAAATATCAGCATTTCTAATATGTGAAAATTTTACAGGAAATGGCTGACAAAGCAGCAGAACAGTGGGTGAAGGCTCTGTGCTGGTCCCTCCCTCCCCAAAGCTGTCATCCACATGGTTGACGGGTTAGTGGGCAGGCACTCAGAGAGTAGCATATTGAAGCCGGATGAGAACCCAGTGTCTAACTGGTTAGAATGGGAAAAGAACAGGAGAGGGAAGCCATCTCAAGCTGGCAGAATGTAAGGAAAGAAATACATCCCTATATTGCTAGTATGAAGATAAAACACAATGAATAATGCTGGGAGCATTTAAATAACTGTTAAAAATAAACCACACATACTTCTTGCCTAGCAACCTCGCTTTATGGATCAGTTTATGTAAACAAAAGCATCTCTCTGTGCAAAGACAGACTTTCAAGGATGTTTATTATAAACTTATTTCTTTGGAGGGAAGGAATGGAACCAACCTGAGTGTTCTTTGATAGGAGACAGTCTCTCTGTGCTCCGTGGAAGACGACGCAGTCATTGAAAGGATTTAATATGAACCAACTGCCGCATTCATATGAGGGAGGACTATTTAGCCATTGAAAGAAGTAGCAATACGGTCCCATTTCTGTAAGCACAGATTACTAGAAAAGCCTTTCCATATAAGATTGTATGTTTGTAAATGTTTCTGTGAATGTGATGAGAGGTTGAAGCACACTCCAGGTAGTCGATCGTGGTTCCACTAGAAAGGTAGGGATGGAAGAGGAAACTCGGAGATATTTCTTTGCACAGTTTTGCATTATTTCGCTGGTTATAATGAATAAGTAATGTGTTTTTAATTAAGAAAGAAAACGATGCAAAATTAATATAGGAAAACAAGAAAGGAGGTATACAGGCAAGAAGGTGAAGGTCTGAAATGTGACTGGCAGCAATGTGACTTTTGGCTTGAATGGGTCAGGGGTCAAAAAACGAGTGCAGTGCCCATCAAACGTGGAAGTCAGGAAGCTTGGTGCTGCAGGCCTGAAGGAGTGCTGTGACCCCGAGAATGAGGAGCAGCTCTCAATTAGGGGACAAAAGATAGCTTTTTTGGGTTTTATAACCTTTTATTTTTCAATTGTGACTCTAATTTTATTTTCGTCCATATTCTACCTTTTTTAAAACATATTTTTGTTATATTTTCTGAGAATTTCTTATATTGCATTTTGATCATATTCACACCTACTCCAGCTCCTCCATTTTATACTCATCAAACTTTGTGTCCTCACTTAAAAAAAAAGAAACCCAGTAGTACTGTCTTGGGGGTGTGACCATCTAACCAGAGTGTGTCCAACTCACAGGAACCACATACTTAAAGAAAGCTCTTTTTCTGTCTGACTGCATGTATCAGTTACCAATAACTCCTCAAATAGGGGTGGGACTTCATGCCTCCCTCACCTCCTCTTGCTGGAATTTGGTGCTGACTTGAGCCTGAGCAAGCAGGCCTCTTGCATTGTGTCACAACCTTGGGGAATCAGTATGTGCAACTGTCCTGTTGTGTCTGGAAAACACTGTTTCACTATGGCCATCCATCACCTCTGGACCTTATAACTTTTCTTCCTCTCTTTGGAAATAATCACTGAGCCTTGGGAGGAAGGGGTGTGTCATAGATGTCCCATTTAGACTGAGGACTCCACAGTTCCTTATTCTTTGCACCTTGACCAACTATAGCTCTCTGTTTAAATGCCATTCACTTAAGAAAGACACAACTGCAAAAAGAAGCTTCTCTGCTGAGTTGGAAGAGATGCACTATCTATAGATACAATGTCAACTCACTAGGATTTCCTTTCATGCTATGTTCCTTCAGCAAAGTAATAGTAGTAAGTTTTTCCCTTGGGTCTATCACTTGTCTAGCTTGGTAATATGTCAAACCCTTAGCCTGATAAGAGTTTCAGGTAGTATTTCCATCTTACAAGGAAGGACTTATGTCCAATCAGGTTAGTTGGATACTACTATAATGTATGTGCCACTATGACACCCGTGTGAGCACATCTTGCTCTCCTGGTAGCTGTTGTAGTTCCCAGGGTTCAAAAAAAGAGATGATTGCTTTTCTCCTTAATAATGTGCATAGTACCTTCCAGCACTATGAAAATCCTCCAGTAGCGATGAAACTCCTAGGTGAGTACCAGCTGGATTTTTCCTTGTCCTAAGACTCAAGTACATAGTGTCCTCAGCAACAGTCTTACCATCAAATCCTGAAAGGTAACCAGTACCAATGAAAACCTGTAGTGTTTGGTGGTGAACCTCAGTGGCCAACGACTCCAAAGGAGATAGTCTGTTCCTGGCCTAGGATGCCTAGCAAGGATATTGTTGCCACATTATAGGGTAACTTCATTTAAATCACATACACATGTGTATGAGCACATGCACGCTTGAGCACACACTATACACACACCAAACTACACACACATTTATATTTTAGGATGCTTGTTTAGTCATAGTCCTAGGATCTTTTCAAGAGATCTTAGTGCTAATTATCCCTCCCTATATTCCTTTCTTTACCCTGCCCGCCCATACCCCCCCACATTTAGACATTACAGTTTCGTTCTTCCCTCTCCACATTATATTACTGTCTGTTAGCTCAGTTGGTTAGATTGCAGTGCTAATAATGCCAAGGTCATAAGTTTGATGTCTGCATGGGCCATATGACTCACTGCCTCTTCATTCATCTTGTCAGTTGTTCATTCCTGCATCCCCGGATCTAGGAATCTATCATCTGTCCCACAGCATTCATTATCTATACACCATTTGTTGAAAGACTATTGTGTTTGTAATTAAAGACTATAAAATGTTTATTTAGTGTATATTTTAGAATTTCACACATGAGTACTGTGATTATATCATTTTTACAGCACCATCTATCCTCACTAACTCCTCCCATATCCATGTTTGACTATTTATCTTCTTTAATCATTATAATTCCATATATGTAACAAAACATATATAACAACAACAACAACAACAATAATAATAATGTAGTGATAAAATGATGTAGAGAAAATGAGCTTTATGACACATACACGGATCAAACCCACAACCTCAGCTTTAATAGCACCATGCCCCAACCAACTGAACTAACTGGATAGTTAGTAAAGGGGGAATGGAGAATAATCAATCTCGAATGGTTAAATGGGGTAAGGGATAGTAGGGCAGGGTAGAGGAGGGAATATAAGGGAATATATATACACATAATCTATGTATATATGTATACACAGATATGCATATGTATGTATGTATGTATGTATGCATGTATGTATGTATAATCTACTGAGCTCATTCAGTGTTGCTTATATATATGTGTGTGTAGGGATTGGATAACTTACCAGGGCACTCATCCTTGGAGAAGAATGATTCTCCCTCTCTTAGCAGATATTAACTGCTTGTATCTCTCCATCTAGGGGTGAGGCTTTGTGAAATTTTCTTTATCCATGCTGGCATGTCATTGTACAAGTCATGTCTAGGTGACCATGTTGTTAAGATTTCATGAGTATAGCTCTCTGTCATATAGAGAAAACACTGTCTTATCTCGTTCCTCTGGCTTTTATAGTCTATACCCTGTTCTTAAATTCTCCCTGAGACTTAGGTATAGAAATCATATTGCAGATGCATGTACTGGGGCTTAGTTAGCACATGGTCAGTTGGTTTCTGCATTTTGGCCAGTTGTGTTTTTCTATGCTGGCTTCTATATGTTGTAAAAAGACACTTCTTTGGCAAATGTGTGGAAGCTATACTTCTTACCCATGGATAAGGATAAGTGCTTAGAATGCTATCGGGAATTGTCCTGGCTTAGGAAGGTGATAGTAGTAGTTATATAACCTCACCAACCTTTGGTATTTGATTGGGTTTATAGTGTCAGGTTCAAATGTCTACCTATTGGACAAATTTTAAGCCTAGTTATGTGGCTGTTGATTACCACCAAGATATAATTGTCATGACTGCACCTTTGAATTTGTCTTACCATGTTGGCCACTGTTGTAACTCAGAGAACTTTTAATTGTATTTTTTTCCTTGGCAGCTTGCATAACACCTTTGGATACTATGAAGGCTAGTCTTCATGGAAGAATCTTCCAGATCACTTGTCACTTGATTCTTCTAAGACTTATGTCCAAATTACATGATATCTTCAGGAATCTTGCCTCAAGACCTTGGAGACAACCAAAGGCAACGGCAGTAGCCTATACTGTTTTAAGAGTAATTTGGACTCCCCTGACCAACAACCCAAAGTGAAGTTTCTCATGCTTGGTACTGGAATGTTTGTTGATAGAGTATTATTTACATATTTTAAGTAACATAAAATAATGTTTTCCTATTGCCTGTTCAATCAGACTTAATGTTCCATGTTCCCTTCTCCCCACTAAGTAGTGATATTCCTTCTCCTCCCTGATGAAGTCCCTCTTCACTTTCCCTTCATGGTACAGTTGTCATATTATTTCTATCTCTAGAGCTTCTTCTCCCCAGTCCACACCATGGTCCTTGTTATATAGCAGTTTTCTCCAAGATCCATCCTGTGGGAAAGCTCCTTAAGCCAGAAGGGAAACAACTCAAAAATAGCTTCAGGAAATCCTTAAATCTGACCAGACTCACTAGGTCCTTCTCTCCAAGAGGAAACAATAAGGGCTACTGAGAGTCACTTTCAGATGAGCTAAGGTGCAAAGAGTGCTACCGAGATTGGCTAAACCGGTCCTCCTTTTCCATCGTATAGCCTAAACACAACTCCTCCATCCAGATGTGCAAAATAAGTGCACTGAGATTTGGGGCTGTAGTTGGTGCCTTCCATCAGAGGAAGCACAACCCACATGATCTCAGCTTTTCTGTATGTCAGTGTGTCTGTCCTTTCTTCATTCTCTTGTTACCCCAGTGTTAGGTCAGTCTCTGAAGCCACTCAGAACAGCTTGTCTGAAATCAACAACTAGAAATGTCAGCATTTGGAGACAGACCGTGTAGACAGGTGTCATCCTGTCGTAGGAGCACTACAGCTTCCTGGTATGACTGGTTATAACCATGCTTCTTGATGCAGAAGAAGAATCTTCAGGCAAACTGCTCAAGTTCAATTCCAAGGGGTGTCACTCATTGTGTGTCCTTGAGTAGGGCTAGTGGAGGATTTGAAGCAGAAGTACAGGTCAGAATTTACCTGTCCTACCATTTCCTTTGCTTTTGACTGTCTGAAAATTTGTTACTTATCTACTCTGTTTGTAATTTCAAGATAAGAATAAATAAAAAAAAATCAGTAGATTTTAAAATGGAGGTAAGATTGTTCAAGAATCTCTTCTTTCCATGTTCTAACATATTGGTTCATGAAGGCAGCCATAAAAAGTGTATAAATGAAATTTCTGATCCTAATGTGAAGGTGAGATTTGTCTGGTATAGATCCATGAGGTCAGTCTAGTAAATCACTCTGCTGGTTGTTATGTTAGCAATGCAAAGCCTGAGATGCCGTTCTCACTCGGTTTATCTGTGGCTCTCCAGACACCGCTAGTCCTGATCCCTGTGGCTCAGACTTGAATAATCAGTGTCCATAGAATCTGGGACTAGACATTGTTCTCCATGCTGGTTTCCTCTGCTTTGTGTCTGCTCCCCAACTTTAGTCTACTTTTGGTGCCCAGAGATAGTTTACTGTGATGGATGGCACACACAGGCTTTCTTAGGTCCCTCTGACAAAGCTGTAAAACACATCTCACTATGTGCTAAGCAAATGTGTGGAAGGTTGTAGTTGCTACAGGGATTGCAGGCATTTTTTCAGTCAAGAGCTCACGGTGGGGGACAGAAACAATTTTTGTCCATTTCCAGAGAGTAAGATTCTTTTAAGGGGTGGACTCACATTGTTACAAGTTACAAGAAATCTATACAAAGAAGGCAAAAGAGCCATTGTAGTGGCAAGGATTCTCAGATCTGAGCCTCAGGATGTTCTTATTGAGAAAGCTAGAAAAAAAAGGCATGGGGCATGTGATTCCAAACAACAATATAGGAACCACCTTTGAAAGCAACAGGTCAAATCAGAGCTACATTATAAGCTGTGTGGCCCTAGGTACTGGGGCAGACTCTCTGAGGCTCCACTTGGTGTCTGCGTGTCAGAACCACTTTAAATTGGATTCTTAGAAACAGACAATGAGAGGAGTCACAGGCAGAAGCTTACTGGGAAAGCTGTGCTTGCAAGGAAATGAGGTTTGCAGGATTAGATATAGGGGGACCCTGACCTGCAATGTGGCTATAATCCAGTCCTTTGGAGCGTGGATGAGGAGTAGGCACTGGGATGGCCCATTGGAGATGTCTCTATTTGAAAAAGAAGGGCTGAGACTTTGAACTCACCTCAATCAATAGCTGGCTGTGCACCACTCCCTGGGACAGTGTGCAACATTGAGTGATAAGGTTTCCCGTAGCTGAGGGCGGTCTCTAGTGAGAGGTCCGCTGTGAGCTTCCAGCAGCTTGTGTTCCAAGCAGCTGGGGTGAATTAGCTTTGATCTAAGCTCTCCAGTATCCATTATAAATACATGTTCTGTAGGTTTATAGGGAATATAGGAACACTTTGCATACTGCCAGAAACACCTCAAGACTGTAAGCATAAACACAAATAAATACAAATATCTGCTATTTTTTCCAATTGAGAAATGTTTCTTAGTAGTTTTAGAAAAGAATAGAGGTGGTTTCCCTGTTATAACCTAAACTTACCCATTTCAGTAGCTCAAAGCCCCAAGTCTATCAGAAATCTTTTTTTTGCCTTGGAAAGAACAAAGCCCACACTGACAAGCCACTTAGTATCTAATTGCCTTTCTCAGTCACCACAGAACCCACACCCTCTCCACTGGTAAAGTGAGTGGGCAAGCTTTACTCTTGTATCAGCAACATAACTACTACGATTCCCTCCATTACTCTCTTGGTTGGGCCTGGCGACCTCATTATCCCGTGGCCAATGTATTTTATAACATAGTGCCAGGAAGTTGAAGGTAACTGAAGAAGCATGCATTTAAGTTATGACTAGGGTTACTCATTAAACATTAATTTTTAAAATTAGCTTCAGTAGCTAAGGGTCACCTCTGTTTGACTTTAACTCAAAGTTTCAGGGAGATGTGCCAGTCAGAAGCCATGTGCATTTACTACCCAGGAGAATAGATGCTTTCAGGATGCCTTTGCAACCCTACTAAGTGTTTTTTGCTTTCTACTTCGGCACTCAGCAAATGTCAGAGCCGGTCTGGAGAAAGCAACAACGTGGGGCATGGCACCCACAGCCCTTGCAAGTCTTTGATGGGTGAAGTCACCAGGGGAGGGATAAATGGCTAAGGAGTGTTCAGTGCAGAAAACAGCACAAGTTTCCAATAGTGAGCTGTGTGGCTGAAGCAGGATTATCAGAAGTGTTGGAGCTTTTAGTTGAATGAATCCATTTTGTGACTTAGATTTTATGGACCGAGAGTAAGGAAAAGCTCAAGATATTTTAGGGGAGAACACACACACACACACACACACACATACACACACACACACACACAGAGAGAGAGAGAGAGAGAGAGAGAGAGAGAGAGAGAGAGAGAGAGAGAGAGAGAGAGAGAGAGGGAGAGAGAGAGAGACTCATGCAAGCTTTTATAATATGTATTCTGGTCATGATTTCCACTCCCCCAAGTCCCCCAGATCCTTCTTGCTTCCCATGACCCTGATTCTGTTTCCTTCATTTATCCTTTTCTTTTAAGGAAAAAAAAAACCAGGCAAACAAAACAAAACAGAACCTAAAAACAAACAAAGAAAAAGCACAAGAAACACACAAAAATCCAAACTTTATAAAAACACAAATCAGAAACCGTAACATACAAACCAAAGACCAGTAAGACAAAAAAAAATGCCCAAACAAAGTAATATGAGACAAACAATCCAAAATTAGCATTTAATTCATTTTGTGTTAGCTACCTATTGCTGGGCATGGGGTCTACTCTTAGTTGTGGTTAATATACCCAGTGATACTCCACTGGAGAAAGCTAATTTTTCCATTGCGAGTGGATTAGGATTAATCTACAGCTTTTCAATTAGGAATGGGAACTTGGGTCCACTTCCCCCTTCAGCGCTGAGTCCCTGTCTGGCTTGAACCTGTGTAGACCCTGTGCATACTGCTATAGTTTTGTGAGTTCATACGTACATCACTCCAGTTGTGTCTAGGAGGTATTCCTCACCTGGAGTCATTCATCCCCTCTGGCTCTTACTGAGCCCCAAGAGGGGTTTGATAAAGATGTCCCATCAAGACTGAGTGCTCCAAGACCTCTTCTCTTCCCTTTGTCCAGTTGTGGGTGTCTGTGATAGTTCCCATCTATAAGCATCTCTATGATGCCTGAGCAAGACCCTAATCTATAGGTAGAGCAGAATATTGTTAGGAGTCACGCTTCTACACTCCTTTAGCAGAACAATAGCATTTGGGTTTCCACCAGGTTCTTGGCTATCTGAGTTGTGTCAGGCATGGCTCCCATCTCATGGAACGAATCTTAAATGGTCGGTCACACTCACAGTGTTTGTGCAACTACTGCACCAGCGTATTTTACAGGCAGGTCACTATGGTAGATTGCAGAGTTTGTAGCTGGATTGGTGGTTAACATCCTTCTTTGGTAGTACGTAGAGTCCTTTCTAGTACCACGAACACTAGTAGGTATGGGTAAAGTGTCTAGTTAGGCACCATCTTGACTTCTCTGTGTTCAATGGGCGTGTAAGCGCTGTCTTCAGCATTAAGGTCTTATCATCAGTTTGTGGAGAACAATCAATAGCCTGAGCTGCTTCAGGTTTGCTTTGGGGTTCCTTTGGCCTACAACTCAATTAGATGTAATCTATTCCTGGCACTGGCTCCCCTTTGTTTTTCCCTGGGCATTGTCTTCCATTATTTAGAAACTCGATTTAGGTTTCTTTCAAATACTTATATTAAATTTAAGAAGCTTCTGTAGTAGTAGGTTTTCATATGACCCCTCAGATAGCCCCTAGTGTTAGGTGTCCTTCCCTGTATTCCCTCTCTTCTCTTCTCCCCCTCCTCTTGTTTAATCTTCTTGCTCTAGCCTCCCTCCTGCTTCTCCATAACTGTATATTCTGGTGCTCCTTTCTTGGGATATCCTCCCCTGTTGCTGGACTTTTTTGGACTTGCAAGTTGCCAAATAATGACTGAGAGACTTATTAATTTTATTATAGCTTAGGACTAGCTTAGGCTATCTCCAAGCTAGCTCACCTAACTTTTGACTATTCCAGTGTCACATGGCCTATTACCTCTCTCTTTCTTTCTTCTGGTATGGCCAACGTCCTCTGTGTTCCACTGGCAAATCCTTCCCAAGCCTCATTTTTTCCCAGAGACCTTTTCTCTGCCTGGAAGTCCTGCTTTTTACTTCTTGGCCGTCATCCATAAAATCTTTATTAAACCAAACAGTGAGTAAAGAAGGTGTATGTTTACAAAATTCTGAGCTAGGTAACGGCCAATACCAAAACCAGCCAGTACACAGCTCTATGCTGGTACAGAATTAACAAATAAAAAATACAAAGACAACCTTCACATAGTGCACCCCCAAACTCCCCTCATCCCAGTCCCTTACTTTATGCCTAACCTCTGTGGTTACACAGATTGCAGAATGCAGTTTAAAGGCTAAAAAGGTAACATCCATATATAAGAGAATAAATACATAAAACATATCTGGGTTATCTTACTCATGATGTTTTGTTTGATTGTTTTTAGTTTCATCTTCTTACTTGTGAATTTATTGTTTTTTTTACAGCTGAATAATATTTCATTGTGTAAATATACCACATTCTCACTGTTCATTTTTATATCAATAGGTACCTAAGCTGTTTCTAATTTCTGGCTATTATAAATAGAGCAACAGTGATCATGGATGGGTGTGTATCTTTGTATATAGGATGTAGAATCCTTTGGTTATATGCTCAAGAGTGGTATAGCTGGATCTTGAGGTAGATCTATTCCTAGCTTCCTGAGGAAGTACCACACTGATTTCCAAGGTTATTCAAAGTTGCACTCCCACTAGAAATGGATGAGTCTTACTCTTCTACCACATTTTTCCCAGCATGAGATGTCATTTGCTTGATTGATATTGGCCATTCAGGTTAGTGAAAGATGAAATCTCAAAGTAGTTTTGATTTGCATTTCCCTAATGACTAAAGATGTTATCATTTTTAAGGGTTTCTTAGCCATTTGTGTTTAATGTGAAAAATCTGTTTAGTTCTGTACCCTATTTTAAAATTGAGTTATTTGTTTTCTAGGTGTCCAGGTATTTTTTTTTTTTTTAGTTCTTTATATATTTTAGATACCAAGTTTCTATCTAATGTGTAATTGGTAAAGATCTTTTCCCCTTTGGTAGTTACTTTGTCCTAATCATAGTGTCTTTTGCCATATAGATGAATTTTCAGTTTCATAGAGTCTCATTTATTAATTATTGATCTTTAGTGACCGTGCTAGTGGTATTCTGTTCAGAAACTCTATTCCTCTGCCAATGAGTTCAAAACAATTTTTCATTTTCTTTTTTATCAGGTTCAAGGTATCTGGTTTTATGTTGAGGTTCTTGATCCTTTTGTAGTTGAGTGTGGTGCAGGGTGTTAAGTAAGGATTTACTTGCATTCTTCTATATGCAGCCATTCAGTTAGAACAGCACCATTTGCTGAAGGCACTGTCTTTTTGTCAGATGTACTTTTGGTTTCCGTGTCAAAAAAGTGAGGTTTCCATAGACGTGTGGACTTACACTTGAATCTTCAGTTCTACTTCATTGATCAATGTGTCTGTTTTTATGCCAATACCATGTTGAGAAAAAAATATTTTTAAGAGTTCAGTTTTATTATACACAATCACACCAACAGCATAGACCCAGGTCTCATAACTAGACTGCAGTCCAGAAACCTGGGCAGTACTGTCTCACCTCTGTTTCTGTGTATTTGCATCTCTCTCTCTCTCTCTCTCTCTCTCTCTCTCTCTCTCTCTCTCTCTCTCTCTCTCTCTCTCTGTCTCTCTCTGTCTGTCTCTCTCTGTCTGTCTCTCTCTGTCTGTCTGTCTCTCTCTGTCTGTCTGTCTGTCTCTCTCTCTCTTATATATGTGTGTGTGTATGTATTTTTGTTTTGAGACAGAGACTGGTTGTGTAGCCCAAGCTGCCCTTGAACTTGAAATCCTCTTGCCTTGGACTCCCAAGTTTTAGGACTACAGAGATAAATCATCAGGACTGTCTGGGAATTCTTCATATTAGAGCCTCACTGTGTGTGGTGGTTCATGCCTGTGATTTTAATACTTGGAGGATGAGAACCTCAAAGTCATCCTTGGCTAGGTTACAAGTTTGAGACTGGCCTGGGCTACATTATACCTAACCACAAACAAACAAACAAACAAACAAACAAACAAACAAACGTAGAGCCTGCTTTTCCCCCATTACGTGTGGACTGGATGACTCACTTTAAATGAGTAGGATGCTTCAGAGAGATGGTTTGTGACTTCTGAGACTGTACATCCAAAGTATGGCGACTTTCTCTCTTACCCCTTGGAATACTGATTCTGGCAGAAACTGTGTTAGGATGCTTAACATCTCTGTAGACAGGGCTGTGTAATACAGAACTGGAGTCCCCTGCTAGCATCCTATTGGAAGTAGATTGTTCAGTCATATTCAAACCTTTAGATGACTGCAGGCCCAGCTTATCTTCCGAGAGATAGAGACAGAACCATGTAGCTAAGTCTCTCCTGAATTCTTGTTCCCAAGAAACTATGAGAAGGTATATTGACTGTTTAATTTATGAAAATTTATGTTCACATTGTAATAAGTGATTGCTGTAATAGTATTCAGCTGCCAGTAATCAGTGCTAATAGCTAGCCCCCCCCCACATTTAGACAGAACTCATTAGAGAGGGGAAACGTAATCTTCTTAAAAGATATTTTATTGTTTTTACTTGATTTTGTTCTGTAATATGTTTACAATGGGCACATAAGTGCTGTGCATATTTACAGGACACATTATGGAATTTCAATGTGTGAATGGAAGGCAAAGACCAGGTAGTCAGTCAGCACACCTGTCACTTCAGTCGTGCATCACTGTTACGTGATGAAGATATCTAAAATCCTCTCAACTAGCCATATCCAAATATTCAATTAGTCTTTGTTCGCCACTGCCATCTGCCTGTTCTAAGACATTAGGAGTGATGCCTCCTGCCCAGCTCCACTTATGCACCCATTAGCCATCCTTTGAGAACTTGAACTTGCTTCCAATTTGCAAAAACTAATATTTCAGTCACACAACTTGATTCACTTTGTTAGATGAGAATCAATGAACTATGCTTTAGATGGTGGGAACCACCAAGTATAGGAATTTTCTCTGTGACCGTATGTACATAGTATGTTCTAATAGAAGGCATGGAGGGAAACCCAACATTAATACCATAACATAGTAAGACTTCATTTCTTCAGTCACTAAAATGTTTCTAAGTGGTTTATTTTTAACTTGGATGTCCTATAGCAGTTGGAACGTAGGTGCCAAATGTCATGTATAAAATATAAATTGTGGCTGGTTTTCACCTGTATGCTTTCAAAGGGTCATACAGGGCTTATGCTCTGACAGCCTGTCCCTGAATTTCTAGCTGCCCCCGGTGCTCCCACGCAGCCCCATGACTGCATTTCTGGACACTTTCAATTTGCAGAAAACATTTCCAAAATATCTTCTGATAACTGTAGTGAATGTTTCTCAAAAGTATCACTTACCTCTTACTGTATGTGATAAAACTTAAAGTCACCTAGCTTTACTTGCTGGGACTCCCCTCTCTTTACCTGGTGTGTGTGTGTGTGTGTGTGTGTGTGTGTGTGTGTGTGTGGTGTGTATACTTGCATCTGTGCATGTATATATTTATGTATGTATGTATGTATGTGTATACATATGTATGATGTATGCTCTTTACCCAGTCACTTATTTAAATGCTAACCTTATCCAGAAGCACCTTCACAGACCTACCAGAAGCAGTATGTTATCATCTCTATAGGCAACATTTCACTCAGCAATGAGAAACATAAATTAACCATTATACTAAGTAATTCAGAAGTAAAAATATATTTTCTGTATGCTTATATATTTCCCTTCCTTTCTCTCCCACCTGTAGATGTGTTGGGAGGAAGTAAATGCACCGAGTATTGATGACTTCTGATTCATAATGAAGTCAAGCCATTCTGGAGGAGTGAGTTAATTATTGTAAGGCTGGCATGTACTACAAGTTCTGGGTAAATAAACTTCTTTTCACATAATAAGCATCACAACAAAGAAGAACATTTGTCTAGAGAAACCCATGCACAGCATCTGGATTTGAGGTTTGCACTGGAAAGAAGAAAACACCCTTGGGAATAGTGAAGCCGCTGGGGAAGGAAGGGTCTGGGAGGCTGTTCATGGCATGAGGGAGAGGGAATTTGAATGTGCTGAGAATGAACTTTCACTTCTGTCTAATTAAATATTTATACGTTGAAAATCTGCAATGCAAGTGGAAGTATTCTCTGGATTAGCCCTTTACAGGCAGCATAAACAATAATCGAGTGCCTGTTTACTCCACGACACTCAGCAGCCTTCTCGTCCCTTTCATACTGGCTGGGCTGCTAGCTGAGGCGCTGCTGTCATCTTAGAACAGTCAATTCATTAACGGTGATTTTTAAATAGAGATTTCTGAGTTTGTTTCTCCACTTCTCTTTGTGACAGAGACCCTTATAGAAAGCTACAACCAATCAACATGTAGAGAACAAGGGGTCATGAGGTGTCCAGTCCCAACTGCTACAATTACAACAGAAGCTGTGCACCCATGGCTCAGAGAGCAGGGAGGAAGAGGGACAGAAAAAATTTAAGAGCCAGAGGAATAGGAAATTTGTTGTGAGGTTGTGTCTCCTAGAAATGTTAGAAGAGGCTACTTCCTTGAACTCTCAACATAGATCCCTCTCTCATAAACACAGCAATTATTCACGGTAGTGTCTGACTCATAATTAAAGGCAGCCACTTGAAATAGATGTGGTCATAGGGGGTGAGTTATGAGGATGCTAACTTAATTGTCAGTACTAGTTTAGGTTCCAATGAGAACTTCCAAATTTTACTGTGACAGTGGCTACTACTAATACAGACACTCTTGATATAAACACGTTAGGAGTCCTTTGACCTGCATCTACCCATGTAGCTCCAGAGTATTCTATATTTCAGGGACATTGTTACAGTTACATTTCTAAGATGATTAGTGATGGTGTACAGACCTTCTCATGCTCAGGGTCTACTAGTTTAACAGCCATGAAGGATATTCTGGTCATTCAGTTAATTCATAGGTAGGTTCTAAAAGTGAATTCTTTCGCTATTAGTGTCTCTGAAGTAGTATTTTGTAGCATGAGTGTACTTGGAATTCTCCAGTGACATAGGATATGTTAGATAATACGTATATAAAGGACAGATAAGTTACTTAAGTAGACTCCTATTGGGAACATTGTCTTACAGACTTATGGAGGCTAAGAAGTCCTATGATCTATGGTCTGCCAAGCATGAGCTCTGGAGAGGAGGTGGTGCAATTCAGTACGAGTTTCAAGGCCCAAGAGCTAGGAACTGATGCCTGAAGACACCAGAAGATGAAGAATTCTCTCTTTAGCCTTTTGCTTCTATGTGGGGATTTCAATGAATTAGACAATGCTTTCTCATGCTGGTGAAGTATACAATCTTTACCCAGTTTACTGACTCAAATGTTAATATCACCTACAAACACTGTCATAGACCCATCAGAAACCGTACCCATTATTAGTGCTCTACATTTTGATGCCCTAATCAATGCATCTACAACATAACTCCTATACATATGGCGCAGGGAACATCATGGAAGAGGGGAAGGAAAAATTATAATATCCAAAGGGCATCTGCTATATATAGTATCTTCTATATACAAAGGAGGATTATCCATGAAATCTTAAGTAGCTGCCTAAACAAGCCCTGCACCACTTGACATGCCAACCTGGATAAGGGAAATCTCACAAGGCTTAGATGAAGAGTTATGGCCAACTAATGACTGCTAAGAGAGGAAAAATCAGCTTTCTTTGGGGATGAGTCCTCTCATAGGTTGTCCAATCCCAAGTGATCAATCCTAAACACATATAGATACAAGGAACACTTAATAGGCTCTGCATATGCATATGTACATAATATATACATATGCACACATATATATCTATAAATACAAGAAATGGGCTCAGCATATACATATATACATGCAAATATATATCTATAAATGCAATCTGCTGACTCTTTTAATTACAATAGTAATTAAAGAAGAGATCATGGATTTAAGAGGTAATGGGGAGACATGGGAGGAGATGGAGGGGCAGAAAGTAGGGTGAAAATGATGTAAATATGATACTTATAAATTAAATTCTCAAAAGAATGTAAAAAATAGAGAGGAATTTAAAAATGAACTACTATTTTATCAAATCTATGGCTAACACTTCCCTCTCCAGCTGACACACACAACATTAGTAAGTAACTCAGAAGTAAGCTCAGTCTAGAACATCATCGTGGAAATCTATTTGCTGTATCTTTGATTTTGTACTTTATACAGATGCCATATAGAGATTTTAATTCCATGCAATACTGCAGAACAAGAGTACAGTAAAACAATGACATGGATTAATTTCCAGCTTTGCTAAGTTTTATTTTGAGTAAGCTGTTTAACTCTGTCAGTATTGCTTTTTTTTAGGTATGAACAAAAGATAATACTAATGTCTTTATTGCTTGATTTTGCAAAGATATAGCCCACATGGAAATGCTTTATAAATGTCCATGCTGAAGCTGTCTCACATGGATAACATGCTCTGACTCCAAGTTTGGTAGCCAGTCTTCCTGAGATCCACTTCCACCTGCTTCAATTCACAATACACGGGACTTAGTTGGGACAAAGAAATAGACAAATGGTTTTGTAATGAGTAGATATTTCAGCAGTTTCTCTGCGGGCAGTGATGAAAAAGACATTTCTCATTTCATAAAAACAATAATCTGAGACTAACTGGCTAGAAGGAAAGATGATTGTCTAAGGATTTGAACAACATCGCGAGCTTATTCCTGCAGGGGATTGCGCATCATCGCAGCAAGCAGAAAGAACATTTTCACTGTCAGATAATACTACTCTGTCAGTAGTGAGGCCAATGCCTTATTATTATTAATGTCCCAGGAGAGTCACCCTGGATGGGATTTAGTCTTTTCCTTGTCTTATCCCTATAGAATACATTGGAGAAAAATTGATTCCTGATCCACAGATCAGAAGCAAACCTCTCTTCGTTTACCATTTAGTCAACACTGGATTAACAGAAACAAAGACAGGATTATATAATGATAGATCTAAGAGCATACATGACATAGTATTTTAGCTCATCATTTAACTTCTGTCAGCCTTAGTTTTCTAAGCCTCCTTGATAATATAGTATACTGGTTAATTTTGAATGTGAACTTGATTATACTGAGAGACGTCTAAAAGATCAGTAAAAGCATACTTGTGAGTGTGCCATGAGGGTGTTTCAGAGAGGACTAACATCTGGGACAATAACTAAGGGACAAGCACCTGCTCTGAACATAGGTAGTACCTGCCCCATAGGCTAGGACCCCATGTGGAATAAGGAGGTTGGTTATTGAAGGCTCTCTCTGTCTGCTTCTTGGGAACAGTGGGGGAATGTCTCTACTGTGTCATAGCCTCGCACCATGCTGTAATGAAACCTCTGAGAACCATGAGTCCAAGTAAATCTTCCTCCTGTGAGTTACTTCTGCTAGTAGCTTGGTCACAATAATGCAAAAGTAAACTAGACAGTTTGTTATAGTCATGAAAGTATCAAGAAAACATGTAGATATGCTCACGAATGAGCTGAGATGGTATGTGTAAAGGCTCTGCAAACTATAATCATACCCTAAGTGTAACTACAGGGTTGTATATGTAAGAAGTATATAATATAATACATTATATATCTAATATACTATATGTTAAATATCCAGGCTTTATTATATTGGCTTACAGGTTGTGACCTGGCTAGTCCAACAATTGCTGTCTTCTGAGGGAAGATCCAAGAATCCAATAGTAGTTCCATCTACAAGGCTGGATGTCTCAGTTGGTCTTCAGTACACATCAGAATCCTGAAGACGTAGGTTCTAATACCAGTGAAGAAATAAACTTGAACTTGCTATTGAGAGTGAGAGAAAGCAGGCAAGAAGGCAAGAAGCTTTCTTCTTCCATGTCCTTTATATAGGTTCCCCTGAACATATGATCCAGATTCTTAGGGTGAGTTTTCCCACCTTAAATGATACAATCAAGAATAATCACTCACAAGTGTGTCCAGCTGGCTGGGCTTTAATTAATTACAGAAATAGTCAAGTTGAAAACCGAGAATAGCCATTACAGGGAGGAAGCTTTGTTTGGCTTACAATTCCACATAACAGTCTATCATTGTGGAAAAACCAAGGCAGTCGTTCAAGTCATATCACATCCATAGTCAAGAACAGAGATAATAAATGCATCCTTGCTTGCTTGTTCATTTTCTCCTCAGTTAGACTGTTCAAAACCCCCTGCCTAAGGAATGGTACTGCTCACAATAGAATGGGCCCCCAATGAACTTAATTAAGACAATAACTCACAGAAATGCCCACAGATTAACCAATGTAGAACATTTCTCATTAATACTCTAGATTGTGTCAAGTTGACAGCCAACCACCACGTAATTAAGCATAAACACAAGGGGCATTATTATATGGACAGATGGAGACAGGACTTGTTTGCCACTCTGTTCTCTTTTCCGAGGATGATAGATAAGAACACTGTAGGAAAAAGAAAAAATAGGACTGGGAAGGCGGCTCTGTGGATAAAAAGTGCTTTCTGTACTAGCACAAGGGTCCCTTAGCATCCCCAGCACCCACACAAAAGCTGGTGCAGTGTGTCTGTGTGTCTGAAGTCAAGTGCTGGTTAGGGGTGAGGAGTCGGCAGAGAATCCAGCAGGAAGTCTAGCCAAAATTGGCCATCTATAGGTTCAGAGAGAAAAGCTGTGTCAGAAAACAAGGGAGCAGACAGTGATAAAGGAAGATACTCAACTTTGATCTCAGACCTATACATACATACACATATACACATACCACAGTCACACACAAATAAATAGAGTATTCTCCACCTTCTCTTCTATTAGTTTCAGTGTATCTGGTTTTATGTGAAGGTCCTTTATCCACTTGAACTTGAGCTTTGTACAAGGAGATATGAATGGATCAATTTGCATTCTTCTACATGTTGTCCTCCAGTTGAACCAGCTCCATTTGTTGAAAATGCTGTCCTTTTTCTACTGGACAGTTTTAGCTCCTTTGTCAAAGATCAAGTGACCATAGGAGTGTGGGTTCATTTCTGGGTCTTCAATTCTATTCCATTGATCTTCCTGCCTGTCTGTATACCAATGCCATGCAGTTTTTATCACTATTGCTCTGTAGTACAGCTTGAGGTCAGGGATGATCTTTACCAATCCTACATCCGATAGAGGGCTAATATCCAATATATACAAAGAACTCAAGAAATTAGACTCCAGACAACCAAATATCCCTATTAAAAATGGGATACAGAGCTAGACAAAGAATTCTCAACTGAGGAAACTCGAATGGCTGAAAAGCACCTAAAGAAATGTTCAACATCCTTAGTCATCAAGGAAATGCAAATCAAAACAACCCTAAGATTCCTCCTCACACCAGTGGCTAAGATAAAAAAACTTAGGTGATAGTAGATGCTGACAAGGATGTGGAGAAAGAGGAACACTCCTCCATTGTTGATGAGATTGCAAGCTGGTATAACCACTCTGGAAATCAGTCTGGCGGTTCCTCAGAAAATTGGACATAGCATTACCTGAGGACCCAGCTATACCACTCCTGGGCATATACCCAGAAGATGCTCCAACATATAACAAGGACATATGTTCCACTATGTTCATAGCAGCCTTATTTATAATAGCCAGAAGCTGGAAAGAACCTAGATGTCCTTCAACAGAGGAATGGTTACAGAAAATGGGGTATATTACACAATGGAGTATTATTCAGCTATTAAAAACAATGACTTTGAGAAATTCTTAGGTAAATGGATGGAACTAGAAAATATCATCCTGAGTGAGGTAACCCAATCACAAAAGAACACACATGGTATGGAGTCACTGATAAGTGGATATTAGCCCAGAAGCTCGCAATACCAAGATACAACTCACAGACCACATGAAACTCATGAAGAAGGAAGACTAAAGTGTGGGTGCTTCGGTCCTTCTTAGAAGAAGTAACAAAATACTCAAGAGAGCAAATATGGAGATAAAATGTGGGACAGAAACTGAAGGAGGGGCTGTCCAGAGACTGCCCCACCTGGGTATCCATCACAGTCACCAAAGGCAGACGATGTTGTGGATGCCTGTAAATGCATGCTGACAAGAGCCTGATACAGCTGTCTCCTTAGACGCCTGACATATACAGGGGAGGATGCTCACAGCTAACCATTGAACTGTCATGGGGTTTCCAATGGAGGAGTTAGAGAGAAGACTTAAGAAGCTAAAGGGGTTTGTGGCCCCATGGGGAGAGCAACAATACCAACCAACCAGAGCTCCCCTTCCTCTTCTTCTTTACCAAATTTTAAGGAAATTTTAATTAAATACTTGCCAAAAAGGACTCTGGACAGGTCAATCCCTGGATTCCCAGGGAGTGATCATGAGTCACACTTTGTTGGGCTTAAAAAGGCAAAATCTTTTTTTTAAAAAAAGATTTATTTATTTTATGTATGTGAGTACACTGTGAGATCTCATTACAGATGGTTGTGAGCCACCATGTAGTTGCTGGGAATTGGACTCAGGACCTCTGGAAGAGCAGAGGGTGCTCTTAACCACTGAACCATCTCTCCAGCCCAAGGCAAAACCTTTTAAAGTGTTTAGTTTAAAAAAGTGTTACCTTGTCCTTGGGCAGGTGAGGGGTTAATTTTGCTTCTTACATTCCCTTCTTGAGTTGTATCCTGAGTCAAATCCTTAACTCTGTCATGGGTACCTGTTTATATTGGGATTCAGTGTCTGTCAGCTTAATGGTACTCAGACAGGAACCAGAAGGGTTAAAGGTCCTATGATGGCCAGCATCAGAGTTACTATCTAAGAGGAGCCTGGAAATAAGAACAGAGATTAGTCATTTATTTTATATTAGGTCCCCTTTTTGCAATTATTATTATTATTTTTTGAGTATAGCCAGATCACAATCCCAAATGGTTTGTGCAGAAATATTTTTTATAAAAGATTTATTTATTTTATGTATATGAGTACACTGTCAGTCTCTTCTGATGTACTAGAAAAGGTCATAGGATCCCATTACAGATGGTTGTGAACCACCATGTGGTTGCTGAGAATTGAACTCAGGACCTCTGGAAGAGCAGTCAGTGCTCTTAATCACTAAGGCATCTTTCCAGCCCCTAAACACTTTTTAAAAAACCATATAATACCTTGTCCTCCATAAAGCAGGCCAAGTGCCCTATCACATTGTAGAACTATTTTAGTTAATGAATCCAGTTGTTGATAAATCTGGGCCTGTTTTCCTGGTATACCAATTGGCATTATAGGTAGCCATTTTGTTCCCCGTGCCAGAGAATTTTCTTTTGAGTTAGTATTTCAGTCCACTGGGGGACAAGGGATGACATACTATCTCTGAAGCTGGCTGAAAGTAAGGTGTCATTGTCAAGGCCCATGAAAGCTGAAAGGTCAGTCTAAGGCTGGGCAATGGGGCATTCATCAGAGTCATTTGGTTAGTTCATCCAGCTTAGGAGACAGGGAGCAATCACATCAGCTGGATTGGTTAACATCAGCTTTCAGCAAGTTCAGAGAGCAGCAGTGTGCAGTCTGCATCTGATTCCTGGATGGTGTCTGTCAGCCAAGTGCAATTCTGCTGAGACAGATATAGACTAGGAAGAGAAGTTAAAGGAAAATCTTAGATTTAGAACTTTCAGCCCAATAGTTGCAGGATGGGAGGAGTCTCAAGACTAAGGAAGAGAGATCTTGTCCTCAGGAATAGCCAAGTGGGGAAACTTACACTGTACTTCCCTGGAGTCCTCTTGACCTGTGACAGGTAGATCCACGTTTGTGACCCCTTGACTCCCCGAAGCTTCTTTGTATCATTCTTAATGTCATCTCAGATCAAACTTGTTTCTCATCTTAGAAATGCTTTCAGGAAAAGTGTGCACTTTTGTTTTCTAGATTGCTATTTACCAATGCCCATAGTGCCTAGATACATGCTTTATACTTTTTTAAATCCCTCAAACATACCAGAAGGCTTCTGGGATAAAATCGTGCATTGGGCAATAGCCCCTGGGAAAGTTGAGCTACACAGGTAAACTTAAACATGGACAAGCCCCAGTTATCAGTGGTGCGCTTCATCTGCTCACTGCTCTCAACTGGAGTTGTTTAGACCCCGTGAGGGTTCACACTAAGACACACTTCTCAATTAGAACGCATCCTGAAGATTGGCCTTTAAGGATGGGTCCCTACTAACTGTGATGATGGCATTTGGCTTTCTGCATTCTTTACTGTGTCTCTCCAAGTCTTTTAAACTCTTCTCCTCAGGCACCCATATATTCACTGTGGGAACTGACCAGATTCCAAGGTACAGGAAAGGTAGGCAGGAGCTAGGAGCAGTAGGAGACTTTCCCTCATTGCCCTCTCTCTGAAGTAGGAAGAAAGCACAAGAAAGACCAGAAAGAGGCATAAAGCTCCCTTTCTGAACTTCTGCCATAGAAAGTCTCTTATGTAGGGAAAGCTGAAGGCTATGATTGCTACTGAAATCAGTTTCCCAACTCATTAGACCTTATAACTATTCACTGGAAACCAGGAGTTGCTGCCTGTTGATCAAATTCAGCCTGAAAATATGGCCTGTGTAACACTGAAAGATTGGTTAGCATTGTTTTGAAATGGGATACTATTTTTTTTCACAAAAAGTAAAAAAATACCTAGCTTTTCTTTTCCTAAGAATAAAATCAACATATCTTGTGGTTGTGAACAGTAGCTCCCACAGAATTAATGACACTCTGGTCAAGTTGCTCATTGCTCTGGCAAGTATTCCAGAGGGCCAGTGTAAAACGAGGAAACATTTACTTTGGTTTATGGTTGTGGAGGTTTTAGATTACATTTGGCTTGCTCTGTTGTTTGCAGCCTGTGGTGAGGGGGAGGGCATCATGGTAAAGGATGTGGCAAAGCAAGTTGCTCACTTCAAGACATCTAGGAAGGAGAGGCAGAGAAGGGTTGGGGAGAAGGAGAGAATGAAAGAGGGAGAGAGAGGGAGGGACAGAGGGAGAGAGGAGAGAGAAGGAGAGAGAAAAATGATTGGAAAGAGAAAGAGGGGGGGAGAGAGAGAGAGAGAGAGGGAGAGGGAGAGAGAGAGAGGGAGAGAATGAGAAGGAGGAGGAATAGGAGGAAGAGGAAGAGGAGGAGGAGGAGGAAGAGAAGGAAGTGGAGGAAGAGGAAGAGGAAGAGGAGGAATAGGAGGAGGGGAAGAATAGGAGGAGGAGGAAAAGAAGGAGGAGGAAGAGGAGGAGAAGGAGGAGGAGGTCCTGATCCCATTTTGGGTGGTACCACCCAGATTCAGGCTTGCTGTCTCTTGGAGTCCTTGACAGAAACACCGGCATCATCTAGCTATGTTTCAATTCAATGAAATTGACAATCAAGACTGCCCACCACGGAAGAGATCAGGAGTCACTGATCCTTTGTATGAGGGCATGTATCAGCTGGCCTGCTTTACTCTTCTGTGGTTATCTGGATGCTATGGACATCTGAGCTGTGTTGCTGTGCCCTCTGCTTTAGTCCACCACAACCTGTCCACAGCCAATCACTGCAATTCTGGCTATTCCAAATATTTCACATGTATCTTTTCCTCATCATTTTGACTCTCCTATGCCTAGCTTCATTGTAGATTTGCTTTGGTTCATGGATGGAACATTTGCACCTGATATCTCTGAATTTGACTTTCAGCTCAGTGTTGTTGGGCCCATCAGGTCTTCCCACTTTAGGCCACCTGCAGTAGTAAAACATCCTAACTCAATTTAGCTCTTCTAGATCTGGCCCTTGGTATTGCTTTACTGGGTTGATGCCTATGTTGGGATGGCTATATCATACAAAAGGGGGAGATTCAGATGGTGAACATATTACAGAGGGACACTTGTAAGTCTAGATGCTATAATTGGTGAGTTAAAAATGGTTCTTAATAGTCTTCCAAGAGACTAAACTTACCTTAGCTGCTGCAATGCTGTGATGCTCTGATAAGTATTAGCCAAAGGGACCTAGGGGAGAAAAGTGTGACAACCAATCAGGTTACAGGTTTTTGGGATGCAGTGGCAACTGAGGAATTGAAGGGCTTTGCCAACTGATAGGTTTGAATTCTGTGTCCATGAAGACCAGATGGCCTAGATCCAAGTGAAACGAACTGCTAACATTGTGTGGCAGCCTAAGTCTTTAAATGACAATCATACTACAGACACTTTTCTATTTCAAAGTGTCAAGCTTTCATAGAAAATTGCTCTATTTATATCAGAAATAGACTTTTAGGAATCTTCAGCAGCAATGAATCCAATCCTATACAGTTTATAGCTTACTTTACAGCAGTGAGTACAATTAGTCAGACCGATTCTTATAAGTTAAAAGCCATCACCCAGTGACAGCCCGGTTACCACTTTCACATTTGTTTCTGGTATGCTTTCTCTGTAAATTGTGTGTGTATGTGTGTGTGGTGTGCTTTTATTGGCTTATTTTATAAACCACGAGTCAAGTGATAGGACTAAATTTTGTTCATATTCTGATGATAAATAGGCATTTCTCTATGTTGTTAAATACTATTTTAAAAATAATTCTAAGGGCTATTCATTTCATTGTCTGGATCTGATGCAATGTATATGATCACATTTTTATTGTTGAAGACTTTAATTATTTTTTTCATTAGTAAAAATCATGCTGAGATGAGACACTTTCTTCATAAACTTTTGACTTTGTGAATATTTCTTTAGATGACATTTAAGGTGAGAGAACTTTATAAAAAATGGTTTTTTTGGTCCATTTGCCTGAATTACAGGTAGACAATCCTATATGCAAATGAGTAATGTTGCTACTTCCTGTTCAATAATTGCAGGCTTTATTTATTTATGTTTCTTGTCTTATTGCATTGGCCAGACATTTCAAGGCAATGTTGAATAATTAGGTTCTTCGCAGGCCTACTTGTTCTGCTTCAATTTTTAATGCAACAGCTTCTGGTGTTTCACTGCAGTATTGCATATGCTTATATTTTATTTAGGGATTTTGCATTTATATTCATAGTTGAAATTGGTCTGTAGTTTTCTTTTTTGTGTGTGTTTTTCTTTGTCAAGTTTTGTAATGGGGTTATGTGAGCTACGTGAGATATAATAGGTTTCTCTTCGGCAGAGACATTTCCTGTGTCAGGAGGAGATAGCAATTTCCAACAGGCAAACATGCTAGATATTTGACAGGCTGGCTGGGTTGTTTTCTTTCAAAGATGCAGACAGAAGATACATAATTGAATTCCCACACTCAGCTCAAACTGGTTATCCTGTCAGGAAGCTGGCATGTGAGATGATGTGCGATTGCTTCAATTACAAGAATTGAAGCATTTAGACAATTCTCCCTCTTCTGTTTGAGATGCAGCCTCAGCCTTTGAGTTTGAAGCTGTCAGGAGTCCAATTTAGCCACTTTCCAACCCAAGGAGTTTGCTGTGGGCTGTTATCGGCCCTGTTGTTACAACAGTGTTAATAGAGAACTCACTAGCCACTATATGCATTTTGTGCAGGTCCTTCCTTCTTAGGGTTTGCTGGTATAATCATAGAAAGATGTTCAATTGTCAGAGTTCATCTATTTTCAGGATCTCCCTCCTGGACCCAGCTGGAGTAGTGTTTAAGTCCCAGGTCAGCTCAGGCAGAGGTGGGCTCTATTCTTTTCCTACCACAGAACTGAGACTATGTCCAGTCTACCTTAGTTATTTGCTAAGCACCATGCCTGTTCCTTTCAAGACATCCCAGGGACTTGTGCTCTCTTTACCTCCTGTTTTTACCACCCCTATGATGCCCATGAGCTCTTCTTTGAATGTTAAAGATCACATGACAGCTGATCTACTCTTTCCTGTTCTCTAGCTTATCTACTCAAGGGTCAGTCACAGTGATGCTTCTAAAACACTAGAAAGTTCATCAACAACTGGATTTGATTGCTTTTTAAAAATTTGAACTAATTTTATATTATTTCCTTTTCCCCATTTGTGGTGTTTGTGTGTGTGTGTGTGTGTGTGTGTGTGTGTGTGTGTGTGTGTGTGTATGCATGTGTGTAGGTTCTGGTGGAGTCCTGAAGTTGATGTCAAAAATCATTTTCAGCTGCTTGCTCACCTTCTTCATTGAGGTAGGGTCTCAATGAAACTCACAACTCATCTACGTGGCTTATCTCACTAGGTAGATTGCTCTGGTGTTCTTCAGAGGCTAGGATTATAACAAGGCTGCTGGGCCACCCTGGTGTTTATATGAGTGATGGGGCCCCAAAGTTGGATCTTCATAGTTGTACAGTAAGAACTTTAGTGAGCCATCTCTCCAGCTCACCATATATATATACACAGCTTTTAACCTTATTGATTCTCCAAGGGATTCCTAGTATTCCTTGGCATGTCCTACACAGCTAGCTCAACTCTTAGCCCCACTTCACTTTCTAGCTTGGTTTTCTGTAATCCAGACAGATGGTGACTTCTTATATTTCTATGCACAACTCTTACCACTCCCACAATCTTTTAAAATGAGTGTTTTTTGGCCCTCTGAGTTTGGTGGCTTAATATTCTCATTATACTTGTTTGATGGCACATATAATACTATACTCTGTATGGGTAGTGTTTAAATCTCCAATTCAAATATGATCGGCCAATGAAAACATAACTCAGTAATTATGAATATATCCTGTTAGCCTAGATTGGGCAGATACCCCTACACTACTCTGTTCCCCAGCTATGAGACCCCTATAACTTGAGGATTTACCAGACCCTGAGTCTGTCCTTCTACCTCCTGCTTCCCAGTTGTCCTCTCCTTCATTGTCTTCCTCCTCTACTGTCTTCTTCCAATCTTCCCCCCTGCTGTCTTCCACCAACCTTTTTTTTTCTACCTCCTCTTCTTCTGCCCAATCACTGGCTCCAGCCTTTATTTTACAAATTAAGATGGGCAGAAGGTTCACTAGAACTCACCCGTGTAATGACTCACACCTCCTCTGCAGCCCTTCACAGGAAAGGGGAATTAGTATCAAAATACAAGGCAGAGCTATCCACAACAATACTCTACTTGGATGCTTCCCTGGGCATGGAAAAGGCAGAGAACACAAGAAGAGCCTGTGCTCTGTTTCCCCAATATTTAGCACACTTCTTAGTATGTAATAGGTGCTCAATAGAATCAGTGAAACTAACAATTTGTTCATTTTAGGAAAGTCTGTATTTACCCATTACAATGTTTGTTTTGTCTTGGAAGGTGATTCCCAAGTGCAAAGAGAATTGAACAAAGCTTTCACTTTCAAATCTGAGGGATATGTTTATAGGTGTTAAATAAATAAATGGGTTAAAAGGTGGTGTTTATTGTATTCAATGTCTACAATAGTGCAATTTCAAAATGGTAATTTGAAATTAAAAGACTGGATTATATGCCCAAATCCGTTTGTGTGTGTGTGTGTGTGTGTGTGTGTGTGTGTATGTGTTTGTGTGCAGGTGTGCTCAGTATGTGATGTTTTGAGAAAGGATCTCACTATGGAGACTAGGCTGGGGCCAGGAATCCCAGACTTTCCAGCATCAGCTTCCTGAACACTAGGATTACAAATGTGTACTCCAATCCCTGGTTTTTTTTATCGATGGCCTCTGGGTCTTTCTGTTTCTCACCATCTCAATGTCATAGTCTGAAAGACCATGGTTCCAGCTTGCTTACAGGGTTCGGCGTAAGTGTGTAGAGGGCTAGTCCTGACACGACAGTGAAGCCTTAATGCTTTAAGGCAATGTGATATATGAAGCCAAGCAGATGTCTGCTGAGTGTTTGCTATGTGTACGCATTTACAGCAATCATATCCTTTTTACTTCCTGCACGTTTTGGTTAAAATATGCCTTCCTTTCACCTGTGTGGTCATTGAGTCTCAGACAGCCAAATAACTCAACTAGATGTCACACTGGATAAATGGCTACACCAAGCTTCCTGTGCCACTGGAATCGTGGAAAAGATGGCAGGAATTGGTCCCAGGGTACTCAGGCTCTGGTCTTGCTTCTTTGATTTGCTAGTTATGTTATCCAGAGACTTATCTCTTAGACTCCCAAACCTCAACTTTCCAATCTATCAAAGGGGGCATAAAATATTTACCTTATAGAGCTGTTGTGGGAACTGTAAATAATTTTGCAATTTGTTGGACCATATATATTAGCTGTCTGCCTTGCTACTGATCATTTTTTTCTGGAGCTCAATAGAAAGAGTGGCTATTTCAGTACTAATAATTTTGGTTCCTTGCTGTTTTTTTACATCAGATATTTTGTGCCATGGTGTAAGAACTGGAACTTGAACCATGATAGACTCAATTCTAGTCTTAGTTTGGGCATTTGCTGGATTGAGGACATTATTGAACCTCTTTATGCTTCTGATCTGTTCTCCTTACATGGCTCTTAGGTTTTAGGATTGCGTGTTGTGGCGGGACACAATGAAACTGAAACAGCTTTTATCAGCTCTCAGCTTAGCAACAAGATTAAAGGCAATGCCCAAATAAGAAGTCACAATAAGACATTATGCATTATACCCATTCCAAAAACACTTTAATGTGAACTAGACCAATCCGAGTCTCAAATTAGCCCAGACAAGGATATTATTAGTTTCACTTTTTATAAATGAAGTCATCATTGCCTGGCAATTTCAGTAATTTCTCCAGAGTCACCCCACAGGGCTCATCCATATCCAGAATTTTTTTCTGCTTTGAGAGCAATGCCTCATCCATGTGGCATGGTAATAGAGAGCCAGAGAGGATTTAGAGGCTCTCTGGGAAGATGGAAAAAGTGAAACTCACATGTGGCTTCTGAGGAATAGCTCAGAGGTCAGAGCCTTTCCAGCAGAGAACATGCTGGGAATATGAGTTTCTTAAGGATGCTGAAAGAGTTATTGAACTGACAAAGAATAGACAATAACCCTATCAAATGACCTCTCCTCTTATCTCTCAGTCTTGTATTATGACCCAGAGGTAGCCAACTGGCTGGGATTGTTTTGTGGGTATCCACATGGCTCTCTGCAGATACCTGGCCATCAAACCTGCTCCATAAATCCTATGTCTGAGAAAGCTCATGCTAGTGATGGCTAAATTGCAAGGATGGCTAAAAGATCACCACTAGGTCCTTTAAAAGCATGCACAGTTGAATGTATGATTTCTTTCTTTCTTTTCTTTTTGAGACTGGGCCTCACTATATCCCAAGTTCTTGGTCTAAAGCCACCACGCCTGGCTATGTCAGTATTTTCTGACACATTCTAAAGAGAACTCTACTCTTTGAAAGTTGTCCTATATTTCCTTAATATTGTATATCTTGATTACTGACTGATCTAAATTATCAAGATTGAAGTATTTAAAAAGTAGCTCTTTGGGGGTTTTGTACAATGTATTTCAATTGTGTATTACTCCTCCCCCAACTCTTCCCAGATCTATCTCCATTTCCCTACCCACCAAACTGTGCATGTCCTCCTTTTTTTCTTAAACAATTAAGCCCAATTTTTGCTGCCTAAATGTTCTTGGAGGTGTGGCCTTTCACAGGAGCATGGTGGGCCTACCAGGGGTTATAGTCTCAAAGGAAATGAGCAGATTTCGCTCCAAGCAGCTATCAGTCAACAGTAGCTCATCTTCTGGCGTGAGAGTCTCTGCCTACTTCTCTTCATGCTAGAATTTTCCTGGCCTGAGCTTTGGCAGGTCTTGCCTATGAGTCAGTATGTGCAACTGCTCTGCGGCAGTGACTGTGTCCTGCAGCTATACTTTCTGCCTGTGTTTTCTTTTGCAATGGACTTTGAGCTTTGGGAGGAAGGGAGGTGGAATGGATATCTGATTTAGGGTTGGGTATTCTATGGTCTCTTATTCTCTTCTCCTTGGTCATATACTGAAGAAAGAAGCTTCTCTGCTGAGGACTTTAGATGATGAGGGCTTTAGATCTTGGTCTCTGAGTCATATTGAGGTCATCAGACTGAGGTCTTCTTATGACACCGAGAGAGATCATGCTATTTTGTCAAGACATGTCAATTACTTATCGGTAAAGCCAGTATTTAATTTCTGCATGCAAATTCCATAGATGGAAAAGGGAGGCTTGAGTCTTTAAGTCAATTTGTGATGCTTGAAAAGAAGTGAGCTCTGACTTTGGAGTCTTGTTGAAGATCTGACTCCCCACTTACTGCCTAGGTCTTTGGGTAATTGAGTTAAGCCTCCAAGCTTCCTCTGGGAAAAGATTGTATCAACCTTCAAGGTCCACTTCAACTGTTAAAGAGGGCAGTGTATTTCATACTGACCTTGGCTTAGGACCCTACCATTTGAGCTTCAGATTAGCAATCGGGAATCAGATCAGGAACCCCAAGACATTAGCTGTAGAGTGCTCAGTCACTACATTATAAGCCTGAACAGATTGAGAGGGTGTGAGAAGAGGATGGGATGGAGAAGGGGGATTATAATGTGAATGACTTTCTAATATATCAACAACTAATATTTGTGCTTGTGCTAAATGTCAAGTCATAGAAGGACTTGGTTCACCTTCACAGCCGTCCCCCTGAAGAAAGAATGTCTGTGATTTGTTGTAAATCCTGAAACACGGGCCAACAAACTATAAGCACGAGATCATTGGAGCACTTGCTTCATGTCATCATGGAGGAAGTGGAGTCAAGAACTAGGCACCGACTACCTACATCTGCACTACACTGTTTCTGTAGCACTCAAGGGAGTTTCTTGTGCTTAGTGCTATTGACATCTTGACTAGGTAACTGTCCTGGAAGTTACAGGTTGTTCCAAAACATTCAGTGGCAGACCCATCATCCCATGCCAGCTATGAACACCTCAGTTGTCTCCAGGTTTTACAGCAGGAGGAAGCAGCATTGATTTGAAGCCTGGCTCAGCCATTTGCCACCTGTGTGGCAAATCTTTTAGCTTTTCTGAGGCTCAATCACCTCATACAAAAAAAAGATATTTTCTTTTATTTATTTTACATTTTCATTTTTTTTAGATCAGGAGACTAAATTAAAATGACACACGTGATGTTCCTGAACATAGTAAGTGCTCAGTAAACAGTGACACAATGCTAATTAACACACAATTATATCACGATGGATATGCTTCTTCATGTACTCATATACCCTCTTTAAGCCTATGAGACAAATGGGGATTATGATCATGATATTGGAAAACCATAGCATAGAGAAACATGGCAATCACCCAGATAAATTGCCCGCAATTTACATAATCTCTCTCTGGTTGTTTACTTCTGTAAAATGGAATGGAAATCCTCTTTCATTTATGGAAATCGGAGCAGTCTTCCCACTCCCCACAATGATGATAGTGGGTAACATTTATTGAGACTTTACAATAGATCAGAAACTGTGCTTAACTTCTCTTTCATTCATGTATTATTTGTTCTTTACAAAAATCCTGCAATTATCCTGGCAGTGGGTTGATTTTAGTAATGGTCCACATTTGCGTCTGCCTGGCACCCTTTGTCTATGTGCTCTCTATTCATTCCTTTTGGTGGATGCCTTCCCATACTCATGATGATGGGCTTGATCACATGACTGTTTTGCCTATGGGAGACTGAGAGACATGATGAGAAGAGAGACTTGGAAAGAGTTTATGTGCTGGGACTTTGGCTTCCTGCTGCTGTTAGAAGCCCGAGCTGCTATGGGAACAGACCCTGACAACCCTGGTGGATAATGGCGGTCTTTGCTTCCAACTAGCCTGTACCCCCAAACTAGTGTCTGACTCCAGCTGCATGAAGGATGTTCACTAAGACCAGAAGAGCTCCTCAGATTAGCTAGGCCTCAATTACCACCTTAGAATCATGATGTAATAAGTAGGGGTTGATTTCAGCTCCTGTATGTGGTATGCTTTACTGAGGGCACAGGAAAAGCTAATGGAAATCATTCCTTTTCAAATGAGGATGTATTGGGCCTAAGAGGTTCAAAGTGTTTCTTTGCCAGCAAATCATAGCAAATGGGAGATGAGCTGGTTGACGCTGGCATTCACACTGGGGAGATGAATTTGGCAGTAAGAAAGACAGAATGCAAACCAAGCAAGAAGATCTCAGTAGGCAGAGGTAATTTTGAGGAAATGGGAAGGAAGCTTTGGTGAGGGACTGCTCAGCTCCATTCTCTGCCTCTTCTACTGTTCCCCAAGTGCCCAGGAACAACCTTTCAGCAAGAGATGAGCTATCTGCACAGATAACAGGACACATGTCTGAGTTTCTCAGACCTGTGACAGACAAAAAAGATGGTGGAGGATTCCGGTCACAGCCCAAGAGATGACCTAGGAAGTGTCACAGCATTCCCTGGTAGAAGTTCAATGTGAAAGCTATCTTCTGTTACAGTTTTTAATCTCCACTTTCCCAGCGTGTTAGCTAGTCTGAGGATCTCCTTTTCTCAACAATAGAATCTCTGTGGCTTCCACTTTCTGGTACTTTAAGAGACGGAGAGATTGCTCCTACTAAGGTTGTCTCTCCATGCTCCCCAACCTTCAGAGGAAGGTATGCACTAATCACATTCACTAGAATGCAGTGTGAGTCAGGGCAGGCACCAGTGGGTGTGGCCATTCTAAAACATGTGCATATGTTGGGGTTCTTTCTTCTCATCCTTTCAAGGAAGATTGAGGGTCCACACTGAGGAGGAAAGCTGTCTACCTGTTTCTCTGTTTTCTTTCACCTACCTTGGCATTTGATTGTAATCACAGCGAGTTCTCAGATGTTAGACAACACTAAATTTTTTTTCTTCATTTTTAAAAACTGGCACAAAGACTGAGGCTACAATTCCTTGCAAGCTGGGAATAGTGGTTCACACCAAGAACTGAGGACCTTGGTGGGGCTGGGGCCATGAATTTCGTGAGTCAGACCAGCCTGCAATATGTAGAAAGACTCTGTCTCAAAACCAAAACCAAAACCGAAACCAAAACCAAAACCAAAACCAAAACCAAAACCAAAACCAAAACCAAAACCAAAAATAAACCGAACAACACAAACCAAACTCATGACTAAACAACATGAACACCCAAGTCCATCTTGCAAGGTTGAGCCCCCTCCTTCCAGCACCCCTTTGGGACCCAGACCTCAGGAAAGAGAAACTCTTTCATTTCCTGTAGGGCTTTAAAACTCATTATACTGCATTGTGATGTAATTCACAGTGGGCTTCTTTCTCTTGCAGACTGTTAAGTCTGCTGAGGCTTTTAACTTTTATGTTTTCATTTTCTGGCCCACATTATAGACCGGATAATACATAGGTGTCCAGAGTTACTTCAGTGAAGACCTGTGTTCAAATCCAGAATTAGCTTCCTGGATGCCTGACAATGGTATGTGTGGGGAGATTTTCTGAGACATAACTTCTGTCAAGAAGAAACTGAAGCTAAGTGAGGCTATCTGACAGGGTTTTTTTGTGGACGTTATTTATCCTTTTCCATGCTAGCTCAGCTGTCAATGGGGGACGAAGGCTGGGCTACATGGAATGTCCCAGATCATTGAATTGGGTCTTCTGCAATTACATCTCATGCTCCTCATTTGCATGTATCTATTCTCCCAATAAAATACCACAGAGGCTCCTTTTCTCTTTTACTTGTATCGAGCGATGCCTTTCCTAGGTGCCTTCTATGTAATGAATGGCTGCAGAATTGTTAGGGCCAGGGCAGGTTGGTTTTTCTTGGATTCCCTTCTGAATTTGTAACCTTAGTTGCCATCTGCATGGCCCTGAAGATTATTAAGCATTCTGTAAGGAAAGCAGTCCTTTAAAAAATGGTTCTAATGTAGCCATGATTGAGAAAAGCCACTTACCATTGCGTCGCAGTCCTGCCTTCTTGTCTGGGGTTCAGCTAGCAGCCGCCCATGACCTTGGCAAAGAGGAGGCAGCTTGCCTTGATCCAAGTCAATTACCAAGAGACAACCTCTGAAACCTGGTTAAATAAGGTTTCTCATTCCTGTTTCTTTCTCTTTTTCTTTCTCCATTTTTTTTAAAGCTTAGCAGACAAAGCATTTGCTGGGGACAGCAAGGACAAATGCATACAGTGATGGAGAAGAGTGTTCAGTTTTCCTGGGGAGAGATTGTACATCAGTCCACAGATGTGCACACTCTGCCTTCTCACATAGAGCTTCAAAAACCTGGCTGCAGAGAGCTGCTGGTCGGTTAGCACATTTCGTAACACTCGCTTTCAGACTTATAAATATTTTAACTCTTCCTTCGCTTTGGATCCTGCTTCAAAGCTAAACTCTTCTTACTTTGTTACTAGAATTGCACTTTCTGAACCACACCGGAGCAGGTTTTCTTTCTGCCTAAGGCTCGCATTAGGGGGAAATGTGTCTTCCTCTCTCTTTCTTTCTTCCACCCATAAAGGCCTGGTTCTTAAGTTCCATTGTTGAACAATATTTTACTTTGTTCTCACTGTTTGCACTTTTGTAGGGAGGTTAATTCAGCAGACATCACTGGGTTCTTTCTCAACCTTTGTGCTAAGACATATGTGTATACACAGACACACAGACATACAGAGATAGGTATATACTATATATTTAAAAATATGGGGACCATGGAAAGCTGTTATCTCTCTATATGTCATTAATACTTTATGCTGTTGTATTAACCATCTGTGCATGTAGGAGAAAGACATCATTGCATAGAACAGATAACATGAACATTACAGAGCCAACTGATAGCCTAGAATGCAGCATGGTGAGAAGAATGAAAATGGAGTAGAGCTGACAACTGGTATGTTGGAGAAGATGATGGCAAATGAGGTGAAGGGACAAGTGAGCTTCATTTGAGAAGTCTTTGCATATTGGAATAAAGTATAGAGTTTGATTGCAGGGAAAATGACTCAATAGTTAAAGTCCCCGCCACGAAGGCATGAAGACCAAAGCTTGGATCCCAAGTACCCACATAAAAGCTGTACATAATGGGGTGTACCTCTATCTCTAGCATTGGGGAGTTAGAGCCTGGTGTCCCCTGGATCTCACTAGCTAACAAGTCTAGCTACTCAGTGAACTCTGGACTCAAAACCCTGTCTAAAAGTGTATGTGTGCACTGTATAGTTGCATGCATTGCACATGGGCATGCATGTGTGCATGCGTGTGTGTACACACACAGACACACACACACACAGACACACACACACACACACACACACACACACACACACACACACACGGAAACACTGAACTCAAAATCAGAACAAGATATTCTGTACTCTTTCAATTGGCCCAATCCTGAATAAAATTTCTCATACATTTTGAAAAATAAGCCAAAAAATGATTAATAATTCAAGCCACTTCCCAGAAACCTAAAAACCAAATGCAAACTAAGTGTCACATAGATATGTCAGCCATGTAGATATATAAAATGAGGACTTGAGCAGGCAAAGATGTGAGTGACTGAACTCTAGACCTCCATTCAGTCAGGACTTGGTAAGTCTGGCTTGACAACCTAAAGCTTTGTATGTAATTCTTTGCATATCACCTACTCTGACTGATGGGTTTGTTGGGCCATAATAATTTTTATGGGGATAAACATGTTTACCCATTTCTTTCTAAAATAGTGTTTTAAATTCTGGTAGATACTGTTCAAAATGGAATCCTATCAGCCAGTATTTAGGGCTATGAAGACTCCTTCAGTTTTCCTGGGAGATCACAAGTCCTTCTTTCTTTTCTTTCTTTTTTTTAAAAATCTTTTTTTAATTGGATATTTTATTTACATTTCAGATGTTATCCCCTTACTACATTTCCCCCTGCTCAGGAACCCCCTATCCCATCCCCTTCCTCCTGCTTCTATTAGGATGTGACCCCCCCACTCCCACCTCCCTACCCTCAAATTTCCCCACACTTGGCATCCAGCCTTCATGGTATCAAGGATTTCCTCTCCCACTTATGCCCAACAAGGCCATCCTCCCCTCAACAATAAAAGATCTTCTGGAGGAATCACCATCCCTGACCTCAAGTTGTACTGTACAGCAATAGTAATAAAAGCTGCATGGAATTGGTACAGAGACAGGCAGGAAGATCAGTGGAATAGAACTGAAGACCCAGAAATGAGCCCACACACCTATGGTCACTTGATCTTTGACAAAGGAGCTAAAATCATACAGTGGAAAAAGACAGCATTTTCAACAAATGGTGCTGGTTCAACAGGAGGACAACATGTAAAATAATGCAAATTGATCCATTCATATCTCCTTATACAAAGCTCAAGTTCAAGTGGATAAAGGACCTTCACAGAAAACCAGATACACTGAAACTAATAGAAGAGAAGGCGGGGAAGAACTTTGAATACTTGGGCACAGGGGAAAAGTTCCTGAGCAGAACATCAATGGCTTACGTCCTAAGATCAAGAATTGACAAATGGGACCTCATAAAACTGCAAAGTTTCTGTAAGATAAAGGACACTGTCAATAGGACAAATGGCAACCAACAGATTGGGAAAAGATCTTCACCAATCCCACATCCGATAGAGGGTTAATATCCAATATATACAAAGAACTCAAAAAATTAGACTCCAGACAACCAAATAACCCTATTAAAAATGGGGTACAGAGCTAAACAAAGAATTCTCAACTGAGGGAACTCGAATGGCAGAGAAGTACCTAAAGAAATGTTCAGCATCCTTAGTCATCAGGGAAATGCAAATCAAAACAACCCTGAGATTCCATCTCACACCAGTCAGAATGGCTAAGATTAAAACCTCAGGTGATAGCAGGATGTGGAGAAAGAGGAACACTCCTCCATTGTTGGTGAGATTGCAAGATGGTGCAACCACTCTGGAAATCAGTCTGGTAGTTCCTCAGAAAATTGGACATAGCATTACCTGAGGACCCAGCTATACCACTCCTGGGCATATACCCAGAAGATGCTCCAACATATAACAAGGACATATGTTCCACTATGTTCATAGCAGCTTTATTTATAATAGCCAGAAGCTGGAAAGAACCTAGATGTCCTTCAACAGAGGAATGGATACAAAAAATGTGATACATTTACACAATGGAGGAGTATTACTCAGCTATTAAAAACAATGACTTTGAGAAATTCTTAGGTAAATGGATGGAACTAGATAATATCATCCTGAGTGAGGTAACCCAATCACAAAAGAACACACATGGTATGCAGTCACTGATAAGTGGATATTAGCCCAGAAGCTCGCAATACCAAGATACAACTCACAGACCACATGAAGCTCATGAAGTCTTTCTTTCTTATAACCACAGGATTAAGGTTCTCATTTGAGCATTACAGAATTTATCATCACCTATTGTTAAATGTGATAGGATGTGATGCTTAAGAATACATTGTTCCAACCAGAATACCTGGTCTTAGATCCCAAGTGTCATTTATTAGCCATGAATTGGTTACTTTACCTTTTTTTCTTGTCTTAGTTTGTCTGCAGAATCATAATAATGTTCCCTGCAGAACATTGTTATAGGGGTATAATGAGATCAGATGGAAAAAAATACAAGGAAATAAGCATTTACTAAGCCCTCAAGAAAAGTTGCCATGACTTTTTAAGTGATCTGATGCCTTCACGTTTCCCGTCAGGCACATAGATTACTTGAAAAGGTAACACAACTTAAGTAGCATTTTGAAATAAATGTAAGGGGATGCTTGTGTTTGACATGGCCAAGATGAAGGACCTAACACCCCTCAAGATTTTCCTGGTTGGTCTGATGGCTGGTAGGATTATACTTTTATTCCATCTGTCATCCATATCATAGGGTGAGTCCCTGCTTTTTAGGTTGCAGATGGGGAAACTGAGGCCAGAAACATAAGCACATTGTTCCTCTGGTTGTATAATAGCCTAGTCCCTCTGTCAGTACCTTTCTGTACACTGCATTTGTCTACGGATCTGCTTAATAGCTAGAGTCTTTTGGGAAGAAGGAACCTCAATTGAGAAAATACCCCCACCAGATTGCCCTATGGGAAAGCCTGGAAGAGAGTTAATGATTCCTGTGGAAGGGCCTACCCCACTGTGGGCAGTGTTACCCTTGGGCTGGTGGTCCTGGGTGTTATAAGGACGCATGCTGAATAAGGCATGAGAAACAAGCCAGTAAGCAGCATCCCTCCATGGCCTCTGAGTCAGCTCCTACTTCCAGGTTCCTGCCTTTGGTTCCTACCCTGGCTTCTTTAGATGGTAAAATATAATATGGAAGTGTAAGGGAACTAAATCCTCCTCCCCATCAACTTGCTTTCTGTGGTATTTTATCAAAGCAATAGAAGCTGTAACTAAAACAGTGGGTCTATCAAATATTAGCTCATTAGAGCAAAATTACTTAAATGGAGCTCACTATAAATTGCAGCTGTCCCCACACACATAGCAGAATGAATGACAGTGTTGCTGGTTAATCCAAGAGTAATTCTAAGACAATTGAGCTTCATTAACATGGGTTCTGGCCACACCTTCAGAAGGGATGTGTGTGTGTGTGTGTGTGTGTGTGTGTGTGTGTATGTTTCAATTTAGATGGAGGAAGGTCAGTTAGCTTTTATTCTTCCTCTGCCTTCTCTTGCCCACAGGACCAGGTCTGCAGTGGGATTCCTGTCACCCTCAGCTGCCTCCTTTCTGGAGTCCCCCACACTAGCTTCTGTTATGTCCATGGGCAACCAGACACCCAAGGCCCGTGTGTGTTTTAGTTCTTTCCGAGGGCAGAGAGAGTCCTGAGACAAATGGCTCTGTGTAAAAGACAAACACCAAACAGGTGCAGCAATTGTTTATAGGTTAGAACCAGCAGCCCTTATTTTAAAGCACATGCCTCAGAGGAGGATGCCAGTATGTGCAGTGTGGCTTCTGTCCTCCCACTGTGGCACTGGGGAAATGCACTTTGGTTTCTCACAACCCCATGGCAATTGCATTCGACAGCCCAAAGAAAGAACACAAAACCCAGAGAGTTGTGTACTTTCTCTTTTGTTCCTGGTGCTCTTCTATTTAGAAGACTCAACTGAGAGGGCCTGTGACTGTTGCTGGCCCTCTGGAATTTGAATGGGATCTGTGTTTGGCTGTATTAATCAAAAGAGTAACATTCCATGTGGATTTCGAAGACAGACATTTCTCTTCTATTCTTGGTTGGCTATAATTAAGAATATGATATAATATAATTAATATTAAATTAATATATAACAATATATTACTATCATATGAAATGTAAGAGATATTATGTATAATGTATTAAATATTAAACTATTGTATACATAATTCTATTATTGATATATTGTTAATCATGCAATTAATAATATATAAAATTAACAAATACTAATATTAATATAGAATACAGTATAATATATAGTAATTTAAAATTCTTGAATAAGAGACCTTTCTTTTTCTAGAGTTGATGTTCCCCAAAATTGACCAATAAGAGCGTGTCCTTTGATTTCTAAGCTGGTTTGCCTCTTTAGCTACATTTTTTTGAAACCAGACATGGACAGTGGACTGTAATTCCTTGACCTCTTTCCTTGTCTGCCCTATTCAAAGTTTACCAGCGCATGCTACAACATGTGTGGAAATCACACTTAACCCCATTAAAAAGCTCAATGAGTACAAATTAACATTTCATACATGTATACAGTATAATTTGATCATACCTATTCTCAATCCCCCCCCCCCCCCCCAGCAACTCTTCCTGGACCCTTCCTTAACTTCATGTCTTCTTCTTATTTGTTTTCAATGACTCACTGAGTTTAATTAGTGATGTTCATAAGTGCGTGGATGTAGAGACCATCCATAAAGCACGGACAACCTACAGGGGCCCATACCCTTGAAGGACACTGACTCTCCTTCCCCAGTGGCCATCAACTGTCAGTGGCTACTAAGGGGTGGACTTTCCTAATTCTCGTCCCCAACCTTGCAGAATGTTGACTGGCTTCATTGTGTGCAGATCTTGTGCAGGTAGCCACAGCAGTGGTGAGTTCATGTGCGAAGTGGTTCTGTCACTTTCAGAAGATACTGTTTTGTAGCAGTCCTCCCTATTTGCTGGCTCTTACAATCCCCCTCCCTTCTCCCAGTGTGTACCCTGAGCCTTGGAGGAAGGGAAGTGATCCAGATGTCCTCCACCGTTACTCTTTCTCTGTAAGATGACCATTTATGGGTCTCTGTATTAACACCTGTCCACTGCACAAACCAGCTTCTCTGATGAGGACTGAGAGCTCATCTAACCTCTCTGAGTGCAGAGATAAGTATTTAGAAGGTAGTTTGATAGTAGGTTTGTTTAGTCAAATAATAGTAGTAGGGTCTCCCATAGGATCTATTGTCTCCACAGCCATGGCATCTTGGGCAGGTATATAGCTCTAACCTAAGTTCCTTCCAATGGAGTGTTTTAAAAAATCTAATAAGAAAGCTGTTGATTACCCTCACAACCTTCACGCCACTTTGCACCAATAGGCATACCTTGCCAGGCTCATCCCACACAGTACGTTCTGGTATTATGAAAGCTAGCTAGTAGGAAGTGGAAGCTTACAGGTCAGCACCAGTGTGATTTTTCTATACCTAATGATCAAAGTGTGTGATGTCTTATCATCAAGTACTTTTAGTAACCAAGTTCACTGGAAATAGCCTGTCTTGTTTCATGGAGTCTCTGGGACCCCTCTGATCAACAAGTCAAACGCAGGTATCACACATCTGATACTAGACTTTCTACTCAATAGATTATGGCTTCTTGGAGGACTATTAGCTCCTCATGTAAGTTAATGGTAATTAAGTGTGTGTGGTTGTGTGTATGTATGTGTGTGTATGGAAACATACACAATAGTAGGCTTCCATATGGATTTTCCAAACATTAGTGTTAGTTGTCTTTTATCAACTTTCTCCTTTACTTTCCCAATTGACTTCCCACTTAACTCTTCCCTCCCAAGCAGGCCTGCATGAAATAATGGAAGTCAGACTTGAAGGTGGTCAAGTACTACATTGTGAAGGAACAGTAGGAAGTCTAAATTTCTTCTTTAATCAGCTAAAATGTAAAATAGAGAAAACACAAGACACTATCTCAAGAAAAATGGAGTAAAATTTTGTTTTCCAACATGGCAGAACCTTGAGCATTTGAACATGTTTCTGATGTTAACCTTCTACTTAACATATAAAAATCTATTTCATGAGTCGTTAGGATGGAGTGATTAGTCCATGGAAGGATAACCATGTATTCCATAATAGTCAAGGAGCTAGATCACATGCTGGACAATCTGAACAAAGAGAAAGTTGACCATCAAGACTTATCCTAATAAACACATAGAGATATCAACCTCCATAAAGGCCAGCTTTCTAGTTAGAAAGGAAGTAAACACAAAATTCAGACCAGTACTAGAAAAATCAAGACCTAGGTTATCTATATTAGTCTATATCATTTTCATTGCCATCACTAGAAGTTTAAGTCCATCTAATTTTAATGTCAACTACAAAAGTAAAAGGAACAAACAAGAAGCAGAAAATTATAAAATTATTTAACTTTGATATGAAACTCTATTTGACAGCACGAATGTCTGGATCCAGCTAGTGAAATGTCACTTTGCTTTTTATTTCTTCTGCATGGGATTAATTCCTAAGCATCCCTAACATCTTAGTTTAGGTTGTCTATCTACTTCTACCACCACTATCGCTCACCATCATCACCACCACCTCCACTACCCACCCACTACCACCAACACTACCCACCTACTACCACCAACACTACCCACTCACCATCACCAACACTACCCACCCACCATCACCAAAACTACCCACCCAACATCACCAAAACTACCCACCCAACATCACCAACACTACCCACCCACCATCACCAAAACTACCCACCCAACATCACCAACACTACCTACCCACTACCACCAACACTACCCACCTACTATCACCAACATTACTCCCCTCTACCTTTACCAAGAAGGTCCTTCAAATAGTAGTCACTTTGAAGATGCAATAGTCAGGAAAGTTTGGTGTTCAGATGTTCTGTGCAGGAAGGACAGTTGACTGACGGCTCTGCCCTTACCCTCCTGGGTCCACTGCCACATTCAGGCCAAAGAAACATTTGTCAGTGGCTACCCTCAGCTCTTAAATGAGCATGGTGAGACCGTCAAAGCAGGCTCATTATTGCAAGGTGTTAGAGAACCAAGAGCTGACTAGTGGCTTTGATTTGAGAACCTTTCAGTGGACTGGCTAAACTTGTCTTAGAGCTATCTACAACTATTCCTATGTCACTCACTCCATCACAGTGAGAGTCCTGAACTGTATTTTTCGTTAATTAATTAATTAATTAATTCACTTTACCTCCCAATCGCAGCCCCCCCTTCTCCCAGTTCTACCTCCACAAATCCCTCTTCCATTACTGAAGCCTCCCATATCCACTGCTGTGAGTATCAGCCTACCCTGGGTATCCAGTGGCTACAGGACTAATTGCTTCCTCTCCTACTGAGGCCCAACAACAAGGCAGTCCAGGTAGGGGAAGAGGATCCAATGGCAGGCAACAGAGTCAGGGACAGCTCCTGCTTCAATTTTTGGGGGACTCACATGAAGACCAAGCTGCACATCTGTTACAAATGTGTAGGGGGCCTAGATCCAGCCCTTGTACTCATGGTTCATGGGCCTAGGTTAGTTGGCTCTGTAGGTCTTCCTGTTCTTGATCTCTCTGGCTTACTCAGTCCTATCCCTCACTCTTCTACAAGTCTCCCTAAATTCCAGCTGCTGCTTGCCTGCAGGTCTCTGAGTCTGTTTCTATGTGCTGCTGGATGCAACCTTTCAGGAGACAGTTATGCTAGGCTCCTGTCTGCAAGCGTAGCACAGAACCATCAATAGCGTCAGGGATTGGCTGTCTTACATGAAAATATTTTTTAAGTTGGGCTAGTTGTTGGTTGTCTCTTCCCTCAATCTTTGCTCCATTTTTATCTCTGTACATTTTGTAGGCAGGACAAATTTTGGGTTGAAGGTTTTGTGGGTGGATTGATTCCCTCCACTGAAAGTCACACCTGGCTACATATCCACCATTCAGTCTCCATACTCACCACTGCTAGTCTCAGCTAGGGTAACCTCCATAGACTCCTGGCAGCTTCTCCTGCCCCAGGTCTCTAGATAGTTCCAGAGATGCCACCCCCACCCCCCGATTTGTGTTCTTTCTACCAGTCCTTTCCTGCCAAACCCCTCTCCCCACATCTGATCCCCATCCCTGTTCCCCTCCTCACCCCCTCCTGCTCAGTTCCTTCCCTCCATCCACCTACAATGTTGATTTTTTTTCCCTTTCTGAGTGAGAGCCACACATTCTTCCTTGGGCTCCCCTTGTTACTTAGTTTCTTTGGGTCTGTGGATTGTAGCAAGGTTATCCTGTATTTTATGGCTAAGTCCACTTATAAGTGAGCAAGCCAATAGCCAACATCTAACTATATGGAGAGAAACTTAAAGCAATTCTACTAAAATCAGGGACTAGACAAGGCTGCCCACTCTTTCCATATCTATTCAGTATAGTACTTGAAGTTCTAGCTAGAGCAATGAGACAGCTAAAGGAGATCAAGGGGATACAAATTGGAAAGGAAGAAGCCAAAGTATCGGTATTTGCAGATGATATGAGAGTATACATAAATGACCCCAAAAATTCCATCAAAGAACTCCTACTGCTGATAAACACCGTCAGCAAAGTGGCTGGATATAAAATCAACTTAAAAAAATAAATAGTCCTCCTTTATACAAATGATAAATAGGCTGAGAAAGAAATTAAGGAAACAATACCCTTTACAATAGCCACAAATAATATAAAATATCTTGGTGTAACTATAACCAAGCAAGTGAAAGATCTGTATGACAAGAACTTCAAATCTCTAAAGAAAAACTAAAGAAGACCTCAGAAGATGGAGAGATCTCATGGACTGGTAGGGTTAAAATAGTAAAAATGGCCATCTTACCAAAATCAATCTACAAATTCAATGTAATTCCCATAAAAATTCCTGTGATGTGTTCTAAAGGAGAGTCTACTTATCTTTTCTCGAACCTTCTCCTTTGGCATGCACAGATATTTCTCCAGTAAAGAACTCATGCTCATGGGGGCAACTGCTTCTCAGAAGCTGAAAGAACACAGGAGTCCCAGGAAGCAAGGTAGAGGAAAGAAGGGTGAGATGTAGATTGGAGGAAAGTCATAGAAGATGTATTATTCATCAGCAGGAGACCGCAGCAGGCAAGTCCCTTGAAATCTTAGCTACTGTGTGAGATTTACCTGGGATTGTCCCACTGCAGGCAAGGGACTTGGGATTTCTTTTGTTTTCCCTTTCCCATTGGTTGAGTTCATCAACTCTCACCCTTGAAAGTTACAAAAGAACTTTCCTGGACTACCTGCAAAAGTCTTTCGATGAAAAGCAGAGGTTAGAGCTGTTGGCAGTGGATGAAGTGCTGGTAGGTGTGATGCAGCAGCATTTGTGAGGGTGTGTGCAAGTGCTCGCACGTGTGTCCGCGCGCGTGTGCGTGTGCTCGAAGAGGAGGAGGGAGAAAGAGGGAGAACAGGGGCAACTGAAGAGAGAGATGGGGAGAGGAGAAGAGAAGAGAGAGGAGAGAGAGAGAGAGAGGAGAGGAAAAGAGAGAAAGGAGAGGGAGAAAGAGGAGAAGGAGAAATATGAATGAAAATCACAATATCTCCAGGCCAGCAATTCCAATAAATATATTAAGAATTCAGTCAAAATCTTTAGAATGCCTCTGATTGGATGGCCGTATGTCTTACAACCATCGTTGAGCCAATCTTTTTGGTTATGGGAGTGGAACACTCTGGCACATTAAAGGTATCCTTAGGTCATCTCTCCAAACCATCTACTGAGAAAAGGCAAGAACAGCCCTCTAAAGGAGGCACATATCAGATAAAAATTCTGGGATCACTACTGTATGCATTCTTTTTGCTTGGAAGATGAAGGAAGGTTCTAGAAAGCAATGCCTTTCAAGTGTGCTCTCCAGAAGTGTGCGTGCTGGTGTCCGGAGACCACCAACATCATAAGGATTCAGAAGAGCTGAGTTCTGAGCTCGCCTCAAGGGAAATTGGAGACTAGGATCAGATGTCAGTTACTTGTGGGAGATGGACTTTGCTGCCTGCTCAGAGGAACAGGAGCACTCATTGGCCTCAAGGCCCCTAGTATCTTCTCTCTGCTAGTTTTAGCCAGATGCTAACCCTTGAGACAAGCCTGAGATGCAGTTACCCAGTTGCTCCGCGCACATTTCTTCAGCCTGTGAACAGGGGCCATGCTTGTGTTTGGGAAGTAGCCTCAGCGCAGCACCCCGTGGTGGGCTACAGAGAAGTGTACAATTAGCAATTAACAGCTTCATCTCTGTTCACATGGAGGAGACATAATTAGCTGGTTCCATCTGTTACTGATACCTGCAGGAGTCAGCCAGTCACACTTCAGCCAGATATTATTCCGAGTAGGAGGCCTTGAGAAGGAAACATTGCAAAAATAGCTCACGCTTTTGTTGCTGCAGACACTCCTTTCCCCCCACTCCCCGTGGAGTCAGTTTCCAACTTTGGTTCCTTCAGGTGTATAGTGTTTTCTGCCAGTTGGCAAGGAAAGGTGTGGGCCGAAGAACAAGTAGCCGATGGTATGTAAGATTTCCCTACAAGCTGATAGCTTGGATTTAAATGATTTTGTCAGTAGCCAGGGGATTAGCCTAGTTGGGGTTATGTCGTAATAGAGTAGCTGAATTCAGATAGCAACAAGGAAGGTATTTTCAGAGAAAAAAAATCCAATTTTGGAGGGACCAAAAACTGAGTCAATGACTCTGGGTTCATTTGAGTAAGTGGCTTGCCCAAAGTTACTCTGCTAGGGACAAGAAGAGCTGGGGTTTGCACCCAAGTATTTCCTCTCCTCCTTTCTTCACCTTCCTCTCCCCTTTCCTTCCCCCTTTCTGCTTCCCTCTCCCTCCCTTCATCCCAGTCTCTCTCTTCCCTCCCTCCTCTCCCCTCCCATCCCTTCTTTTTAAGATAGGGTTTCTCTACATGGCCCAGGTTGGTCCCAGACTTACAGTGCTTTCTGCTTCACCTTCCTGAGTTCTGAGTTTACAGGCATATGGCACCACACTAGTTATAAGTTTATTTTCAAAATCGCTATAATATACAGATAGCATGGTTTCATGGGAATTAGAAAAACCTATAGTAAAGTTTGTCTATTTATTTATTTAGGGCAGAGTAGCCATGCAAGAATGAGCTGCTTAAAAGAAATATTTCTGTTTACATAATTAATGCTTTTAACGTAAAAAAGGTATGCTGCACTATAGTTGGGGTAGTCACATGGTAATTACTGGATTCATGAAATATTAATTCATAGTACACTACCAGAGCAGAGCCTGAATGTATCTTCAGAGTCTCAACAGGTGGCACCTACAGAACAAGATGATTGACGGATAATTCATTTTCGAGAGAATTTTTGGCAGATGTGTGATAGTAGGGGATCCATAAAAGACAATGAAGTTATCTGGGCTGGTAGCAGCCAGCCAGCTATTACCACTGTGAAGCTGAGGGGTTGGGGAGAGGGAGAGAGATAGAGAGGAAGGTGGGGGAAGGGAGAGACAGGCACAGTGTAAAATGCATTGGGAATAATATTCATCTGTCAGGAGCTACGGCTCAAAACAAATGTCTGACCTTATTGCTCATCCTCCTGGCTTCCCATTAGATGTTCTCATTGGCAGAACCTATCAGAATCTTGGGGGCCTCTGTGGGAACAAGAGGTAGGCTATGTAAGTGAGGACTTTGCGGATCAGCGTTTAAGGAGGCTCCACTCACAGGGCAGGGTTAGGCTTGGAGCAATTGCACAGCTCTGTGAGCTCTGGCCTCCTTGAATATAGCACCCAGCACCTTCTGGATCACCCTCATCTCAGCCAGAGATCAGAGTTTGCTACTGAACCTGTGAAGCTTAGCTTTTAGCAGCCATAATCCCATGGGGAAAGGAGAGAATGGCTCCATAGGAGAACCGGAAGTTCCCTAGCATAGAAAAAAAAATTTTAGTTTGAGATAAACATTGTTCCCGTCCATCTTTTTCAGGTGCTGTGATTTTTTTTCCACTTCATTTGGAAAGTCAGAAATCTGAAAAGGAGTTACTCCTAACATCTCCTTTTTACCTGTGATAACCCTAATAAAAGTTTAAAAGCTGTTGGGAACCCAGCTCTGTCCCTTTAGGAACGTGGGCTACCGGAGAGAAAGAGGAACCTGTGCAGACTGCCCCTGGGGCTTAGACTGCTTAGGCCGAGGACACTTCTGCCTCTCAACTCTTGCGAGGCTCTCAGTGATTTTGTTTCCCTTTCAACTCAGTTTTCCCACTGGCTCCTGACCCTCTAATTTAGTGATTCACTTTCCTTCAGTCCTTTTGAACGTCTAATCTTCTTTTCAAATACTTCAATTCTCCCATTTCTCCTCCTTCTGTCTAATGTCGTTTGCCTGAGCCTCGTACGTCTGCCCTTGCCAGACCATCTGCCTCGTCAATCTTTCCTATGGGCTTTGTACTGCATCGGTCAACACTCAAGTCCTTGACACAAACAGAACTCCAAGTCCTGTCTTGTGTTTCTCTTTTCCTCCTACACATTGAACTTCTGTAGATCAATAGGGACTAAGTTTAACCGAAGGATTTTGCTTTGCAAAATAAGCATTGTTTTGTTTCCAATAAAAAAAGTCCTTGGAGAGGTATACAGGGTCAGAGAGTTCCAGAGCATACCATGTGAGCTTGCTTTCTAGTAGAGTGAATTGGTTACTTTTTAGTTGATAAAGTACTTGACGGAGCAAAGGAGGTCTTATTTATTTTGGTGCATGGTTTTAACAGGGGGGATCTGAGCAGAATCCACCAAGAGTGGATTCTGTATATTGTAGTGAGAACTTGAGGCAGCTGGCCAACAGTCTGAAAGCCAAGGGAGTCAGGCAGAGACAGATGGGTCTTATAACCTTCAAGCCCCACCCTTCTGGATCTATGCCTGTCAGCTAGACCACCTGCCCAACCAGCAGCCCATCTGGGGGCCAAGTGGTCAAATACATGAGCCTGCAGGGGACATTTCACTTCCAAGCTGGGACATGAACAGATCCATTTGATTATTGCAGTTTTCTTCCTACAAGGCAAACGTGTCAGCAGGGAATGAACAGGTCAGCTATTTACAGGAGATTGGCAGTGCCAGCTCTCAGGACCTGGAGACCCTGGCTCACATAAAAAGTTGTAGTACATCTAGCCAGGGCTGGGGACATGCTCTTAGTCCCAGGAGGTAGTTTTGCCATCCCACAAGAGAAAACTGGCCCCAGACATCTCTTCGTCTAAGCAATGCAGAGTAAAGTTCTGAGGTCACTTTGAGTCAGCCGGGCTGCCTGTGTCACTGTGCTAAATTATTAAATGCAATCTTGTAATGGGTGATGATTTGACAGTAGAAAGTACGGACAACAGTGATATTGAAAGAGCTGCCTAACGAGGGACGGAAATATCCTAAGAAACTTGCACATTTACTTCAGACTGACCTTCAGCAGGTTTGGAAGCTGCAGTCAGCTGATAAAAGAGTCTTATGTGGTATGCTGAAATATCCCTCAACACTCATGTTAAAAATAGAAAATATAGTGACAATTATATCCAATTTTCCTTTTTGCTTATTGGGAATAATGACTCTCCACACCTGCAGTGTGTTATTTGTACAGAAGTGCTTGCAAATATCAGCTAGAAACCTTTTCTTCCATCTTATCATTTAGCGCAATTATATGTAAAAATTAGCACAAAATATAGAATCCAAACATCAGTTCATAAAAGGAGTTTTTGTCTCATGTTTCTGATTTCTTGCAACTTAGTCAAACTCAGTCCTGAAAACAACTCAATTTTTTTTCTTTTATAAATAATTTAAACTAAATCTGCCAGCTTTATATACATTTAAAGGGGGATAAGACAAAATAATATGAAGATAGAGACATGGTTTATGTAGTATGCTGTTTACTAATACCATAATATAATACAACACATTATCATCATCATCATCATTATTATTTTATGTATATGAGTGTTTTGTCTGCATGTATGTGTATATGTACCACCTGTATGCCTGGTATTCAATGGGGCCAGAAAAGGGTGTCTAATACCCTGAAAGTTACAGCTGCATGTAAGCCACTATGCTAAGAATCAAATCTGGGACCTCTGAAAGAGTAGTCAGTGCTCTTAACTGCTGAGCCATCTCTTCAGCCTCTAGAACTCTTTTAAAACTGTCATCTGTTATTTATCAATGCTGAAATGATCAAAAACCCCAAGGGCCTATCATAGTTTCAATTTATTTTTTCTTTTAGAAAGAGTTTGGAAAAAAGTTGCTGTAGTGGGAAAGAGTTACTTATTTATCAGCTGTTTGCATTCAAGCAACTTGCTTAACCTCTCTGATCCTTAATTTTTTCATCTTTCAAATGGAAAAGTAACACCTATTTTGCAGGGTGCATTTGATGATTACACACGATATGTGAAGGGCTTTGAACAGGGTAGGTTCTCATTAATGCTAGTTATCATTATTATTGTTGTGGATTCATTCATTCACTTAACACCTTCACTGAGGACCTATCATATGTCAAAGGGTTACTTGAGTTAAAAGCATGAAAGATGAAGTCCCAACGTCCTGGTGTTATATTCAAGATGACAACTGTCTATGAAGTATGAAAACCTAGCAGAACCTTTCGGCCTATTGATCGGAAGAAATCATCCTGAAAGTCCTAAACACTAGTAATATTAAGGATTGATAAGATGCGAGATGCTGCCAATCTGTCTGCCACTGTGTTGAATGCTTCCTGTACTGTCACGTTAAATAATATACTGAATGTCATTGAATACCATTGACATCATGGCCACCCTACAGAAGAAACCCCAAAGCCTGAAACGATAAGTTTTACAGAACACTAGGAGTTTTTGTTCAAAGCCCTCACATTTAACACAACACATTGGAGTGTCTTTTGTTAGGGTACAGGTCTCACTGTACCTCAGGTTGGCCTGAAACCTGCTCAGGCTGGCCAGGAACTCATCATCCTCCAGCTTCAGCTTTCCAGTGTTTTATGATTACAGTTGTGTATCACTGCTCTTGCTTGGGGTGACTTTATTAATGTGTGTGTGTGTGTGTGTGTGTGTGTGTGTGTCTGTGTGTATGTATGTGTGGTATTTTATGTGTGTACAGGTGTACATGCATATGGGTTCATCTGTGTGTAAAGGTTTAAACCTGGTTATTGTCTGTCTTCTTCAATTGCTTTTCACTTTGTTTATTGAGACATGGTTCCTCACTGAACCCAGAGCCATCAAGCTCAGCCAGTCTACTTAGCTAGCTTGCCCTAGGAATCCCCTATCCCTACCGAGTGCTGGAAGTATAGGAGGGCCACCTTATCTCTTCTGCATTTATGTGGGTTCTAGGAATCCAGACACTGGGTCTCACGCTTTCTCAGCAAGCACTTTATCCCCTAGCCCCAGAGCTGTCTTAAACATTAAGTACATTGTACAGAATTAAGATTATGGAATTGATTCTTGGAACAAAGTTCTGACATGTGGAATGGGGTTGATGGTTGAAATAACAGGTGAAGGAGTTGACTGGGGCAAGGAGGTGAGCACAGGATGCGGTGAGTTTTAGAAAAGGAAACAACACTCATGAAGTTTCAACAATATTTTAGGGGAGTGAGGGGAAGAGTTAGGAGCTGCTATTTTGAGATTAACAATGGGATAAGTAATATGCCAGTAGTAACAGGACTTAATTTCCTAGGGTACCAGAAATGTGATGGCATCCTCATCTTGACATTGAACATTGGATATATGTCTGACAGTTGCTGCTAAAACTGTAACATTATACCTGAGAAGATGCTCTGGCATGAAAAAAGTAATTCAGCATATTTCCATAGAAAACATCAGATCTGTCTGAAAAAAAAAAAAGACCAGTTGTTGGGACTTGACAAAACTTTCAGCACCCAGAGAGCTGTGCTGTCCTGAAGTTTCATGTCAGGTCATCTGAAAAATTAATCTGTGTAGTAGAACCAACTCAGAGAGAAAATGATGTAAAAACATTAAAATAATTGGGGTATCCTTGTAAAGAGAGCCACTTTGAAACCCCAAAGCTAGTAGCCATGAGCATTGTGGATTTGTGTGCAAGGTGAGCTGGGAAGAGCATGGTTCGACTTGGGAATGTGCACATCTGGATGCATGTGCCTCCCTCCAGGGTCCTTGGCAGTGACTCAAGTTTATTTTTCTGTAGAAGTTTGAGCACTGCACATAACATTTCAAGCTTACATGGTCCTTTGTACCTAAGGTCTTGGAAGTGGGGGAAGAACCTTAGCATCTATGTGGGCCCTGATTGTCTACCCAATCAGACTGGCTTTGTAGTAACCACTGGACTAGACAGGTTAGAATATGGTGAGAGGACAGCTTGGGTCACATACTTACGCTCTTAGCAAATGAGGAAGCATTCTGGTATGACAGTCCTGATATACCAGGAAGGAGCAGAGCTCAAAAGGAATAATAATATAAACTTTCCATTGGTGAGTACAACCCTGTCCTGGTTCTCTAAGTTCCCCAAAGCATGGTCTCAAGCCATCAGGGTTACTGTCTCCTGAGAAACTGAGCATTTCTGGGCTCCAGCACAGAAGCACGGATCAGAATCTCTGAGACTGAGTGCAGGAGTAATCTTTCTTTTAGTAGCTGTCAGATGATATTATGTATGCTGAGGTGTGACACTCTTCCATTTACTGAGTTCCTTTTACAGCTCCTCAGTCCTTTGAAGAGTGTAGTCCAAGCTCTAGACAGACATCACTCATATGTTCAAGTGAGACATTTGTCTCTGAATATCAAGTCAATCAAGAACAAGACATTTCTTACTCAGAAGCCATATTAGTTCTCTTTCTAGTATTGTGATAAGACATCATGACCAAGGCAACTTACAAAAAAGAAAGTTCATCTGGGCTTAGGGTTCCAGAGGGTTAGCATCTGTAATGGTGGAGCAAAGGCACAAAGATAGGTGGGTGGCAGCAGCTGAGAGCTCACATCTTGATCCATAGCAGAAGGGGGGAGGGAGAGAGAGAGAGAGAGAGAGAGAGAGAGAGAGAGAGAGAGAGAGAGAATGAGTGCACTGATAATGGCTCCAGTCTTTTGAAACATCAAAACGCGCCCAAGTGACACATCTGTCAATCCTTTTCAAAGAGTTCCACTAACTAGGGACCACTTAACCCAACATATGAGCCTTTCTGTGTGTGGGGTGTCATTCTTGTTCAAATCACCACAGATGATGTTTTCCATCAACAGGAATCTGGTGTGATGTATCTTAGACTTTTATCTTGGTGGCTCTGAAATAGCAGGGTTCTTTTCCATCTTATAATCATTTAAATTGGTTTGCTTTGGGTCTGTTTACATAATTCTTTGAGAAGCATGGAAAGAGAGTAGGCGTGTTATTTTTTCTGCAGCCAAAATACATAGAAAACCACTTTCTAATTATGTCAGTGCTCCACACATGTTTGGAGAGCACTCTGGTGCCTTCTGGACTCAGGGCTACCAGAGCATGGAAAGACTGTGCTTTGTACCTGGGAGAGGGAAACAGCACACTTGGTGGGAAACCTCATTGCTTATATGCATAATTTACAGGTTATGGTAGAGTAGCTTCAGGAGGAAACTCAACCATAACAAACAGAGCTTTTCACACTCATTGAGGACTGGCTTTCTCGGAGGAGAGACAGACCTTGCTCTAGCAATACTGAAATGCTAATCACTCTTGTTCAGGGGTCCAGTCAAACAGAGTTTGGTCTCCTAGTGCTGCCAGCATAAACTTTAAGGGAAAGACCTTCCCCATGGGCTCTCTGGGTTGTGGTGGTGGTGAACTTACCTTCTAAGTCTTTTGCAAGCTTGTTCATGAGCGAGGAGCCTGACTTTCCTCCAGAGATGAGAGTACAGGGTTATGAAGTAAAAATTTCTGATTTCTTTTTTTTTTTTTGAGACTCAATTGTGTCATATGATGTTTTTCTGGAAGCTGTCTTATGAGAAGATGTCTTTGCTGAAGCAGACACATGGAAGGATGTTTTGCTGAGAATAGACACATGGTATTTTTCTGGAAGCAGCCTGGGAAAAGGGTATGTGATGTTCTTCTAGAGTGGGCCTTTGAGAGAACATGTGATATTTGAAAAGGGTTTAAATATAACTTAACAGACAGTAGACACCACTGTGTGGTATTGGTTCACCTTGTCACTCTGTGCTGGTCAACAGTTGTAGTACTTCATAGAGAGAAATGCACCAAAGAATTTCTGGTGGTTTTTGGGCAGCTTCTTGCAGCTTCCATGGACTTGGGCCATTTGGCAAATCTTCAGGGTTTCTTCTGTATCTAACTGCTGTTGCTGATTTGTGAATAATGTTTTGGGAGTGGGTAGAGCTACCGCTGCTGATTTGTGTGAACTGAACTGCTGATATCCTGACAATGCAGATTGGGACCACTCCAAAGAATTATTTCCAAACAGGTCCACATTGTCCTTTACCCCATTAACCTGTCCTTTCCACTACCTCTGGTGGGTGGTGGGTTAGGAGGGAGGTAGAAGCATTTATTAAGTGAGGTTTTGAAAAATAAAAGCCTATGAGGTTAATTCTGAGTGATTTGTTTCCCAGACTTCAGTTCTCTCTCTCTTTTTTTTTTTCATTCATCTAGATATAGACATCACTGTCCCTTTTCTGTTTACTATGTGGAATATATTAGTTATGTATTGGCTGGGATGGAATTCTACTTTAAAGAAAGAGTCCTTTTGGCTCATGGGTTCAAAGTGTCTGGTGCATGGTTGCTTGACCTCTGCGCTTGGGCAGAATATCATGATGAAGAGATAGTTTGACTGAAAGGCTGCTTCCCTTCACTGTAGACAAGAAGCACAGACAGGGAATACAAGATGAAGCCAGGGCAAGATATACTGTGTGTAAGGACGTGCACCCAGTATTCCACTTTCTTCAACTAACCACCATCTCCTTTCCCCTTTCCCCTACATGCCATTGCTAATGATACATCAAGAAATATCCATTCATTAGGTCAAGACCACCATGATTGTTCCTGGAAACATTCTCACTGACACATGCAAAGGTGAATTTTGCCAATGTTCTAGAAAGTTCTTAGTCTAGTCAACATCAGCCACCACATAGCTTTTGGCATTTCTCTGAGATTTTCTATTTTATTATATTATATAAAACTCAAGTTCCTGTGGATTGCCTTTTCATGGTTTACTAGTGTCTTGAGCAGGTCATTACTACTGATTCTGGTAAATTTATTTTGTCTTTGCCATATGCCAGGGTACTGTTGACTTATAGGACAGAGTTCCATGTGGGCTGGGTCACTAAGATTACAATTATGCTGCAGAGTCTTGCCATGTGTCAGCTGCCTGTGCTCTGGATGATGAGTGGGAACATTGTAGTTCCTCTAACATGCAGAATATGAATAGCTCTCTAGCTGGGCTAAAGAGCTGTGAGGCCTAGAGGACTCTCCTGTAGTTGGGACTGCTGGTGTCTATGGTGATAAAGTCCTCTTGACCCTCTGGTTTACACTATCCCCTTCTCTGAGGAGATCCCTGGACACAGATCTGGGGTTATTGTAGGTGGGCTCTGTTCTTCTTCCACAAGTCTTTACTGCCTACAGGGCTATCATATGTCTCCCTTTGCAATCTAGGGCCATGTTGTCATCACTATCGAAGGTATACATTTGTTTGCTTCTTCTTTGTGGAGGAGATAAGGGATGGGTACCTCTACTCTGTTGTCTTCGAATCCTCTTAGTTGCCTCTTGTTAGCTTATTTTTATCTCACTCCTTAATGTCAGCTTTTATCCCTGTAATCGTCAGTTAAATTCTTTCCCAGAATGCCACTTGCTCATTATTAACTCACCTTTGTTTCTGGGTCTGTCTCTGTAATACTCAGATCCGTGCCTACCACAACTTTGTAAAAAGCTCCAACTTCTTTTGGAAGTACCCGTGCATTCTCCAACAATATACACTGTGATAGTTTCAATGTCATTGGCTCCCATAGGCCCATAGAGAGTGGCATTATTAGGATGTGTGGCCTTGTTGAAATGGGTGTGACCTTGTTGGAGGAAGTGAGTTACTGTAGGGTCAGGCGTTGAGGTCTCCTATACTCAAGCTCTACCACTGTGGAATTTCAGTCCCCTTCTGATTAAGATGTGGAACTCTCAGCTCTTCCAGCACTGTCTGTCTGCACACTGCCATGACTATAATGGACTAGACTTCTGAAACTGTAAGCCAGCCCCAACTAAATGTTTTCCTTTATAAGAGTTGCCTTGGTCATGGTGTCTGTTCACAGCAATAAAACCCAAACTATGTCATATGCATCTTTTTAGCTCCTTTGTTGAGAAATAGTTGGCCAAATACAAATGCACTGGATACTCTACACACTTGGATGAATTTTGACATTTGCTCTTGTGAATCTGCTAGTCCAATAAGATAAGGAATGTGGTGATTATCTTGAGATGTCCCCACACATGGCTTTTTCTAATTCAGTCCTTTGGTCCCTTCCCTGCCATCCCCTAAGGCAATACTGATTTGCTTTCTGACATTGTACACCAGTATTCATTTAAAAAATTCTTATTTAAATAGACTCATATAAGATACACTTTTTTCTCAGTGTAATCATTTTAAAATTTATTCAACATACATGTGTTATATGTACTAATCATTCCTTTTAAAAATATTGTTTTACTGCTCAGGGATTTTCCACTGTAAGACTACTTCAGAGTATAGACATCTGCTTTATAGTTTGGCACAGTGCTAATAAGGCTGGGGATCATTGTGCACTTGTCTTCATGGCAACACATGCATTCATTTATCTCTAAACACCTAGAAATGGAACAGCAGGATCTTGGGGGTAGAAATATGCTTGACTTTTAAGAGGCTATGAACTCGAGTTGACTGTATTGTTTTAATTTGCCAGAGTAAAAATTCCTTCACACTCTCACAAACACCAGGAATCCTCAAATTTTTTTTTTAATTTAAAAAATGATGGGGGCAGGCACTGCACCCATGGAAATGAGAGAATGATCTCAGGTTCCAGTCCTTGCCTCCATCTTGTTTGATACCGTGTCTCTTTTTTGTTTGCTCAGTGACTGCCAGGTTAGCTGACCAATGAGCTTCTGAGAATTCTCTTGTCTCTCCTATTTCCTGATAGGAGTGTTGAGGGTACAGCTCTGAGCTTCGACACCCAGCTTTTATATGAGTCATGAGGTTTCACACTTGGCTGGCAACTATTTTTCTACACCTAGTCATTTCCCCTATCCCATCACTGGGATTCTTGAATTCTATCTACTGTGATAGATATAGAAATCTGTTGCACTATAGTTTTCATTTTTCTAATGATGTTGGGTATGTTTTAATATGCTTGACTTATATCTGTGTATCTTATTTGATAAAGTATCTGTTCCAAAAAAAATGTTTTGAGATCAGGTCTTACTATGTCACCCTGGCTGGCCTAGAACATGGTATGTAGACTAGGCTGGCCTTGGACTCATAGAGATCAGCCTTTCTCTGTCTTACAAATGTCTGGCATAAAGGCATATGCCACCATACCCTGGTAAAATTTTACTTAGCTTTAAACCTGACTGTTTGAAAATTAGGTTATGAGAATTCTTGATATAATCTATACATATTTTTAAATTGAAAACTGTATTTGAGTTGCAAACATTTTCCCCCATGTCTTTTCATTCTCTTAACTATTACTTTTTTAAAAAATTAAAATATACATCCCTTCATCTTTCCTCTTTAATCTCTCTGTTTAACATACCCCTTCCTCTGCTCTGTTTTGAAATCATGACCTCCTTTTTCTTTGTTATTGTCACTTGTATATGCTTAAATATCTAAATACATCCTACTGATTCTGTTTAGCATTGCTTGCATATATACGATTTCAGGGATGAACACTTGGTATTGGATAACCAATCTGGGGCTTCTCCCTTGGGAAGACTATTTCTCCTACTCTCAGCACTCCTTAGCTGCCTGTTGTTCTTTGTCTATTGATGGACCCTGTGAGATTTCCTCTTCCACGTTAACATGTCTACTGGTGTTGTCCTTGTTCAGGTCTATGTTTAGGTAGCCATGTTGTTGAAGTATCATGGCTGAAACATCATTGTTAGTTCCAAGAAACGTAATATCACAGCAGACTTCCTGGTCCTCTGACTCCTAGAATCTTTTCACTCTCTCTTCCATGATGTTCCTTGAGTCTAAGATGAAGGAGTGGAGTTGTAGATGTGTCAAGTGTGACTGGGCAGCCACCCCACAATCACTTGCTATTTGTATTTTTACCAGTTGTATTGTTCAGTAATGGTCTCAATGGTTGCAAAGAGAACTTTCTTTGATGAGAGTTAAGAGCTAGCTTTATCTATGAGTATAAAGATAGACATTTATGCAGTTGGGAATTATACTGGTTTAGGAAAATAGCAAGAGTAAGTTCTCTAAGATCTATGACTTAACTAGTCCTGGATGGTTGGCTAGGTTCTCTGCTCTAGGTATGACTTTTCTACTATTGAGAGATATGTAAATACAATTAGAGAGTATGAATGCCAGTACTCTTTATTTATTTAGAGTGCCCTTTTGTTTATTGTGCCACTTATTTAGAAAAAAAGGTTTACATTTTAATGAAATCCATGATATAAGCTTATTCTTACATGGATTATACTTACGTTGTAATAAGTTTATTTTTTTAATTTAATTTTCTTTTTACTTATTCACTTTACAACTCCTCACTGCCTCCACCCAGTCACCCCCTTTCAAAATCCTTCCCCCATAGCCCTCCTCCTCTCCTCTGAGCAGGTGGGGGGGGTTCCCTGAGTATCCCCTACCCCACCACTTCAAGTCTCTGTGAGGCTAGGCACTTCCTTTCTCACTGAAGCCAGACATGGCAGCCTAGCTAGGAGAACATAGTCCACAAAGAGGCAACAGCTTTTGGGACAGCCCCTGTTCCAGTTGTTCGGGACCCACATGAAGACCAAGCTGCACATCTGCTACACGTGTGCAGTACTCTTGCATCAATTTTACTTTCGTTGTAGTGGCCAAGAAATCTTTGCATGACTCAAGATCATTGGGATTGTCACCTGTGATATTATCCAGACATCTTATAGTTTAAACTTTGTGTTTTATACTTATGTTGAGTTGATTTTTCCTATCATGTAAGATGAGGTTCGAAATGTATCCTTCTACACATGGCTATCCAACTTTCCACCTCACTAAAATAGTCTCTCCTGTGCTAATTCCTTTTGCAGATGTTGATATGCAGTTTCTAAAATGTGCGTATTTCCTTATATATTTACTATAGTCTATTTCATTATCTTTTAATCTTTACTTTGTGCCAATACAACATTGTCTCAGACATCATGTTTCTATGCCAAGTTTTGAAAGTAGGTAATGTGGGTCATCCTCCAACTTTAGCTTCAACTTTGAGCATTATTTAAGCTATTCTGGGTCATAAACTATGCCCATGTAAATTCAAGAGTCTGTATGAGCCAGTGTTTATAGAATTGATGTCTACATGAAAAGCCTGAAGAGATTTTGAGGGAGATTATGTTGAATCTGTAGATAGATTTGGGGTGAATTGACATTTTAAATGTTTTTCATCTTCTGACCCACAAAGACTTTATGTTTCTTCACTTATTTTTTTTAAAGTAGTTTTCTGTGTACAGGCTTTAAATATTTTTACAGATTTCCCTTTAGATATATCATGTTTATATATGATATGTCATATATAAACGTGATATATCTTAATAATGTGATATATTCCAGTTTATACTCATGTTGGGTTGATATCATATTTATTAAATACCATATTTACGGTAGCATGGCATACTACTAGCATAATAGGATAGATATACAGGCTGTTTATTGTTGATCTTATATTCTGAAACTTTACCAAAAGCACTGCCCGGCTCTAGTAAGATTTTCTACATGTGTCCTCTATGAAACAAGACCATTTTCATTCGGATTTGAAAGTCTTTAGTTGCTAACAAATGTTTCTTTCAATGTTGAAAGGAATCGGTGAGAGTGTTTGTCATAGAAAACACTTTACATTCAACTATTATAAACAATATTAGCTGTTGACTTTTTTGTAGAGGCCATTAGTCAACTACAGAGGTTTCATTCTGTTCTTAGTTAAAAGGAAGTTTACAAGAAGTTTCTCTGAAATTATAAGTGGGGCTAGATTTTTATCAAACGTCTTCTCACTGTCTTTTGAGATGGTAATGTTTTTCCTTTGTAGGTCTTTTAAAACCTAGGTTAATTTTGGATGTTAAAGTGATCTTGCATTCCTGAGGAACCCTATTAGCAGGATGTATTGACTTACATGTATATTGTTGAATCTGATTCACTAACGTTGAAGAAATTGTTCATCTCTGTTCATGCTCCTCAGGTTCCTCTTGTACTGTTTTGCAGTTAGGATGCAGTTTGCTTCATAAAATCAACTGTGAAATGTTCTCCATTCTTTAATTTCCTAATGAAGTCAGGTAGACCTGCTACTTTTTTCCTTAAAATTTGAAAGAAGTCACTGTGAGAACTACTGTAGCCTGGCACCTGGTAAAGTTTCTAACTACATTTATGCTTTTGCCTATGGTATTAAGGATACTAAAATTATATGGGTTTACTGCCTAAGTTTCGGCATGTTTTATTTCTGAGGGAATTCATCTGTCTTATCTAAGTTGTCATATTTGTTGGCACAGAGTTGTCTAGGGCATTTCTATAATTAATCTTCAAACACTGGAGATGCTTCCGCATTACTCTCTCTCCCATTCCTATGTTAATTTGTATCTTTTGTAGTTTTTTTCCCTGCTAAGTCTAACTTGGGTTTTTATTGATTGTATCACTCTTTTCAAAGAACAGGCTTTCCTTTCTATTATGTGTTTGTTTTTTTTCTATCTTGTAGATCTCCACTTTGATTTCCATCAGTTCCTTTTAATGCTACTTATTTTGGATTTAGTTTGCTCTGTAGCATTTTAAAAGATGGAAGCTAGCTATGGATTAGAAGAAGTGATGCACGTTTTAATTTCCATTTTCTATAGTAATATTTTGGAAGTAAATCTTTCTTATTAATCCTATCTCATGAATGATTAAAATTAGAGTTTAGAGAGCTTAATTTAACTAAATTATAGGATTGTAGACTAGAATTATCTTATTTTGAAGTATTCTTTACCTTTCCATCTTTCCTGTCAGTCAATAAGCAGACTAACACCTGTGCAATTTTCTAACTGTATATAATACAGAGTTTACTATATCCTCTAGTAAGAAAACATATTTTTATTCCCAGAGGATATAAGTTCAGTATTTATCTCACTGAAAGGAGATGCATGCTTAGTTCATATTTAATATCAAAGTTTGGTACTATGTAAAGAAAAGAGGTGTATTTAGCTCAAGTCACTGGCATCATCTCAGATCCAGTGATGGCCTGAGGTTTTATGTCAGTGAGGTATTGGCATCATGGGGCAAATACAAGAAAGAGAGAGTCAGCCACCCGAGATTTGGGAGCACAGGGGACTCCAATGCAGATCACTGTTTCTTTAATGATCAGGAGGGAATTCAGATCACCTAAGATCTGTATCAATTTCTGAGGATGATGCTTCCAGTGACCCAATTACCTTCCAGTAATCCAACTCTTAAAAATTCCTCCATCTCTGACCATCCTGCATCGAGGGCCAATGTCCTGAGCAGAACAGTGACACATCTTCAAACCATGGCACAGTTTTTACGATAAACTTCTGCTGTGTTACAGAAACAAGCTTAAGACATTTGAAATTTGTATTGCATTGAAAAAAACCTCTTTCTTTCTACCCTGTCTTCTTAAAATCATACACACACGTACACATGCACATTCATGTACACGAACAGCTTAAGCTTTTGACTAATTCATGTCTCTTGAAGGGAGACAGTCTTACTAAGTGCCACACTATTGTTGGAGCAAGATTTCAACTTTATTTTAAGACAAAATTGTGTATTTATTGTCCTCTCTTCCCTAAAATATCCTAACTTTGCTTCCTCCATTGATTTTACTAATACATGAATGTACTAATATAAAAGTACTCATTATTAGGGAATACATTTCACAGGTTTTATTTTCCTGCTTGAGGCTGAATGATTCCTGGTATAGAGGATTAGAATGACACATGTCCCTAAAAATAAAGAATTTGAGCATTGACCAAAGCTGAAGAAATTTTCTAGGCTATCTTCAATGCTTCATGAAGTTATGGGATTAATGGTCACACCATCCATATGTCTCTTTTCTTGAGAACTTCTGTCCCAAGCTACCATGATGGATCTAGAGGTCATTCACTCTGTTCCTGAGTGATAGCTAATTGAACTGGGGTGGGTCACTTAGCCTTAAACGGTGCAGTGATATTAAAAGGACTGATGAGAATTTTCTCTCCAGAAAATGAAAATTAGCTTTAGAGAAGTGATTTATTTTCTGCTGATTGTTTTAAATGAAGAGTATGCAAATTCAGGAGCTACTGGGCAGCCACATTTGGCCACATTTGACTTTGGCTCTTTAAGTCAGCGAGAGCTGGTCTGAGAGGTAGGATAAAGTAGACACATGGAAATAGAGATGAAAGACCATCTGGCACCAGGAAGACGGCAAAGAAGAGAAAAAGAGGGGGGTAGGGAGAGAAAGAAAGAGAAGCTGGAGAGTTGGGTGGGTGGGTGGCATGCGAAGTGCATCCAGCAGTGTATTTTATTGCTTTCCAGTTTCTGGTTCCAAATGTTTGTTGAAAAGCTTGGCTGTACTCTGTAACCTTCAGCTTCAAGTCATGCTCCTGTGTCACTTCCTAAGTTTACCTTTGGCTTGAGACAAACAAACACAAAGAAACAAACAAAACCACTACAACAACAACAACAACAACAACAAAACCAACCCAACCCAAACAAACAGATAACCAAAACAAAACCAACTTGATTAAGACACATTTATGCTTGAACTCTTCTCTTACTTTGTAGAATAGCAAATACCCAGCAACAGAGTCTGCCGGAAGAGCAGACTGTGCAAGGGCCAGGATACACAGGAGCTTCCTCTCACCTCTCTTGAACTGCTAATTTTATTTTTTTAAAAAATTTTTACATGCAAATCAGTTTGTACTGGAGTGTGTTAGAAAGCTTTCTGGTCCTGGGCAGAAATGTATGACATATATGAACACACCAGAATAGTAAATAGCTGGCCCAGTGGAGAAAAAATCTGCATATAGTGTTAGACACTGTCCTGCTAGGTCCATGCATATGTGTTCAGAAGCCAGTGGGAAGATCATGAGCTTGAAATGGTCCTGGGATCCTATATCAAAGGGCTTGGAAATTGTGTATGTCATGCTCTGAGCTAAGGAGCAAGTCATTCGAACTAGACAGGACTGTGATGATGCTTCACAATCCACACATTAGGAAACAATCACTACCTGGATTATGGTTTCCACAGGGAAGCTTTAAGGTATTATACAAGAAGTATCTTATGTTGCCCCAAAGGCAGACCAGATCGTCAGCCCAGATCTTTAAGTCAAAGGCCATGTCTTCCCCCAAAATGTGTTTGAAGCAGTCCCTCTCTACAGCAGTGTTTATGAAGAGTTTGTGGGCAAAAGAAGTTGTCTAGCAGAGCTATGTAGTTCAAAGAATTTTGTAAGAAGTAAGAATATCTAGTAGCATAAACTTGCAATAAATTGTAGCTGTTACTATTTATCTCATTCTCATGTCTCCTGTTTCCTTTCTTTTCCTTCTCTTCTTTTCTTTTTCCTCTTCTTCTGGGGCTACTGCTAGTACTATTGGTACTGCTAGTACTATTGCTATTGCATAGATCATAGGATCAAGCCTTTGATACTCATCATTTCCCCCGCAGAATAAGAAAAGAACTCCTAACATTTTTCTCATCCCCCTAATCCAGTCCTCTGTAAGCAACCCCACAGATATGCTGTGCTTTGTTTCTTGTCCCTCTGTGATTTTTTTCCTGCTAGTTAATAATTCTTGTGACATGTCTCCATGAGATCACTGTCATAGAACCAGAATATTTAGGCTGGTGTAGGCTTTGGGATGTGAGTCCACCACTGGTACTAGTATCTCATCAGACCTCTTGGCAAGGCCTCCATCTTCTTGACTGCTAAGAACTCCCAGGATTGGTTCTTCCCCATCCTCCTGGAAGCACTGACCATCTGCTGTTGCACACTTGATTTGCTTCCCTGGCTTAAACATGCTTTACTGGGGCTTGGAGTCTCAGCCTCTGGAAGCACACAGTGTAAATCAAGTCTCTTGCTCACCGCAGAAGCCAGCTTGTATGTGTTTTATATTTTACATGGCCTTTGGACTCCAGTATCTGCTCATTCTTCCCTGAGCTTGCTTCAGTATGCTTGTGTCGCCTTTAAAAAACATGCTATTTAAAATTGGACACCTGCTTCCTGACTTGGTCAGATAGCAAGGCAAGTGTGACTTCACCATCCATTAATATGAACATGACACTATTTCTGTTAACATGATCTAAGCTTGAATTAACTTCTTTTTTCCTTTGAAGTAATGCAACATGCTGGCTCAATGAAAACTCTGTCGCTCCTTTTACATAAACTCTTTTTTTCTTTTTTCTTTTTTTTTATAATTTATTTTTTCTCAAATCGTAATTCATTCACACAGGGGTTATAAACACAGAAAGGCAGGATGTGGGGAAGGGAATGACACTGGAGTGTGATCAGGGGGAATACAGATATCATCAGAACCGGGTATCAGCTGGGTGAAGGTTCAGGGGACAGGTCACTATGACTCTGCCTATTACATAAACTCTTATTGTGTTTTTTTCTTATTCCTATGAAGTTTGTATTTTAAGCTCTCGTTCATTAATCTATTTATTTCTATTACAAATTATTTCCTGTGTGTGTCATTAAAGTATCTTTAAGAAAGCTCAGAATTAGTATACTCTGCAGGTACTGGTTTCTTATAGGATAATACAGTATGGTAACACCTTTGAAAGGCATATCAAGTCTCTCATGATTTGAATTTTGTATCACAACATTAAGCTCTCTCTCATGCCAGCCATTCTAAACTCCAAACATACACTTCAACATGTCATTAAAAAAAGCCTCTAATTGGGGCTGGCTTACAGTTCAGAGGTTTAGTCCATTATTAGCATGATGGGAAGCATGGCAGCACACAGGCAAGCATGGTGCTGAAGGCGATGGGAGTTCTACATCCAAATTCACAGGAAGCATGGAGAGAGAGAGAGAGAGAGAGAGAGAGAGAGAGAGAGAGAGAGAGAG
>NW_021604600.1:4719079-4751137 GCF_004785775.1 Grammomys surdaster
GAGAGAGAGAGAGAGAGAGAGAGAGAGAGAGAGAGAGAGAGAGAGAGAGAGAGAGCGCCACTGGGCCTGGCTTGAGCTTCTGAAACCCCAAAGTACAGCCCCAGTGACACACTTCCTCCAACAAGGCCATACCTACTCTAACAAGGCCACACCTTCTAATCCCTATAAATAGTGCCATTCCTGATGACTAAGCATGCAAATACATGAGCCTATGAGAGCCATTCTTATTCAAGCCACCACACCCTGTATGCTGGTGAACACAATCATCTTTAAAAATGGAGTTCAAGTATCCTCTCTTTTGAGAGGCCTTGCTTGGTTTCACTCTACTCCTACAGGATAGTTATAGCACAACCCTTTTTCCACCATGTAAAGTTGGGATCACAGTTGGATTTGTGAGTAAGGAAAGCCATTTTCTTGGATTTGTCTATGTCTAGTAATCATGGCATTAGCCATTATGGATGGCATGCTCTCCTCTGTGCAGGCTATAGCACTGTGGACTTTGTTCTCACTGTCACCTTCTGTCTTCACAGTGAAGATCTGCTGAGGTGTGTGCTGTCAGTGTGCCACTATCTTCCTGCATCCACCTGTGCCTCTCAGCCTGAGGGTTTTCTCTGGCTTCAAGAGTGTCCAGCCAGAGTTGTTCAGTACATGTCGAAAGTGCAGAAAACCAATACTTTCATGGCCACTCTCGGCTGATAATAGTCAGTAATTGGCAGCTGATGGAGGTATGCTCAAGCTCCTGGTTTCTTGGGTAGGACCCCTCTGTGACTCTTTCCCTTGTTTTTACAAGTATTTGGAGGATGGAACCCAGTTGGTCACTCTGGTCACGTGCTCACTGCTACACTTCTTCCTACCTCTGTACCTTGTCCTCACTGTCTCCTTTGTGCTTGTGGTACCACCCTCCTCTCAAGAAACGCTTGCACTGGAATGCCAGCCTCCAACCTGATTTCAAAGAGAACTCCCAATAAGCCTATGCTAAGCTGCAGGTAAGGAGATAGGCTTGCTCACACTGCAGGATTCATTATAGTGACCCTTCTAGTGGAGGCAGACTTAAAGCCTCACTGATGAGAGCCCACTTATAACACAACCGAGACTCAGAGGAGGAGGAATCTGGGTAGCTGGATCTCAGAAATCCCTCTGAATGAAAGTATTCACAGGTCCAAACCCCAACAAGATTACCCATTCCTGCCTTATCCACCATTTGAACACACGCCAGTGCACGGTCCTCCGAAGGGCAGTAAAGTGACACTGAATAATTGAATTCTGAACAAGCCAGACTAATGCAAATATCTGACAAATTGATTTAATTGCATTCACATACAATAAGGCTTAGCTCTAAAAGGTCAGCTAGAAAATGGGAAAGGACCCCTGGGAACTTCCAGAGAGAGGCTGAGTTTAATACACATTCATCACATTTTATCATCTAATTAGTCCACACAATGCCAAACTGATAGACGGAGGCTTAAAGCAGAGTATTGATTGATTATCTACTTGGCATCTATCATATCACCTTAAGGCTGTCCCTGTCACGGGCAGGCAGAAGTTATTTAGTGGCTCAGCAGAAATGGTTGTGCATTTGGAGAAATTGTTTTTCTATGAGGGATTTGAGGCTCCAAAAAACATTTTACTCAGGCACAGAGGCATCCTCTGAGGGCTACTATTGAACCGTGTGCTACAGAGGCAGACACCAGAAGCCAACTTTCTCTTGCCTCCTCCTTTCTGCAGAAGGGGTATTTTATAAATGGCATGGTACAATGTGCTCTGTTAAGCTGTAAAACAATTCAAGCAATTTGCTAGTACCAGCTTTCATGGAAGTACCAGGGCAGAGAAAATGTTTTGGAGGAGTTAATAAGGAAGCCAAATAGATCCTGCAAATTTATCCCATTGGAAATGAAAATGTAGGTTTCAATCTAACAGTTTACACGGTAGGTTTGGTCTCAGTTAAAATGCTGCCTCTACCTTGCTTTCTTTAAGGATGCTGAAACGGAGAAGAGCTTTAGTACTGGGGCTGTGCCCAAGCAAGCTGTGGTCAAAATGATATGGTAATTATTTTCTTCCCTTTATCCTTTATAACCTCTTTCATTCTTATCTCTCTGGGCTTTCGTTTCCTCGTCAGTAACATTGAAATGGCCTAGTGAGGTGAATTTGAAATGAGCCCAATGTTGGCAAAAATCCCCTTGAATTAAATTCCCACAGAAATCTGAGATATCATTTCTATAGTGGTGTCTATAACTCATATATGGTAGATCACTGTATAGGAGATTTTCTTTAAGCTGATCCTCTCTCCCACCTCTTTCTGTTTATCATTCTGTCCATGGCCAGGCATCTTTAATGTTTTCTCTATTGGCCAACCATACTTGAAAACGTTCTATCCAGAGACTGACCATTCCTCTGATATTGAAGCTCTCCTTCCATGCAGCTTCTGAAACTACTCTCATTAGGGTTATCAGTGACTTCCACGTTATTTAATGCAATGCCAACTATTGAGACCTTATCACACTCGAGTATTCACTGGGCCCTGCTAATTAGCTTCCCTTTTGGAACTCTGTTTGTCTTTTAACTATTATCTTGTTTATTTCCGTCTACAGTATCTGGTTTTCATTAACTTCTATAAGATCATCTCTTTCTTTTCATTCTGGATTAGTCAGCTTTCTGACATTGAGACAAAATACAAGACAAAATGTCCAAAAGAAGGATATACTTATTTTGGCCCAGAATCTCAGGGGTTTTAGTCCGTGGGTCTTATGCTCTGAGGTTTCTGGGTGAGTGACGAAGCAGAACATTGTGGAGGGGAGGATGAAGAATGAAGAAGTGTAGAGCTTCTCATTGTGGCAGCTAGGAAGGAGAGAGAGGGAGAAGAAGGTGGAAGGCAAGAACCTGAAGGAGAAGAAAGGGAGGAGAAGGGGAGAGGATATGGCTTTAGGTCTGTATTCCCAACACCTATTTATTGTATCCTGGTCCCACCTCGTCACCATCCTCAATAGCACAGTCATTTTTGAATCCACCAATGGCGTAACGCATCGACGAAATGAGAACTCTCGCAATCCAGTTACACACCAAAGGCTCCATCTTTTAACAAGACTGCATTGGGGGACCGCACCTAAATGAAATTGAGCTTTGGGGAGACATTTCAGATCAGTATAACTCTTGTGGGGTTCCTGTCTCTGTCTAAGCTCATTTCTCTTCCATACATGTGTCAATCCAGTCTTATCACTTGAATTGTCAGTGAGCTTCTGGCTTTGAAGTCCTAGGTTTTTCTTCCACCTTCACATCTCCTGGCCCATTGCCAATCCTAGACCTCACCAGCCCAATCAGTGAGCTATCCTGTCTGTTCTCAAGTTTGAGTAGCTTCCTTTCTCTAAACCCTTCTCTTTATCCGATACCCCTTATTGCTCATTCCAATCTAGCTGAAGAGAAAAACATTCTTAAACTAACAAATGCAATTCTACATTCAATAAAGCTAGGAAGGACACAGAGTTCCAACCATAATCTACAACTAGTATCTGCTAGTTACAGTTAAATCTGACCAAATTGAGTCATTCCATCCAGAGAAGATGAAGCTTTACAGATTTCAGTCAGCACTCTGAGTTCTCTAAATATAAGTACCACATATGGTCTCTGAAAATTCAGGAGTATGAGTGGGCTTTAAAACCATCCCCAAGTCTATTAAAATGCCACACAGTGGTGGGAGGTGATGTAGGAACTGTGTAGGCATGCGATATCAACAAAAAGAAAGACATGGGTGTAGAAGAGAGGAGATACAGAGAGACGGAAGGAGGCAGAAGGAAAATAAACACTAAGTCACAAGATTAAAGCTTGGAAGATACACTATTTTACTGCAAGGTAAGACAGTCTTCCTAAATGCACACACATAGAGAAAACATCTAAAGAAGGAGTAAGATGCAGATAACAGGGAAAGGAAGCTGGAGACCAAAGTCTGGAAGACTGTTCTGAGACAGAACACCTAATTCTGAATGGCCAGATGTCCTAACTCACTCTCCCAGTCTTCCCCTCACTCCATTTGTTAGCCCACATCTTCTCCAAAAGATATAACTTCCATCCAAAGATGTTAATCTGCTAAAGAAAGTAAATTTGAAATGTAGGTCTAGAAAAATGTAGCTAGTTATTGAGGGAAAAAGAGTATGAACATTGTCCTACAAAATCAAATTAATTAAGGAAAGTCAAAGACAAGAAATAATGTCTCAAAGAAGATCTATTAAGATGGAGAAGAATGGGGCTGAGAGATGACAGTGGTTAAGAGTGTGTGCTGCTCTTCTGGAGAACCTGAATTTGGTTCTCAGCATCAATGTTAGGCTGCTCACAACTACCTGTAATTCTAGTTCCAGGGAATCCAACTCTCTCTTCTGGTGTCTGTGGGTACCTTCACTCACTGACACATACTATACTCCGTAGCACATACACATAGTTACAAGAAGGATAGGTGAAGAAATTATACCACTCTTGGGAGGGTGCTCAAAGGCATGTGAGTCTAACCACAGAAACATGTGTGTATCAGTATTTACTGTTGCACTGTCCCCAATAGCTAGAAATGGAATTAATTTCAATGCTCATCAACAGTGGATAAAGAAAACATGGCTGGCAGATACATATGTACACACATACATACGCACACACACACACACACACACACACACACACACACAGAGAGAGAGAGAGAGAGAGAGAGAGAGAGAGAGAGAGAGAGAATTTTATTCCATCATAAAAAATAAAATTGTAGCATTTCCATTGATGCAACTGGAAATTATTATATTAAGAAAGTAATCAAGACTCAGAAAAACAGATACCAGTATTTTTCTGATATATGGTTCCCATATTTTAATTTTTACATATATATAGGATTTATGTGGGATGTGGGTGTAGGATATGAAACTAGAAAGGGACAGTGGAAGGGGAAAGAGAAATCTTTAGGTGAGTGGGGAAGGGGAAAAGAAGAGATTAATAGAATACACCTCACGTGAAAGGAATGGGAACTGCTGGGGCAAAGGGACTGGGGAGGACCAACATAAACAGGTAATGCTCAAGATGGCCACACGGAAACCCACTGGCTCATATGCTATTTAACAGAACAAATAAAATTATAAAATAATTTTTAAGAGATAGAAGAGGAAGAAAAGGGCAGAAGTAAAGATGAACAAAAGCATAGAAGGCCAGATGAGTGCTGTCAGTAAGAGGAGCTAGCCTTAAGCCATCAGTAGGAACAGTCTTGATGGAGGCCAGGAGGTGGAGAAATTTAAACCCAAAAGGCAAAGAGAAATGATTTGAGGAAACAGATTTGAGATGTACACAAAACTGACATGCCCAGATAAAGTTTACTGAACATATGGAAGAAAATACCTCAACAATATCCTAGAGAAAATTTTCCTGAGTAAGGAAGGATTGGCCTTTTAACTTAGCAGGTGAGAATTCTATCATCGAACTGCTAGTGGCATTTGGAACTGTAAAGACACAGAATTAGGAAATATCAATGGCAAACAGTCAGGGCGCCTTCCAGCACAATTATGATATAGCAAGACAGAAAAAATAATCCTCAGGACTTCTATGAACATTAATAAAACCCTCTAGTATGGAGAAAGGAGAAGGGATTCAGCTTCCTGTGTAAGACCTAACAGGTGTGATTTAGAAGCATCCAAGTGGAAAGATATGGAGCTTAAGAAAAATATTGTCATGATATTTAGTCATAAAACCCAGTTCTTCTTAGAATTTTTGCCACACAACGATGATTAAAAGGTAAAATATGCAGAATGTATGAGCATATGATATAAGACAAATTAAGAAAGGAAAATGAAAACTAGTAAATTTTTAGAAAGTTTCTATGTTTTTACCCGAAATTAAAAATGTTACATTCTATGAGACATGAGACTATAACTTACACGAGGATTTAGTGAAGTTGTATCTTGCCATGAGAAAGCCAGAAATAAAAATTCTGCCTGAAAGTGAAACATTTTAGGAAATGACCCATTTGTCCTACAATTGATGAATGGATAATGAAATGTCACACACACACACACACACACACACACACACACACACATACACACACACACACACACACACACACACACTCACACACACACTCACACTATGGAATAGTATTCGGCTATAAAGAAAATGAAACCATGAACTTTGCAGGTAAATGAATGGAATTAGAAGAGATCATATTCAGTGAGATAACCCAGATGCAGAGAGTCAAACATCACATGTTCTCTCATTGGAGTCAGGAGCTCTAAATCTTTAGCTGTGATTACATAGCCTGTATGAACTGCAAAATGAGACCATTACTAGGATGGGGTGATTGTGCAGCAATAGAGGGGGGCATAGCAGGGTACCAGTTAACTGACCAGGAAAATGGGAAGTGGCAGCTTTTTAGGGAGAGGAAGAAAGGTGAATACAGAAGAACATGGGAGGAAGATAAAGGAAAATGGCAGGACACAAGTGATCAGGGAAATGGAAAAGGGGGGCTACTTAGGGAGTCAGACAGAGAGAAGCACAGAAGGACAGAAGGAGTACAATAAGAGTAAAGATGGCCAAAAGTCCACAAGGACTCTCACTATTAACTCTTTACCTAAACAAGAGCAACAACCAAACAAAAGGAAAAACAACCTCCTTTAATACACATAATTCCATGTATAAATATACAGGTACAGTTTTAATACATTTTCTCATCTGAGTTAAAATTGCTCCCTCCAATAGCCAAGGGCCACCAAAAAATTTCCAACACCAGACATAAGAGAACCTCTTTTGAGTTGTTGGAAAAAGCTGTTCAAACATATAGCCTATTGCTGTTGCCCTTGGCTGCTCCTAAGAGGTGGAAGGAATGTCTCCACCCACACAAAGACATGTACTACAGAAACAGGACTCAGACATGGAACTGACCTGAATGCCTCTTCCAGGAAGATTAGATTTCATGGTACCAGAAGGCATCATGCAAGCTTCCAAAGGAGGGAGGCAACCAACAGTCCTACCCAGCTACGATGTCCATGAACCACATCAATGAACAGCCTGGCACAATACTCCTAAGGGTACAACAGTGCACACATACCTTGGCAGTAACCAACAGCTCTCTAATTGGACTTAAGAACTGCTCACCAAGAGGGAAACCATGTCTGGTGCTCCTAACTAAGTATTTGGTGCTTGTGAAGTTATAGTTATTGGAGGAGAACTCATAACCACTAATCTACTAAATCAGCAGAATCCCTGACAGTGATCTCTAACTATTTGTCCTTATGCCCACAGATAAGTGTAGTCTTCACCCCTCATCAAGGAAAAATTTCTTTGCAATAGACAGAGGCTATTACAAAAAACAAACAAAAACAAACAAACAAACAAACAGAAACACTGTAACCAGACAAAATGCAGAGTTGTGGAGCCCAGTTTCAATGGCTATATCTACAATGTCCTCCCACGCCCAAGGCTCAGGGAACATTGCAGAAGAGGGAACAGAAAGACTGTAAGAGCCAGGGGATCAGGGAGTTTGTATGAGATCGTGTCTCTTAGTAATATCAGAAGCCATATCCACAAAGTCTCACCAATATACCACTGTAGTGGGAACTGCACAAGGATGACACCAATGGACATGCCAAAGAGCATGAGTAAAACCCAAACGAGGCCTCAGTTTTACACAAAGAATTACAGGCAACTGAGGAAAGCTGAGAGCAAGAGAGGTGGTCCTCCCCAAGGAAGAGCGCACCAACTGCTGATCCAATGCCAAAGGTCAGCCTGAAAACACGGAAGAGTAACATTATACGGACTGAACAGGTTAGATTTAGAAATGCATACTATATATACACACATATATGTATGCAGGCAAAAATAATCAGGGAGAAAAGAGGTCATAAATTTGGAGGAGAGTGGAAAGGGGCAATTGGGAGGATTGGAGGGAGGAAAGAAAGAGATATAATTATAATCTCAAAATTAAAATGTGAGAAATTTAATGATCAAACTACATTGTATTAAGGTCTTAAAGAATAAAAATACTATTTTAAAAAGTGAGAAATTTTGAATACATTTAAGAGCTGTAGCTTAGCAATACTAATGTACAGAATTGACAGGGAAATTGAACTGAAAAATGAAGATGACATATTTTAGAAGTTTTCTTGTTTGCAGAAGAAAGTGGCAAGGAGTAAGAGCTAAAAATAGTATAAAATAATAAAAGATTGAAGGCAATGGCTCTGCAGGACAAAAGATTTCCTCAAACTACTAAATATTTTCTAGTTTTCCAAGAAGCACTCAAACAAATTTAAGTGAGAAAATTTTAAAAATTAGAGAGGAATGAGTTGAAAGGAATCAAGATGTCAGATGGTAAAAGGCTTGTCACACTGAGGACACTAGAACCATGAGTACCTGGGACAGCCATTGAGAACCCATCTGTGACACATTGTTAAGCTAAGTATCTGTGTCATGTGACCCACCATTCCAATTTCTGGGCACTTTTGCAGAGATTATCACATCAGGTTTCAAGGTGACTGTGCTGAGGCTCACCATCAGAGTGTTGTGTGTGGAAGTGAGGATTTACATGTGATCTAGTTTCAGGAATCTAAGTCCAAATAGTAGGTAACCAGCCTGGTGTACTTCCCATGTAATAGTATTCAGGTTAGAATTCAGACTAAATGCTCCCAGACTGATGTGCTGTCGCGTATGAGAATGTGAAAAAATAAAAGAGGTCCACACTACAGTACCATTTATGCAAATTAAATATATGTGTGCATAAAACAACACTGTCAGTTTTACAAGGACACCCAGAAATGAAAGACCACACATCTAACACATTTGAATGTTGCCAAAGGGAAGGAGAAGGAGAGGGGAGTTAGAGGGGATATAAAAGCAAAAGAATAAACAAATATATTATGCAAAAGAAGGGTCCCAGTAGACTGATGATGAAGGTGTATCGTGCAGTGAAGAACACGAACCGTCTGTTTCTAAATTCCACTAGCAAAAATAGAGGACCCAGCAGACATTAGGAAACAATCATGAAGTGGCCAATCTGATAAGGCAGTGGAGCTTCAAATGTAAAGAATACAACAGTTATCAAGCAGAAAGGAGAAATAAACGGTTCAGAATAAGAAGCTAAAGGCTGGCTTCAGACCGAGCAGGGATGACAGAGGATAACTCTACTTGCCTTTCACAGCCTTCTTGTATGACAAGATGCTTTCAAACTAATTTGAACATTTATTACCCCATATTCCAAATCCTCCATTCCTCACAGACCTCTGCTTTTCTTCAATCGGAAAAGGGATTGTAACCTGGGTACCAGAGATACTCAATATGCCTGAGTTAGCCATTGCTTCTAGACTACTCTTTGGCCTTTGCTGGGATCTAGGTATTTTTTAAAGATTAAATATATATCCTAAATTCATTACACAGTCAGGCCTACAGGGATTTTTGTCTGGTCTAGTGCTGTGTGACACTTTTCCTGAAGAGATATTACACAAACATCTGTTTACCCAAGATAGGGGCCAATGATAGACAAAAGAACAAACTGATGGACCAATGCATTTACTGGGGTTACTTACAGAGTATGAGTGGGGGGTGATTTACTGGAGCATAGGCCGCTTAAGGCTAGTGTAGCACTGAAAAGCCCATACAGGTGACAACTCCATGCACAGAAACTGGAAACTTGGTGCTCAGCATGACATCCAGGAGCTCTAAAAACTTTCTGACACTCAGTGGGCAGAGCACCTCCTCCAAATATCTGGTCTTCCTCTGCCCTCCCCAGGAGTTGTTTACTGCTACCATGGCTTAGGGAAGGGTCCCTTGTATATCTTGTTAGTTTCAGAGCATTTTGGAGCCTTGAGGAGCTTCCCTGCAGGATGGAAATTACTGCCCAGACCTCACAAACCTCCATTCATTGATCTGTACATCCTCTGAACCAGTCCCAATTTTCAGTCTGCAGTGACGCTAATGCACTCACTCACCTGATTCAGTGTTTTACCAGAACAATAGATACTGGTGCTACCCTGAAAACAGCTGAAGACCCTTCTTTTCTTATCCTTTTTGTCCTTTGGATTTGCTCAGTTAGGGATATAGAGTCAGCTTGCTGTGTTGTAGAGTCTCCCGATGTTCCCTTTGTGTTGAGATTAGCTTGCCCTCTGAGTATGCACTTAGGCTCACATGCTTGAATGTACTTATACAGTCAAGTACTGTATTTTTTAATTTAGTTTTAATTATGTACAGTATTAACAAAGTTTTATAGATAAGTCTAATACAAGCTCTACTCAAATAAGCCTATCTTCAGTTCCTAATTTTTCCAACACATTTTATCTCTGATTGTTTTACAATTAAGTTTTTTAGGTTTTCTATGTTTTTGACATAAAAATATTAATTCAGTATATTTAGCATATAACTGCATAGATAAATGGCCTGTTTAAAACATCCATATGGTGTGATAATATTAAGCTACATGATAATTGACATACTCTAACACATGTAATACTATATTGAATTGATAATATTATAACATAATTACTTAATACATGCTAGTGATTGTGTGTGTGAGAGAGTCAATCTGCTCTTTCCTTACATAAATAGTAGCAAGATTCACTCATATTCCTTCAGCTAGCACTTTTATTTAACATGTATATAGGTTACTCCATAACAGTGGTCACTCCATAACATACAGTTTTGAGAGGGCAACGTGGACATATTACTTATAATCGCAACGTGGACATATTATTTAAATTAGAGAACAATGGAGAGAACATTTCTAGATACACGAGGTCCTTGAAGTATCCTATTATATAAGAAAGCCAACAGATGAACAAGCCTTGCTGAGATGTTTTCCATCTAGTATGCGGATGAATTAAAACGAATAAATCTTAGAAAAGGAAATCCGAGGCCTGAAAAGATGGGGAGAAAATGCTGGAATGAATTGAACACACAAGTTAATGGACAAAATTTCTGTCAGTTAACAGGATGCAAACATGAATAAATCTGAAGGATTTCCACAATGAAACAGTAAACTCTGGAGGATGAGAATGGGAGCTTGAAATTCCGGCTAATAAACTGGGGGAAATAAAGGAGAATAATAAAAACAAAGTGTGCTATTTTCTCTCCCACAGACACTAGTGTTCTTGATTTTCGTAAGTGAAACAATAGATCCCCATTTCTTAAAAGTGAGCTACGCGTGTGCTAAGCCAAAAAAGTGTGGGACACGGAGGAGCTTCAGTCAGCGTCATGGTGGCTGAGGTGAACCAGCAACTGTTTTTCAGCTCACAAGTTGCAGCTGGTCTACTGGTGCAACTCTTCAGCTCTGGGTGGTGTCTGATCCTCCTTCTAGATCTTTCTTTAATGATTTTGATTCTTGGGACACATGTGAACTATAGTTTGTGATACATCTAGAATGTTTCTCCAGAACTCATGTACTGTATTGGGTTCCTGCTTATGGTGCTGTTGGAAGGTGGTGGGATCATTAAGATGTGAAACCTAAAGGGAGGAAGTTAGGTCATCATCCGAGGGAGCCTGTAGGGCCCTTTCTCCTTCCTGGCACTCTCTGCTTCCTGGTTCATACAAGGTGAGCAGCTTTGCCCTACCATGCATTTCCCATCATAATATTCTATCTTAACAGATGTTCAAAAGCATCAGGACCAAGTGTCCACATACTGAAACCTTGGACACCAACCTTTCTTCCTTTTAAGTTGATGCCCTTCAAGTGTTTTGGCACAGTGGCAGAAAACTGATTAACAGCAGTGCATGCTAATGATAAGTGACTAGATACCTCTTTCACCCACTGGAGCACATTCTGAAACTGTGGGTTGCGTTGTTCTGTGGGATTGCATAGCTGAGTGCTGTGAAAATTTGGGGAAATGTAAATGGTTCCCGAGTATTCAATGAGCAGAGATTAATTGGAAGTCAAATGTGTGATAGATCTGAGGGGGCTCTGGCAGTGCTCACTCACTCCTGCTGCCTAGGCTCTGAACACACAAAACAGGCACTTTGCACTGTTTACATGTGCCAGCTTGTTGTAGTCTTGGTTCAGAACACACAAAACAGCCACTTTACTCTGTAACTGACGTCATGTCACACAGTGTCATTGGTTGTGTTCTGAAATGCCTCAGCTCAGATTGGAGACTGCTGGAATAAACCTTGAACAAACGCTACCAGTCCCTGACCAAGGAACCTCCGTCCCCCAAGGCTTTCTGAAGCCCCCTGTCCCTAGGTTAGAACTCCAGCCTCCCCCCATCCACCATTGTCTAACTCAGTTACTCACGATCACCTGCATTCTGAAAGCCAGGCAAGGCAGTTTCTAAAGGTAAATGCTTTGTCTGGACAAAGAACTCCAGGAAGCAGAGACTGTAGACTCCCACGTAGCCCTTTAACTTTTCTTTTCCATGAACCTCCTAAGTAAGCTCCAAGCATTTCCTCCCTTCTTGGTAGACATACTTCCACTCTTGAGAATGTCTGTCCTTCGATGTTTGAAGTAATCATCCCCCTCTCATAAGGTTGGACTTCAGTCTCTCTCTGCATTCTGACTCTTCTGGTGCCTCAGAAATCTAACAGAGACTACTATTTGAGTGACAGTGCTTTTGTTGTACATATGAAGTTTTCTGTTTTTATAGAAACATAATTGTTTAATTATGAAAAACAAGGACGTTTCATATTTTCTTGGTGACACTCTTCAGCATATAAGATTTAAGTTACCATATCTTTGGAATGTATTGTGCTAGGACATTTGGTTTTAGAAATTTGCTATTTGAGTTGCTGTCTTGAATTTCATAAACATCTTTAAATGAATTTTGGCTTGGGCTTAGGATAGAATTTCCAACAATTTCTGAAATAGTCCAAAACTTACACCTACCATTTCATACTATGTATTTATGTGAAGCAATATGTGTTCTCAGGATTGAGGCTTATAAAATAAAAATGTTGACTAACTTGAAAAGAATGTGGGTCATCTTATAGTATCACATGTTCAACCAAGATTGAACTTTTTATGTAGAAATAAGCATGCAGATACATTTCATTGGCATGCAAATTTGTTTTTACCTTTATTAAATGATAAAGTTACATGTGTGCAAAATATTATTTTCTCTTTTATTTAATTGATGTTTATGTATATGACTGTTTTGCCTGCATTTATGTCTGTGCACCACATATTTGCCTGATGTTACCAGAGGCCAGTGGAGGGCATCAGATCCCCTGGGACTGGAGTTACACATGGTTATGAGCTGCCATGTGGGTGCTGGGAACTGAAGCCAGATCCTCTATAAGAACAACAAGCAAGCTTTACTGCTGAGACATCTCTCAGCCTCACCAAAATTATTTTACAATAAATTTGTTTATGATTTATTATCAGTGAATGCTTGGCTTGCATATTTACGTCATAGACCTACATACCTGGGGTTGCTAGTGGAAAAGGATGGAGGAGCCCTGTACAGGTCGGGATGCTGGGACAGCCCTGTGACCTGAGCTACTCAGAAGACTGTGGCAGGATGGTACAATTTCTAGGCTTGCCTGGGCCACAGACTATATTCAGGGACATTCTAGGCGGCTTAGTAGGTAAAACTCTTTCAAAATAAGAAGTAAAAAGCCCTCTCCTAAAACAGTGGTAGAAGAACACTTGCCTATGGCCTATGCATAGGGCCATAAGTTTAATTCCCAGGAACATCACCCCTCCCCCATCCCACCTAAAACTTGTGCTGCAGGGCATCTGCCTCACTGCGACCAGGCATGATGATAATGGGCATGGCTTCAATCTGTCCTTGTGTTCTCTAGTGCAGACTCCAAGCTCCAGTGTCAGGCTTCAGATAACACTTGATGGTGTAATTGTCTGTATCATGTATGCAAATGCATGTTTTACATATGTGTGCATTATGAAATTCTTCTACAATGGATTGAGGAATAATACACATGTATCCGTTTATTCTAGTTACTCTCTTTGGACTCTCTGCTTTGCATGCATCTGCTGTACATTTAGGTTTATAAATATATTAGAGATGGTTTTGGCCTGATAATTAACTTTAAGTTAGGCTTGCAGTTTGTTTTTTGAAAAATTGAACAGCCCTTGATAGTCTGTGCCCATCAGTGCCCTCACCTGCCCTGTGATGGATGGGTTCTACCAAGTTGTGGGTTTTCTCTTTGCCTGCTCTTGAAATCCACAGATGGGCCGTAAAAGCTCAGCAGTGGGCAGCGGCCAGCACCATGAAATTCAGTGGGGATAGAACATAAAACACACAAGTGCATCTTACATTGCAAAGGGGATGCTGTTGTCTTAGTTTTGTTCATTTAGTTCTTTGGTTTATTTATTAGCTTATTTTTTATTAGTGTGTCTTCATTGTACAACATACAGAGTTCCATGAGGATGTTTCCATATCTGCATGTCATGGGCTTAGGACATGGGCTTAGGACATGGGCTTAGGACATATACTCTCCCTATTTCCTCTCTTGTTCTCCTTCTCCACTGATTTCATTTCTGTTTCCAGAATCTCTCTTCCTTTTTTGTGTCTTTCTGTTTTTAAATATAGACTCTGCATGTGAGAGTTAACGTGGTGTTTGTCTTTCTGAGGCAGGCTTGTTTCACTTAACATGGAAAATCTCCACTTTCATTCATTTCCCTGAAAATGCCATGACTTCATTCTTCTTAACCCATCCATCCGTGGATGGACATCCAGGCTGGCTCTGCATTTTCCTATTGTGAACAGTGCTACAATCAACATGGATGTGTGGATGTCTCTGTGGTATGCTGCCTGGGATTCCTAGGGCTGTGTTCCCAGGAGTGGTCTAGCTGGGCAGCTCTACTATGCCCCTCTCCTTTTTTTTTTTTTTTTTGATATAATAGACTTTAGTGAGAAACAGTGGAAATTCTGAGACACATTTTAGGTGGGTTTCTTTAAAGATTATGTTACCTAATCTTATAATACAATGGCAACAGTGGTTTCAGTGGCTGGATTCCTATTAAGGTTTCTTGTTTCCAACTGTGATACTTCTTGAGTTCATGGAAGTAGTAGTTGAAAAACAACTACAGTACTGTTTTTTTGTTCAGGACTTCTTTTGTTGAATAAAAGGCATAATACAAATTATGACCCTCTCCTAAGGACCCTTCACACTAACTGTCATAGAGGCTGTACCAGTTCACAATCCCATCAAGAGTGTATAAGGATTTCTTTCTCTGAAGAGAATATTTTCTTAAAAGGTGGGGAGAGGGATATGTTTGAATATCTATATGTTACAACATAAACCATTTTTTCTTATTGGAGAATCAAGTCTTAACTTGAAAGTTGTTTCCTTTGTGATGATCAGACACATTGTATCTTGGATCTAAAACCATAAATTTCCTCTGTTCTAGCTAATTCTAGTGGGACGAAGCGGGAAGCCATAGATTATATTTTATAGCAACAGTGTCTTCCTTTTCCATCCCCAGCTTCCCCTTTTCTCAGATTGGAAGTGGTTGAATACACATGTGAGCCAAACAACATTTTCAATTTGGGTCATATATCAACATAAAAAAATGCCAGAGATTAATCAATTCCACAACTGCAGCTTCGTTAAACATTCAAGTATCTGGTTCTTATCTGGTTAAGAGTCAGGTAGGAATGAGTAGACATTTGTTCTCTTTATGGGCATGTGTTCCAAAGTGAAGGTTCTGCCTATGACTTTGGTATTGTAGGCAACATGTGGGGGATGTAATTGCCATTGAAAAGATAGTTAGTTGCTCACATTTCCCCAGAGGAAAGCTTGGAAGCACTAGAGATGATCAGGAGGCAGAGGCTCTAGGGGCTGGTGTGGGCAAGCACAGGGGCTTCTGTCCTCAAAGATGATGCTGGGCTGGCTACTTTGGGTGATTACAGTGGTTCTAAGGTGTAGGACAGAGTAGGAAGAATAGTAGGAGCCCAGAGTGGGCTAGCTTGGTATTTGAGTTTAAGGGAGCTGTTAAGATGGCAGAGATTTGGGACCGGTTAATTGGCAGATGAACAGAGCTCCAACCAGTGTTTCCTGTCTGTGGCAATAGTTCTAGGGACAGCAGTCTTTGTAGAGTCAGCAAGGCCAAAATGTGAAGTTGCAGAGCATAGCATCCTTTGATGGATAGGGAAAAGAGTTGCTCTGACCTCTCATAAGCAAAGGATCCAGCAGAATGGTCTGGGATTATCAGCAGGGCTCAGATTCCTTTGGGCACAGCTGTCCTCAGGCAATGCCATCCTCAGCATTACTCAGGCCTTTTGGTCTTGCCTCTCTCAATTGGAATTGGCACTCATGTCTTTTGCCAGTGTTGGAGCCTCTGGGGAGTGGGGAAGGAGCCAGCATTTGAGGACTTTGACCAAAGAAGGGTGCTGTGCCAGCTGCCACCCTCTCTTATAAAGTCTCGATAGTCTAAGAAACAGATGCTTCTGCAGATGTGTTAGACAGAAAACCAGAAGAGAGAGAATCTTTCTTCCCTTGATTTTTATTTTAATATAGTGAGAAAAATTATGCTGTTTAGCAGATGCACACAAGGCCCACCCTCAAATCCCAGTGTTTGCCATGTCTCAATACTGTGCAATTTATGTTTAGCCTGTTCATTTGCTCTTAAACTGCAGTAATAATATCTAAGTAAGCTGTTGTGAGGGTCAAAGGGGTCAACTTAAGACAAACGCACAGAATCAAGCCTGTTCCTCAGGGTGTGGGAGGTCAGACATGAGGCCTATCAATTTTACTACTGTTTATCAATTACACCCTGGTGCTGTTGCTAGAAAGCTGATAAAATGAGGTCTTTGCTACAGTTTCAATCTGGAACATCTCCAGAGGCTCTGATGTTGAAAACTTGGTTCCTAGCTAGTGGCAGAAATTAGGCGGCAGGCCTGGTTAGAGGAAGCAGCTCCTGGTGGTATATTTTTTGTTGTTTGTATACAAGTTAGAGTTATCTGGAAAGAGGAACTCCAAGTGTGGAAACACCTCCATCAGACTTCCCCTACGAAAGTCTGAAGGGTTAGAGTTTCTTGATTAATGATGCAGGAGGGCAGTTCACCAGGGGTAGCGGCACTCCTGGGCAGGTAGTCCTTGGTGGTATAAGGACACAGGCCAAGCAAATCTTGAAGAACAAACCAGTAAGCAACACTTTCTCCATGGCTTCTATTTCAGTTCCTACTTAGAGTTCTTGCCCCCATTCCCTACATGAGGAACCTCAAGCTGTAAGAGGAAATAAACACTTCCCATCCAATCTGCTTTTTGTATTTCATTACAGTAATAGACACCTAACTTAGAAATTAGTACTAGGTTCATGAAGTATTGCTGTGACAGATCTGGCCATATTGATTTGGGGAATTGTGAAGAATTTTGCAACTTTGGGCTTAAGAAGGTCCTGAATGTTCAGAGCTTCATGAGCTGTTGTGGGAACCTGGAAGATAATGCTGAGAGCCATGCAGAACATGCAATCCTGGCTCGTCAAGTTTCAGGAGGAAGCAAAGGCTCTGTACTTTGGGACAATAGGTGCTGGTCATCTGGGGCAGAAGAATCAGCCATGATAATAAGAGGCCAGCATCATTGGGTAGACTCTTCTGGTAAAGTGTTTCCTCAGGGTCAAATGCAGGAAAACTATGGTCCAGAGGGGCCAAGACTGCATCTCATGTGGACAGCTGAACTTGGGAATACATACTAGTCTCTCAGACTCACCTAGGAGCTCTTTATTTTGAAACCATAAAGAGTCATCTCTATCTGAGATTTGACACTGTGAGAGGCGTTTAGTCACTATGTTTATCACAACAGTGAAACTTTACTAAAGCACTGGGACATCTTAAAGGGAGCATTGTGACTCTTTGGCTCCTCCACCATGAGGTGACAAGCATTGTTGTACCTCTGAGTCTCCACTGGGATGTTCTGTCTCATCACAAGTACCCTCAACAAACAAGAGTCAAATGACCATGGACCGAACACCCTAAAATCATGAGACAAAATAAATCTTTCTACCTGTAACTTTATTTCTTTAGGTCACAGCGATGGAAAGCTGACTAACAGTCCTAAAGAAGTACAATACAGGAGGCATGTGGGGTTTGCCTGCAGACAGAATGACAAGCTGTTCTTTGAAAAGTTATTGAACATATCCAGGTGTCAATGTTAAAAATCACAGTTCTTGTCCTGGCCCAAGCTGCTGCTCCAGTCTGCGGGTCAGGGTCTAGCAAGAGAGAGAGTGGGGATGGAGGGGCAAGAGATACGAAGAATGGAGACAAGACAGAGGGTCTGTTCAAGTCCCGTTTATTGAAAGGAAATCCTGGGTATATACAAGCACAAGCAGGGAATGCAGCTGAAGACACTTTACCACGTGTACCTTGCAGCTGAGGGCATTAAACAACAAGATATGTGAGAAAAACAAGATGTTTATCAGAGTGTGCTCAGCTGTTGTAGGCTGTTGAAAACAAGTCTCTTGTCAGGGTATATGGCTCGAGATGGCTGCAGAGATGATAGCCACTTTCTGCTAGGAGTTGGCTCCCAACAAGTTCTCATCTTAAAGGGAATAGAAGATCTTTATCCTGGAGCCATTTTGAGTGACCATGGTCCAGGAACACAAATTTAGGTTACCTCAAGTTCTATGTTCCAATGTGGAAGCATTTTCATGAAGGTTTTATAGTTTGACAGAACAAAGAAGGTCATAAATGAAGGCAAGTTTAGAATACATTGGTGGATACATCAGAAAGGCAGATACTGGAAGATGGGAAAAGGTTTTCTCTAGGCCCAAGATGCTCTCTGATGACATTCTTAGAGTTTAGGCTGATGGACACTAGTGGTCTTCTAAGTTAATAGATTATAAAAGGCTTTTCACTAGTCACAGAATGTTAGTTCTGATACAGAAGTGGGCAAGATATAGCTGTTCTGGAGGGCTAGAATTAGTCCAAGATAAGATAATTAGCCTCTGGACCTGCAACATTCCAACCTGTCCACAATACTGAAATTCTCATCAGTCAATCTGCAGACACAGTTTCTTTTCAGTAGGTTTTGTTCATGAAGGAAAGCATCAAAGAGTGGGGCTGGGTATGTGATCAGGTGAAGGATGTGCCCAGAGTACAAAGGCTAAGGAGACACTTGACAGTCCAGAAAGCATCTCTAAGATCTACATCTTCCTACTCTGATTAGTTTACTTGAATCCTGGTCCCACTGAAGGAAAGATGCAGTTAAGGCTAGACTGTGAAGTGAGGTAGGAGATGGCCCAACACAGACCCTAAGAAAAAGGGGAGGTGCCTAAGAAAACATAAAGAAAGGTAATAATGGCCTATTCAGGTTGTTCCAGATGAATGGAGCAGCGGGGCTCAGGGAAAGGGTTAGAAGCAATGTAATGGGACTTGGCATTTAACCTTAGCAACGGGAAGTGCCCTTTAAAACCAGTAAGAAATGGGCATGCCCTGAAAAAATACAAATATAAAATTATTTTGAGAGACATAAAAAAAAAGTCTCGAATAGCTAGAGAACTGTAGATTTGTTTCTATAGCCCTGATAGAATCTTGACTTCACATAAATGCTGTAAACAATATGGGCACAAACCGATTTATAACACCAGACTCAATATCACCCAAGGACTTCCAGTCCTTAGAATGTAAAACCATTGATTTAGCCCTGTAATTTCTAAATTTGCCTATGACACTACAGCCTGAAGGAGCAGGGGCAAAAATTGGGACACCTTTTGTTTCTTTTCTATTTGTCTGGACTTTTATAAGGACCACATGTGAGGAGGGAGTCTAGAACTGAAAGTTATTAGACACGTCATCACTTCAGCACTTGCAAGCTTGGTGCTGTAGTTAATTTTCTTAAGGAAAGATAAAGGGATCGAACATCTCTTGGTTCATACATTGTAGAGCAGTTCTTATCGGCTACTCCCAAAGAATCATGACTCTTTTCTAAATCCAAGTAGGCCCTATAATTTAAAATCAATGCTTCAGATAAAGTCACTGCGCCAGCAGTATTTTGAATAACTAACTACTCCATAATGTAAAAGCTTAGAATACCCAGCATCTTGGCTGGAGCTGGGGCTGCAGAGCACTTACTCCATGCTTATGAGTCTTCAGCCTGGTTGTCCTTTTTCTGCCAGAGCTCCATGTACCAAACACCATATGCAAACTGTGTTCAGGTCTCTCCCACAGTCTCTTTCATTTTGGATTAACCATTTCCTGGGGCAGCTTTCTTGTTGTGTAACAACTATGAATGAGAACAAGCGGAAATATATGGGACCACTTATGTCTGGACTTGAAGCTGACTCAAATTATAGATGGAGTAAATCCGTCAAAAAACAGAGCCTGAGCCAGGCAGTGGTGGCGCACGCCTTTAATCCCAGCATTGGGAGGCAGAGGCAGGCACATTTCTGAGTTCGAGGCCAGCCTGGTCTACAGAGTGAGTTCCAGGACAGCTACACAGAGAAATCTTGTCTCTAAAAACCAAAAAAAAAAAAAAAAAAAAGGGCTCCTGTCAATCATTAGACTGAATCCAGCCACACCCAGAGACTATTGGGTTTTCAAATGAAGAATCTTAGCCACATATTCTTTGCTGAGTCATTTCTAAGAACTGGGAGATCCTTTCTCAGGCTTGTTTTGAACTCGAAGTTGAATAAGAGTGCTCATTGAAAGGTCAATTGTAAAGTTCTATTCACAAAGGCTTAACCAACAGCTACAGCACACTGGACTGTGAATCACACCCCAAATATTCTAAATAGACATTAGCTTGCTACTGGTGGCTCTGCTACAGCCTAAAGCTGCCACCCATGGAGTGAGGCTGATCCTGGTGGGATCACAGGAAGACCATATTCGAGCTGGGAGAACTTTGTGGATATGTGTGTTATGTGTTACTGTTTGCACTCTTAAAATTCACACTAGCTCAAAAAATTGTTTGAAAAATGTCAAGAAAATGTTGTATAAGCTTAATGCATCTATCTATCTATCTATCTATCTATCTATCTATCTATCTATCTATCCAATCTATCCATTTATCTCTGAATCTATCTCTATATCTGTCTGTCTGTCTATCTGTCTGTCTATCATCTATCTATAAGTTGTTAATTGGGTTATGCCAGATGGGGTGATCATGCTTCCCCTCAAGATCCAGGAACTTTCTAATGAAAATCTCAGTGCCCAACTCCTCTTGAGTTGTTGGTCACAGGAATATGAGTTATTGTCTTTGCCCTTGGTTGTGAACACGAAGGTTCTATCCCTGTCTCATTTCTGAAGATACCACAGAATCTAGATATAGGACCTGGATGAACAGAGCAAAAACTGACTTGGAAACCTCTTCCCTGAGGACTGCTTCTCATAGTATCTGAAGATAGTATGCAAGCTGCTAATAGAAAGGGGCAGTCAATGGTCCCATCCAGTTCTAAAGCCTATGAACCACAAGAATGATTGGATCAGCAAGATAGCCTCACTGTTACAATATGGCACTTTTGTCTTGGGGGTAACCAAGATATGCTGTCTAATTGGATCTAAGACCCACTTCGTAGCTGGGAATTCATGTCTTGTGTTGTAAGCGTAGTCATGGCTGGAGAGGTCCTAGACCTGAAAGGACAACCCACTATTGCCATTTTCCTAAACCAATATATTTCTATCTGTATCCTATACATATACACACACAGGCAAGAGTAGCTCTCATCCCTAATCAGAAAGACTTCTTTTTGCAGGAGATGGAGACCATTATAAAGATTCAGAGCTAGACAAAATGCAGAGAATAAACAACTGTGGGGTGGTTTGATCTTGTACATATCTTATTTATGCAGCCCTAGCCATTCGTATATGCAATAGTCCTGCCATATCTGGAAAACTGTTTGCTGCAGATGTCTACTACTTTTGGCTCTCACAGTCTTCCTGAGCCCTCTTCCATGACGATCCATGAACCTTTCAGAGAGGAGTGTTATATAGCTGTTCAATTCAGTGCTGAGCATGCCTGAGTCTCTTATTCTTTGCACATTGACTGGTTGTGAGTCTCTGCATTAATTGCCATCTATTGCAAAAAGAAACTTCTCTGAGGTTGAGGGCTGCATGAATTTACGGGTATAAGATAAGTAGTTAGAAGGTAGCTTGATATTTTATCTGTTTAGTAGGATAATAGTTGTAGGTTCTGCCCTAGGGCCTGTGACATAACCAGCCACAGAGTCTTAGCTCAGTTGATAGGCATGAGTTGGATCTTGTGAATCAGGCCTTAAGTCTAATCAGAATGTAGTTGGTTGCTCTAGTAATATCTGTTCTCCCTACCATTGTATCAACTGGCCGTTTCTTTCCAGGGAGGTTCATACTGGATGAGGTTACTCTGGCCATGGTATTTAGTGGTGGGACTTCTGGGAAGTGATTTGAATCAAAGCCAAGGGAATCCTGGTGGCTCTGAAAGGAGAGATTGAGACTGTGGAATACATGCATGCACACTTCCTATCCTTGGCCACAGGCTTCCCTGCAGCATCTAAGGACTCTGTTGGCAAGTCAGCCATCCCTTGATGCAGCCCCTTGACCACCGAACTTCCAGGATCATGAGCCAAAAGAAACTTCTTTTCTGTAGAAATCACCTAGTTCCTGGCATTATGTTATTGACAACAGAAAATAGACCAATACTCACTCTAGGTTTTATTTAGTATTTAACACCCTATTTTGGGTTTTATTGCCTCTCTGCTGCTATTGAGAAACTACAGCTCTACATGTATTTTTCTAGGAAGCCCTACTGATGGTCCAGAGTACCGCAGAGCACACACTTTCCTAAGGGCTAGCATTCTGCAGATATTGTTCACCTGCATTGCTGACAGGTGCACTCTGCCATCCAGGCTGTGTTCCTGAACAGTGGACAGGGATGGAGTACCTGCAAATATGCAGTAGCGGATGTGGGTTGGAATTGGATGCCTGGTTCCCAGGGCTGGCACTGCTGCTTGTCCTGTTTCCTCATCTGTGAAATGGAGATAATAATAACTGCCCCAGTTTCTCACATGTGAAGACAAAACGAGAAGACCATGCTGCAAAATAGGAAGCACTATTCAAATGCAGACAGTTTTAGATCCTTCGATTGCTCTCTGCGTTAATAGTAGCCCCATCGAGTTGGTGAGCCTGCGTAATGCCTTTCAGTTTCCAGAGCGCTTCTACTTGCATTATCTCATTTGGTTTGCACCATGATGCTCAGTGTTTCAGGGGCTCACGGGGATTAAAGAGGCCATAGGCCTTGCTCAGGGCCATCCTGTAAGTAACAGAGCTGGGAGAGCAGCCAGCTTTCCCAGTCTTGTTTCTCTACCTCATCTACCAGAATCCATTGCTTCAGCGCCTCTGTCAAAACCATCAAGGCTCCCTTGGTAAAAGCATTTGTGGGGTCAATGCTGCTGGTAGTTGCAGGGTGGATAAGGCGTTCGTAACCTCCCTATGGGAATGTGAGCACAGGGCTACTGAAAGTAACCCCAAAGCCTCTTCATGGTTGGAAAATCATCCATGGACTTTGTGGTCCAAGCCCTTGGGTCACCTGCAGGTTCTGCCCTATTTCATCCTGCCAGTGTCTTCTTACGATGTTAGGAAGGTGACCATTGTGTTAGATGTCCAGTGAGGATTTACTGACTTCTCTTTTTTTATTTTTTAAAATTAATTTATTGATTTACATTCCAGTCATTCCCTCCATCCCCTCCCCCCACATTTCCTCATCCCATGCCTCCCCATCCACCAGGCCTCCCCCTTCTGTGGGGCCTTAAGTCTCTATAGGATAAGGAGCAGCTTCTCCCACTGAGGCCAGACCAGGCAGTCCTCTGCTACATATGTGACAGGGCCCTCAGATCAGCCCATGTATGCTGCCTGGTTGGTGGCTCAGTCTCTAGGAGCTCCCTGGGGTCTGGATTAGTCGAGACTGTTGGTCTTCCTATTGGCTTGCCCTGCCCTTCAGCTTCCTCAATCCTTCCCCTAGTTCAACCATAGAGGTCCCTGACTTCAGTCCAATGGTTGGGTGTAAGTATCTGCATCTGTTTTAGTAAGCTGCCTCTCAGAGAACAGCCATGATAGGCTCCTGTCTTTAAGCACATCCTAGCATCAGTAATAGTGTCAGGCATTGGTACCCCTATGCCCCATGAGATAGATCCCAAGTTGGGCCAGTCATTGCACTGCCTTTCCTTCAGTCTCTTCTCCACTTTTGTCCCTGCAGTTCTTTTAGACAGGAATAGTTCTGGGTCAGAATTTTAACTGTGGGTTAGTAATCCAGTCCCTCCACTCGAGGCCCTGTTTATCTACTGGAGATGGGCTTTTTGAGTTCTCTCTCCCCATTGTTGGGTACTGTAACTAAGGTCACCCCCTTAAAGTCCTGAGAGTCTCTCACCTCCTCAGTCTCTGGTACTTTCTAGAGGGTCCTCCCACTTTCCACCCAGCCCCCAGGCTTTGAGGTAAGAACTACTACATTTATCCATGAACATAGGATAAGTAGAATTTAGTTAGGGTTTATTCTGGTTTAATAAAATGCAGTTGAAGTTCTTCTCCAAGAGTCCTGACTTGACTTGCCCTGAGTTGACTATGTTTTCTATCCCAGTTATGGATTGCCTTTTGTTGAGTAGGTCTTAAGTCCAATTAGAGAGCTATTGGTTTCCATCAAGCTATGAGTACCACTATTGCATCATTTGGTTTACTGTGTCATGCCAGTTGTTTTGTGGTTCACAGGCATCATAGCTGGGTAGGATGGTTGGTTGTTTTCTTCCTTTGGAAGTTCCTATGGTGCCTTCTGGTATTATGAGTGTTGGTCCTCAGGGGATTTCAGGTCAGTTCCAGCTCAGGGACCTTTAGGTCTAGTGTCTGAAGTATGTGATGTCTTCAGCAACAGGGATTTACCTTCCGTCTCTGAGGAGGCAACTAAAGGTAGCAGAAATAGCCTGTGATAGAAAAAATCTCCAAGAATATAGAACTATCTAATTACTTACTGTGGAAAGAAACTTAGAGGTATTTCCATTGCAGTTTTCTCATTCTACAGGAGTAAAACACAGGGCTGCAGAGGGATAGAGGTGTGTTCTCTGTTAGTGAGTGGGTTTCAGGTTATTGTAGATTTGAAGGTTCATTCTTAGGTCTGCCACTTACTGTTTGAAGACAGGAGGATTAACTGAGTAAAGTATGTTTTACTGAGTAAAGTATGTTTACAGTATTGAATGCTCACCAGGCACCACAACTAGAATGAAGCCTAAGCCAATCAACGTGCTTGGTTGCAAATAATTTAGTTAACTCACAACAGGAAAGATCTTTAAGAGTATAGTAGGAGCTTTGTTCTGGAGGCTGAGTCAAATGTGGAAGCTACAGAAAAATAGAAGAGTACACATTCATGGTCAGAGAGCTCCAGAAGCATCATGTCACCGCCAAGGGCCCCTGCCAGCAGCCTCTTCAAAGCACATCAGTATATTCTCAGCAGCAAATGTCTTCTAGGTGGCATCTGTTACCCAGAATTCTTTTTACCCTAACCCAGATTTCAGGAAGGATGGGCAGGACCCAGGTCATCTGGTTATGCTCTAGTTGCAGGGGATGCTAGGAAAGCTAGTTCTGGGCTTCTCTATTGGAAAGCAGAGATGCTTATAATATGAAACATTCCAGTACATAAGAAGAATTCCCAGAATAAAATGGAGACTTGGTAAATATTCATTGACCTCAGCCTCAGGGCTGGCTGGGGTCATGCTACGATGTTGTCTAATTGCCTTTTTTCTTTTCAATCCTCGCTCCTGCCCTGGAGAGCCTGTTGACTGACTGAGCTGGCTTGGTCAGATGGCACCTCAGTGTTGGAGGTCCAGTAAGTGGGATACAGCGAAGGACACTGTGGGGAGTGCACATGGAGGAAAGTAAAAGATTTGGGCCAGTAGTGAATAAACTCCGTAAGAATGGGGCAAGGTAGTGGTAAAATATTTGTGTGTGTGTGTGTGTGTGTGTGTGTGTGTGTGTGTGTGTTTGTGTGTGTTTAGAGTTCTGCTAAAATCTAGAGAAGCAAAGATAATCCTCATAGATGCTTTCAGTCTTTGGACACTACCTAGAGACAGTTTACACCCTAGACATGAAAGAGAATGGATTTGAGAAAAGCAGTCCTCCCTAACTATCTGGGGATGCCTTAGTGAAAGAGAAGGAAAATGAACAGAGCTCCCTGGGGACAGGAGGAGGTTGGGAGAGATTCTGCTTCCTCTCTGGCTCCTGCTGGAGGAATACTTCGTTCTGGTTCTGGGTCCCTTAGGTAGGATATCTGGGTCCCCTTCGTGGGACATTTAGTCCTCTTTCCTCTCTGTCTATTGTCTGTCCTAGATGTACTGATCTGTCCTTGTCTGTCAGTTTATGTCTGTGTTTTTGTTTTGTTGCTTAAATATTCTGTGTTTCATGTTTTAAAAAAGATGGTTAAAACTTTATTTGCTGGTCATTCACCCCTTGATTTAGTTTTAACTCATTTCAAAAAAAAAAAAAAAAAAGCAGTCTCAATTGGCCTTTGGAGCTTCTCTGCTTCTATGATAAGGGAACTGATGGTTGTTTTTCCTAGAAAAATCTCTGTGATTATTGGGTTCAGCAGGTGTCAAGGTACTTCTCTCTTGAAATTACAGCTAGAAAAGTAAGAATTTTGTCTAGTCTAAACATATGAGATGTGTATAGCCACTTGATTTTTGTTTCTGACTGGTTTAGAAGCATAAAAAATATTCATCAAAATACCCTGCATTTCCTTTGTGTTTGTCCCTTTTTATGTATGCATAGAACACCAAGTTGCTTTCTTATGTTACGTGCTCCCAACAGCCAGCCTCCATGTGGCCCAGTGAACTTTATTTAATGCACAAATCACTTTTTAACCTTTGTAGGGATGAGCCCCACATTCTTTCCCACACCTGCCCCACACCCGAACATTATATTGCAAGCATTTCTCCCCTATTAATTTCGCTTTTGCAACAAGACTCGTAATAGCCACATAATATTCTAGAGTATGGATGTGTTAAAATTTATACAACCAATTCCAGCATGTGCATTAAACCTGGCAGGCGGATGCTTTTTCCTTGAAGTTACATGTGAGTTAGCAATGAACACTCTTGTGCAAAGAAATCCTTCAGTTTGTTTTTCTATAACGGAGGGGCTAACTCAGAGGAAGAACGTTAAAGCCTCCTGATGGATTTTGCCAAGTGGAGGACCACTAATGTGACAGGAGCTTTTATCTTCCCAACTGCTGTGGAAATGTAAACACTTATACATGTCTGAACATTGAGAATGGCAGTCTTAACTATTATACATGTGCAAACACTGGGAATGCTAGACTTACAAATTTTTTTTAGCTGAAAATGCCTCTCAATATTTTGGTGCAAGATTTCTGTTATTTGTGATATAAAAATTTGTCTTAGTTGCATTTTCTTAGCAGAAGTATATAATTATGTAGTCAAACTCACTAATGTTCTTTTCTTTTCCCTTTTCAACATTTATGTTTAGGAAGACCTTTCTTCTCTGAGAGTCAGCTCTTTAAAACATTAACCTTTTGAGGCTGGAGAGATGGCTCAGCCCTGGCTACCCTTCCAGAGTTCATGAGTTCAATTCCCAGCAACCACATAGTGTCTCATAACCATCTGTAACGGGATCTGATGCCCTCTTCTGGTGTGTCTGAAGACAGAGACAGTGTACTCAGATACATAAAATAAATAAATCTTAAAAATCTGTCTTCTAAATAGAGGAAGGTTTGTATTATCTACAAATTGGAAGAACTAAAAATGTTAACCTTTGGTTAGTATATATTAATTGAATAAAATAGTGCTTTTTATTTTGTGACATTTTGTACATAAATATTAGGTACTTGGATCATATTTGGTATTTCTCTTGTTGCCTCCACTCATTTCTCTCTTCTTCCCACTGGTCCACCTTTTGCTCCTTAATTGTTGTATTATTTTCATTTCCATGTCTTTCTCAGTCTGGCTTATTTTGCTTAACATGATGCTCTCCCGTTCTATCCATTTTCTTGCAGACAGCATGATTTCATTCTCTCGGGCTGAATAATGCTCCATTTATCTGTGCCATATTTTTTGGTATCCGGTGCTACTGTGTTTTACACATGTTTAAGACATACACAAGGTTTCATCCATCAGGAATACTTTTCTCAGTTGTGATTCGGAGTCACTACCAATTCCAGCTACCTTCCCTGTTTTTCTCAGCATCCTTTATGAGACACAGAAGTCTTAACAACCCTCAGTTCTTCTCCATGGAGCACATTCCAGGCTATTTTTGATGTTTTCAGCTCTTCTCTATCACATCACCTTATGTTCCTGTCACCCAGTTTATAAAGAAAATAGAAGCCGTGGGGCGGGATAGCTACTGAACCTCCCTGAGGTAAAAACAGTCCACATTCTTTTTTATCTCTTTCCTCCTTTCCTTTTTAGTCACCATGACTTATTCTTGCTCTGTGGTCTGGATCTCATTGCCCGACACCCGCTTCTGTCAGGAATGCCTCACCCTGCCCCTCAGCAGCTCCTTCCCTGTTATTTCTCAAGCCCACCCTGTGTGCTCCAGTCACCCCCACAACATATCTCAAGCCATCTGATTCTATTTAATTTGAGCCACGACATCTGTTACAGGCTGACTTGTGTCCCCTCCCAAATTTATGTTTCAGGCCCAAGTCCTGGTACCAAAGAATACTGGAGATAGAGTCACTGAAGGGATGATTAAACTAAATTTTGTCTGTTAGGGTAGGCCCTGGCCTAGTATAATTGGAGTGATTAAGAGGAAAAGGAATTTGAACACAGATACACAGTGGAAGATCACAGGAAGACAAACGTAGAAGTCAGTATTGCATAAGCCAAGCCAAAGGGCTTCAAATGTCCTCAGCAATAGCACCTTGTCTCATACTTCCAGCCTGCAGATCTGTGAGGTAATGAATTTCTGCTTTGAAGCCACTCAGTCTATGGCACCTAGTTGTGGCAGCCCTAGAGGGATTATGCATCTAATTGTCCCTTTTCTGAAATACCTCTTCTAAAGAAGGACAGAAAAATCCTATTTACAGTGGAAACAAGAAAAAGAGGTCATACATGAACTGAAAAAAAAATCTTTGAGGAATTTCTCTAAGTTGAATTGCAAAAGAGAAAAGCTAAGTGGAGCTGCATAGGGTCCCTGGTGTACAGCATGTGGGCAGCACTCATGGTACACAGCGTACAGGCAGGGCCCATGGGATAGAGCATACGGTCAGGGCATGGGCATTGAGGAAAGGATGGATCACAAACTTCACATTTTTGGTCTCCCTGGAACAAAGAGAGCTTGAGGAAGATTTGAGTGTTAGGCAAATTAAAAGATGCTAAGTATTCCAATTCATCCCAGGTCTTCCTAGTCTCTTTCTCTCCAACTCTACCCTTATTTTTTCTCTGGGCACTTAGATTTAATAAAAGTGATTTAGATGTGTTTTCTGGAACAGGGAGTATTGGAGAAGAGAATTCTCCCTTAGGCTACAGTGGTCTGGGATTTCTCTGAAGAATAGCATCAGCAATGAGGAGAGTGAGGGCCCCCTGTGGTACCAGCCTCCTGGTCCATATGGTCCAGTTCATCTTACCCAACTTCTGCATTAAGATTCAGGAGCAGAGCCAGATCAAATAGTAGACAGCGATCTCCCCTGCATTTTCTGTCCATTTTCTGGTAGAAGAATTTCTTCAGCTTGTGATAGAGAAATATGGTGGTTCACAGGCAGAATTAGGATGTTCTGGCCATCATAACAAACTGGAAAACCTTTTATTGTGAATTTACCCTTCAAGCTAAAGCAAAAGAACATTACCAAACTTATGTACCCAAGATGAAGCTACAATTGCTCAACAATCTTGTTCCACCTATTCTGTAATTGTAGAGTTTTATTATTATTTTAAAAGGTCTCAAAATAAAATCTATAGAATATAGTATATTTGATGAAGTATAGCTTGCACTGATATCTTTTGCTGTTATCACTACTTAAAAATGGTTATGCCTTGTATTCTCACGTGTGTGTGTGTGTGTGTGTGTGTGTGTGTGTGTGTGTGTAAAGGGGATTTGTCAGGTTGGCTCCTAGCATCCAGGTCCATCCAGGTATTACAACAAAGGCTGTCTCACACTGGAAACAGCAAGAACTCTTTAGTTGTTCAGTCCATAAGGTTGGGTATCTCTGTTGGTGAAGGGCTAGAGGGTTCCTGGAGAGCTGCTGATCTTCAGTCTATAACGGAAGCCAGAAGTTGGTTCTAACCCTGTGGAAGAAATGCTGTAGCAACAGGATAGATGGATAGATGAACTTGCAAGGAAGATGAAGGAAAGCAGGCAGAAAGTTTCCATCTTCCACATACTGTTATTTGGGTTGTTGCCAGAGGGTATGGTCCAGATTTAGGGTGAGTCTTTCTGCTTCAGATAATCTGATCAAGAAAATCCCCCACAGGGGTGCCCAACAGCTTGTGTTTTAGCTGATTTAAGATTTAGTGAGCTGACAACCAGGATTAGCTAACACAGAGTCTTAGGAATGAGGTTGCTGTGTTAAAGAATGCACTTGCCTATGACTGGCCTTTGTGCTTCTTTTTATCTATATTTTACTTCTGAAATTATTTTTATTTATTTAAAAGTTTTGAATTTGTTCTATATCTCTGTCAGCTCTCATTTCTGATCTTCCATTAATCCATTCGTCTTGAATTTGTGTTTCTCTAATTAAGTTTTATAGCCTTACCTGGTTGCTGTCTTTTATGGCTTTGTGGAAAAATGTTTTGTTATTTTTAGATGATGGCTCCATTTCCATTCTTCAGATCTGTTTCTATTGGGGTGGGGAAGATGCTCAGGGGCAAGAGCACTTGCTCTGCTAGTGTGGCTACCTGAGAGCAGTAAGGGAAAACACATAGCATCAGAGTTTGGACTCTCCATGTGTGTACGGGTGTGCACTCCCACGCCCGCATTCACCTGAGTCACCTATCTCCTATTCCTCACACCCATACCCAAAGAGAAAAATACACTTTAATTTTTTGAATGTTTAAATACATGAATACTATATGTATAGTTTCTACCCTCTCTCTACCCCTCCAAATCTTCCTATTTTCCCCCTCCCCAAAGCATGATTTCATCTTTGTTAATTATTATTGTTTTACACAAACAAACACACATCACCACCACCACCAGCAGCAGCAGCTTGTTGAGTCTGTTTATATTGCATGTATGTATATATGTTTAGGATTGATCACTTGGGATTGGATAACCAAAATTTGTTTTTAACTAATGTACGTCAGTTATGCACAAAATCTCATCATGATGCTTTTCTACATAAACAAAAAGCATTTCGATAATAATCACTCTATTGTTATTCTTTCTTGTTCCCTTTCACTCCCCATCCTCTCCGTCCTTCTATCTCCGTTTCCTCCATGTGTCTTTTGTTTGTTTGTTTCTTGTTTTTCACAATCTAATGACATTTTTTAGGGGGAGAGTTCTTACAGGTGCATGAGTAAAAGTTTGTTTATAGGAGAACGGGCACCTTATCATTGTCTATACCACTGAATATAACGTCTCTCTTTCCTCAGTCAAACATACAAGTTCTTAGTCAAGTGTACAAATTCTTAGAAAAAGTCTGGCCTATGAATAACCCTCACATAGATAGTTTTTTTTTAATCTGGGCTAAGTCATGTGCAATGGAAATACTGAGTTTTTGTGGGTGAGGGTGCCGGAGAGATAGCTCAGCAGTTAAGAGCACTTGTACACTTGTACTCAAACTCTCAGTTTGGTTCTCAGCATCCACCTGGTGGCTCATGGCAACATCCATAACTCCAGTTCTAGAGGACTTGTTGCCCTCTTGTGGCATTCATGGGACCAGCTACATATGGTACACATACATTCTTTCAGGTAAAACATTCACGCATATAAAAATCAAAATAAAGAAGCTTGAAAGCATTTTTATTGTTTGTTAATTATATATATATATATATATATATATATATATATATATATGCATATATTGTGTTTTGATCAAACCAACTCCCTATCCCCACCCCATTCTTCTTCTAGCCCTCCTTTCCCCCACATTTCATGTTTTAATTTCTAAACCTATTGAGACTACTTAGTACTGCCATTATGTGCATGAGTGTAGGGCCATCCTTCCATCCATCTATTTATACACACACACACACACACACACACACACACACACACACAGAGAGAGAGAGAGAGAGAGAGAGAGAGAGAGAGAGAGAGAGAGAGAGAG
>NW_021604600.1:4751147-4767865 GCF_004785775.1 Grammomys surdaster
GAGAGAGAGAGAGAGAGAGAGAGAGAGAGAGAGAGAGAGAGAGAGAGGGAGATGGAGAGGGAGAGGGAGAGGGAGAGGGAGAGGGAGAGAGAGAAAGTTTAAATGGAGTTACTGTATAATGGGGAGAGAATGCCTCTGTCAGACACCAAAAACTATAAAGTAAAAAACCCAGTGTCATATATAGGTTATGTGATTTTGAGTTATTGGTCAGTAGGTTCCTATAGATGCCCTGAACATTAAGGGCTATTGCCAATGCTCTTTGTTACCCTCCAGAACTTGCTAGTAAACTCCTCTTGCTGAAGACATTGTATTCTTGAGTCATAGTGCATAGAAAAGTCAAACTGATTCTGACCTAGAAGCTTCACCCTTCAGTTTTCATAGTGTTGGAAGATACTATGCATGCTAACAGGGGAGAGAAATAATAAGCAGACTTAAGTATATCTGAATTCTGTGAGCTACAGTCATGACTGGGATGGCAAGATACTCCCGCTCATGGAACAGAGGTGTGGACTATGAGAGGAACCAACCTCTCTGAAACTGGATTTAAGATCCACTCCACCAGATGGGTTTCAACCTTAGTCTTCTTAACTGGCCAAAACCCCATGGCTGGCTAAGTCATAGGCCTAGGGGAGAACCTAAAACTACTATTTTGCTAAATGGAAATAGTAATAAACTTCCACTTTAGTTCTTATCTTTATTCATATAAATTACTGACCCTTTTAGACCTCATCAGAGATGCTTCATTTTTATAGATCAAAAAGTTCAGATGTGCAAATGTGCTTTGATCAAGTCCACCTCATTCCTTCCTTTCAATTCCTCCCTATTTCCCACCATCACTATTTCTTTCCAGTTTTATCTCTTCTCCATTTCTTGTTTAAACCCATAAAGTTCACTTAGTGATGCCAGTATCTGCATGGGAATGGGGCCATGTGTCAGAGTGTGGGTAGCCTCTGAAGGGGGGGGTCACATCCCAGAGGACAACTTTCTCTCTCTCCCAGTAGCTATCAACTGTCAGTAGCTCCTCCTCAGCTAGGGGCCAGATTTCCTGACAACTTTCTCCTCACTTGCTAGGATTTTGTCTGGCTTGATCTTGTACAGGTCTTGTGCATGCAATTATTGATACTTTCAGTTCATATACAGAACTGCCCTGTTGTGTCTGGAAAACCATGTTTCACTGTTACTCACTGCTGCTGGCTCTTACAATCTTTCTGCCTCCTTTCCTGAGATGATATATGTAAGAAACTTCCTTATACAAAAGATGGTAATTAATACAGAGACATACAACTGATAAACATACAGAGAACATGAGACTGGAATGCCTAGCTCTAAGTGGTACCTCTATATCCTGCTCCCTATCTCTAAGGCTCAAAAATCTTGTACAGATTCTATACATCTAGTCACAGCTTCTTTGAGTTCAAGACTGTAGTGGTCATGTTATGCCTGCATGGTAGCACTCCACATCACTCTCTTGGAGCTTTTATATTTTTTTCTGCACTTTGTTTTTTAACCTTCAATAGGAAGATATATTTGTCCCACTTATGGCTGGACGTCCAAGAACAACTTATTTTCACTTGTCACAAGTCTCTGCAGTCATTGCTAACTACTGAAAAAGAAGTATTTATTTATTTATTTATTTATTTATTTATTTATTTATCTATTTTACTAAACCTCACAGCAGCACCAATGTATTGGCATAATGACATTTATGTAGAAAGGAACTACATGACCACACCGTGTCATTTAATCAGCAGTTCCCCTCTTCCCCAGGGCCTATGACCTCCTCAGTCACGGACTTTCAACTAGGCTTAGAGTATCAGATGTGAATTTCTCTTCCTGTGGAGCAAGCATCCAATCCAAACAGAGAGCAGCTGGTTCTCTCCATAACAGACTTGCCAGGATTGCACCACTGAGCTCATCCTGCCTGGTTAGTTGGTGTTGTTGCACACAGGATCCATGGCTGATTATGACAGTTCTACCTCGGCAGCTTGTGTAGCGCCTTCTGGAACTATGAAAGCTATCCTGAAGGTAAGAAGCTATTAATCCAGTTCCAACTTGATTTCTCTGACTAAGGCATTTGGTGCCTTCAGCAACAGGCTCTTACCACCTAGTCCTGGTGGGTAGTCAGCAACAAATACAGTTGTCTATATTGTTCTGGTGGCTTCCTGAGTCTCCCTGACCAAAAATGTAGGAAGAAAACCCATCACTGGTAATGGGATTTTTGTTTAACAATCTATGGCTTCTGAGAGAGCTCTTTCTACTCACACAAGAATTCTCAGTCCAAACTATTTTTAAAAAGTCTTATTTTGACTAGTTTACCAATAATCAAAATTACTTATGACTTTAAAAACATCATTAGTTGTGGCTGATTCTACTTTCCAACCCTTATTAAATTCCTATTTAAAAACCAACCAACCAAACCAACAAAACCATAGTGAGATAACAAAGACAGCATTCTTCTCCATTTAAAGTTAACCTTGCCATGCCTCCTTCATGGTAGCTGTCTTAAACAATTTCCCCAAACACTGTCTTCACTCCCTTAGCTACCATTTGGGAGGTAGTTATGGGTAAGTACCAGTCTATTTTAACAGGGCAAGGCGTTGTTTAAGATTGAACAACAGGGATCTGAAAAAAATATTTTTAGGAGAGTTCTAATGAATGTATGTACTCGAGTAATTTACATATAACATTGCCTTTCGATGTATGGGGTTAGATGGGTAAAATTTGCTGACACAAAAAACATGCTGCAAGTAGCACAATATTTAGAGTTTGGTACAGGACGAAGGGGAAGGTAAGACATATTTTAAGCATCAGAAAGATCCAGAGAGAGAAGTCTAGAATGGGATATGACAGATACATGCATAACAGATACATATATGAAAATCTATGTCACATAGAGAAAGTATGACTGTAATCAGGGGCATATATTCATCGCTTTGGATTTGACCTCTGCTTTAGGCTTTTCTGACTGAATTAAAGATGCAAATGTTTAGAAAATTATCAATCCTGAAAGAGAACAATACAACTCTGAAATGTAGAAAGACTCCTAATTATTATATGATGATTACATCTGAAGAAAATACAAGCTTAATGATAATAATTGTTAGCATAAAAATTAGAAATGTGTGACTGTAAAAGTGTAGTATACATATATAAGTGAAACTGAAAACTAAACAGTCATCTGTGAAAAATATCAGAAACATACTTGAAAAATAATTAAGCTCCTTAATTTGTAAAGCACATAAACAAACAAGAAAAAGCAAAGACTTTATTGTCTTGCTTATTCCTTGGCTATTTGCATCTATTATATTGCTAGTTCCTCAACCTAGAACTGACCTTAATACTTGCATGTAATTAAAATGACATAAAAGCCAAAAGGAGGAGGGGGGATGGGATAGGGGTTTCTAGGGAGGGGAAGTGGGGAAAAGGGATGGCATCTGAAATGGAAATAAATAAAATATCCAATAAAAAAGAGTTAACAAACACGATAAATGGCTTAGTTTTGGAAGGATGGAGACAAATTTAAGCAGTGGAGAAGCGGGGTAACATTTTAAGGATGAAATGCTAAGTATAAAATGGCATGATATGGAACTTGCATAATTTCAAGTTTAAAACATTCATTGTTTACAGTACTGGAAATTGAATCTACAGCCGCACACATGCTAGACACAAATGCACTGTTGCTGAGCTATATCCCAAGCAATATTTTAAAACTATATATTGGAAGAAGAGTTTCTTAGCTTGATTTTCTCTTGCTGTGATTAAACACTGACCAAAAACAACTTGAGGATGAAAGGGTTTATTTCAACTTAGGATTTCTATTTCTTCATTAAGAGAAGTCAGAGCAGGAACTCAAGGCAGGAACCTGGATGCAAGAACTGAAGCAGAGGGCATGGAGGGGTGCTGCTTACTGGCTGGCTCCTTACGATTGACCAGCCTGCTTTCATATAGCACCAGGACCACCTGCATAATGACGGTACCAGTCATAGTGGGATAGACCCTTTCACACCAGTCATCAGTCAAAAAAACGTTCTCATAGACTGCCCAAAGGCCAATCTGATGGAGGCAACTTGTCAACTGAGAAGGCCTCTTTACAGATGACTCCTATTTGTGTCAGACTGACAACCAACCAATCAGGGCACAGGGGTCTCTCTACATTGTCTAGACTAGCCCTAATGTATGTATAATCCTCTGTCTCAGCTCTTGTAGGCTTGGGTCAGCAGCTTTTAAAAATAATGAAGTAACCACTATTGTATACTGCCTTCTGTGCTTATGTTTTCTGTAGGGCTGGGGATGGCCCAGGACATTTTATGTTAGACTGAGCTGTATCTCCAGCTCCTGCCTTTCTGTTGATATTGATCATCTCTGAGTTGTGAGAAGATGGATAATTTTCTCTTTATTCATCTTTATGTAAATTGTTTTCTACCATAAACATTAACTGCATTTGAAATAAAGGAACAAGTTGTGTACTTTCTTTTTAATTAAAAGCACTCAGTGCTAGCATGGCTGTTCTGAGCTGGTTACTCTCATGCTTTCACAGTAGAAATTTAATATTTTCCACAAATAAATTTAATATTTCTAAAAAGAAGTTTGTCAGGGAAGCAATCTTTAAAGTTGACTCTCTCTCTCCCTTACCCCCTCCCTCCTTCCCTTGTTTCTTCCTTCCTTCTCTCATACAATAGATGCTACTGCACTTTCCCCTCCCTCTACTCCTTCCAGCCCCACCCTTCCCTTTCCCTCAGTTCTCATTCTCTCTCTCTCTCTGAAACAGAGTCTTAATAGCTCTGAGTGGTTTGGAACTAACTATGGAGACCAAGCCAACCTGGAAGTCACAGAAATCACCCTACCTCTGTCTCCCAAGTGCTAGGCCTACAAAGGTCTGTGATTCCATGCTCACCTTCAAATTTTCTTTTATTAAATAATCATAAATTGTATGAAGGTATAAGAAAACACACACGCATATAAGACAGGATGAAAATATTAGGATAGACTATTAAGGTGACTCTGTAGGATGATTTTAAGGTACCCCCAAAAAGCCATCCATGACCAAATTCTCTAGAAACATCCTGTGGAACAGAGCTAAACCATACTTTTAGTCATAAAGTTTTCAGAATTTAGCAGCAAGTGTGCATTGTCATGGTCCAGTAAGCAGTGTTTTCCGAACTTATTTTGCCATACAGTTTATTTTTGTCTCAATATTTCTATATGAGTCATTTATAACAGTGTTTGGAGGAGTCAAGCTTGGAAACACTGTCATACAGAGCCACTGGGATGGTACTGTAAAAGAGCCTTTCATGGCATGGTAAGGTGTTCACAACACACAGCCAATGATAACACAGACCACAGAAGGCCAGGGACAATGCAGTCCTGTTAATGGAAAATTGAGTGCACAGAAAAGAGACTGGACAAGAACATTAACTGCAAAATATTAAAAGAGGCTACATCTGGGTAATGGAAAGTGGGTAATTTTTATTCTTCTTTTTACTTGTACATGTTGAATAAGACTTCACAATGGACATATATTACCATTGAAATAAAGAAAGTGATAAAAGTTATAAAAATGATGCAGAAGAATACGCAATGTATTGTTCATCTGTGTTCCCTGGAAAAAGAAGATTGCAAAGCAGTTTGTTTATTACAATTTCTTTTTAAAAATGCTTACCCTTATGGATAGCTGTGCAGAGAAGGAGTAAATGCACCAAGATATTAAGTTATATCTGGGAGCATAGATAATTTTAAAGACATTTGTGGGAGAGGATATATTAACTTTTTTCTACAATGAATATTGCACATACTTTAGTTAAACAGAAACACAAATATGTGTTTCTGGATATATGTAACTAGAAATCAGGTACATATTACTACCCTTTCTTTTATTTCTTTTAAAAATAATATATATATATATATATATATATATGTATATATCATAGTTTTATCATATCTACTTCCACTTCTATCCAACCCCTCATATAGCCGCCCCCATATCATGCCCCCTCTCAACTCCATGTGGTCTTTAAAAAATATAACCTGCTGAGTCTAATTAGTACGGCTGGTATGTGAATTGGTGTGCGGTATGTGTATGAGTATGTGGCCATCAGTAAGAGTGCATGTGACATATCCGGGACTGAGAAAACTGACTCGCACTGCCTTAGCAGCCCTCGTTGACATTAAACTCTGGGATATAGGTAGAAGCTGCTGCTCTAGACAAGATATATTATTGGCTTGCTGGAATCTACAAGTAAAATGTAAATGTCTTTTCATTTTTAAGGCTGTTCTTCCAAAATGTATCCAGTACAAGCATCCAGAAAGAGTAGGAGAAATTACATTGACTGAGAGGCATGTTAGTGTCCATACTGATGATTTTTCTCACCTTAAATGTCTGTTGTTGTATGTTTAATTATATATATATATATATATATATATATATATATATATATGTGTGTGTGTGTGTGTATATATTATGGTATTTATAGTTTTATGTATGATTTTTAAAAGTTTTTATTAACTATAAATTTGAATCTCTGAAGCACTAGCAAATGCTTTCTTGTCTATGCTTCCAATGCTCTAGAAAGTTCTTTCTTGATCATGTTGATCTACCCCAGTCACTTGTCAGCTTTTGTCTTTTCTCTGGATTTGATGGCCAACATATTGAAAGGTTCCAGCTTTCCTTTCTTTTTAGATTCCCAGTTTCCAGTCTGAGAATGGGCACTGTTATTGAGACAGGAGCCACTAATGCTGCACACCGAAGATGTCTAATCATCTGTGTTCTACAGATGCACATAGGGCTCCAATGGGGCCATGAGACCAGTTCTAGCCAATGCACTGTGAGTTGTAGCGCACACCATTCCTAGTTCATGCACATGACTTTTGTGGGACCTACCTTTCCATCAGTGTGACTAACAATCCATGATATTGTGGGTACTCCATCAGCTAAGACTGCAGAAAGGATAACCAAGAGCCAGATGAGACAATTGCAATCTTAGCACTCAGAAGTACAGGGAAGAGGGTCTTGAGTTCAAGGCCAGCCTGAGCTGAACAGTGTCTTGTTTCATAATGAACAGATAAGCTATAAATAAATGACAATAAGAGATTATATTTTCCTGTGGGATGAGTAGAAAATGAACCTTTATTTGCTTTAATACCTGAAGTTTGGTTTTGTTAATACAGTATGTCCCAATATATGTCACATGGAGGTGAGAATTCATCAGGAATGCCATGACTATTCCTGTGAATAAAAACAATCCATTATTAAGGGTCTTTCCTTGCAAATGATTATTTATACAAGTTTATACAACTTGAAAACTATTTATTTGTGATGGGAAGGAGTTAATATTTTTTTAAATGCTACATACAAGTGCAAAAGTTATAAGTTTGTTTTTCCTTGACTGCTTTAACTCATCACTTTGCTAAGAAATCATTCCCCACACCTCTACAGCCAACTCCTAGGTCCCTTTTCCAAGTCTTACCTGGTTGCTATGGGATTTCACAGGACAGTGAGGCAAGAGGGACACCTTCAAGTAAGAAGAGCAGAAAACTGGCATAAAAATTGTTGATTATCAAATGTTGTTCCACACACTTTAATGGTTAGGAATAAACCATGAGCTATGGGTAGTTATACACAATTATAATCCTTGACATTTCCCCAAGATGTTTTTAAAGAACAATGCTTCTGATTTGGTATGTGCAAACCTGCATATCTGCATCAATATCTAAGAATTGTCCACACTGATTCCCACAGTGGTTACATCGATTTCTGGTGGTAACAGTGAATGAGGACTCCTCTGAAGTAGAAACTTAAGGGTTCTTTGGAAAGTCAGTTGTGTCAGATGGTGTTTTGGTGGGGCAAATACATGAAGGAGGATTTTCCTAAAGCAGACATAAGTGAAAAGATGTTTTACTAAGCCAGACTCATGAAAAAACATTTCTCTGAAGAAGACACAAATGGAAGGATGTTCTGCTAAAGAAGGCACACAGAGGGACACATGGTAAAGGGTTCTTTGCTAACAACACGCATGTATTGGTCTGTCTTACATCATGTAGCTGAACTCCATTTGTCAGGACTCCATAGAGAGAAACGCACCAAAAAGCTTTTGGTGGTGTACTGCAGCTTCTCGGTGCTTCCACAGATTCAGGCTGATTAGAAGAGTGATGTCAGCTGAGACAGATGCACATGCTGAAAAGTAAGACATATGGTGAGGTAAGACCTATGGGGGACACATAATGTTTGGAATGTATAAATAGGACTGTGAGAAGCGCAGCTAGTAGAGCTAGCTGTACAGTGCTTCTTGGTATGGCATCTTCGCTGATCTTCACTTTGCTGAGAGAGGCACAGCTGAGCGTTCGCTCTGGTGTTCCTCCTGGTCCCTCCTGCTGTTTTGAGCATAGGCTGAGGCCTAGTTGTCTCTGCTAGGTAGTACCACCAAGCTGCTGATTCATGTTTGCTATCCCGACTCTACAAACTGGACTGCTCTTATATCCATGAAGTGTTTTTGAGTGGATCGAGCTGCCACTGCTGACCTGTGAACTGAACTGTTGATTTCCTGACAATGAAGATGGGATTTCCTCCAAAGAACAATTTCTAATCAGGTCCACTTCCCCTGTATCACTTCATTTCCACTACCTCTAGTGGGTGGTGGGCTAGAAGGGAGATTAAAGCATTTTCAAAGCATCATTAAAAGCAATGGGGAGGTCATTTGCTGAAATATCCAACAAAGGGAAGATAGAACCTCTAGAGACCAAATCCAGTGGATAGGCATGGCTCCCAGTTGAGGGATGGGGCCACCCATCCACCTCAAAAATATTAATCCAGAATTCCTCCTGTCAAAAAGAAATTGTCAGTCAGGGACAAAGAGTGGAGCAGAGACTGAAAGAAAGGCCATCTAAAGACTGCCCCACCTAGGAATCCATCCCATCTGCAGACACCAAATCCAGACACTACTGCTGATGCCACAAAGCACTTACTGATAGGTGCCTATAGTCATCCCTGGAGAGGCTCTGCCAGCACCTGACCAATACAGATGCAGATGTATGCAGCCAAACATCAGAGTGAGTGTGGGACCCCAATGGAGAAATTAGGGAAAGAACTGTAGGAGCTGAAAAAGTTTACAACCCCACAGGAAGAACAACAACATCAACCAACCAGACCCCCCACAGCTCCCAGGGACTAAACTACCAACCAAAGAGTACACATGGAGGGACCCATGGCTCCAACTGGATATGTAGCAGAGAATTGTCTTAGTGGAAATCACTGGGAGGGGAGCCCCTTGGTCCTGTGGAGGCTCAATGACCCAGGGTAGAGGAATGCTAGAGCACTGAGGCAGGTGTGGGTGAGAGGTGTGGGGGAGAGCAACCTCATAGAGGCAGGGGGAGGGGGAAGGGATAGGGAGACTGTGGAGGGGAAACTGGGAAGGGGGATAACATTTGAAATGTAAATAAATAAAATAACTAATAAAAAAATGAAAAAAGTAGGCTTTGAAAAAAATTAAAGTCACACTCCTTCTTCCCTATATCCTCACTACCATTTGTTGTCTGTCAGATGTTTTCTTGATCTCAGCCATTCTGACTGGGGCAAGATGAAATAGTGGAATAGTTTTGCTTTGCATTTCCATAATTTCTAGGGACAATGAGCCCCCCCTTTGGAGTAATTTCCTAGCCTTTTGTACTTATTCTTTTGAGAACCCAATTCAGGTCATAGCTACCCCCTTTTAACTGGGTAATTAATTATGTTAATCCTTTGTTATATTTTTTCTGGATTTTTGTTATTAATCTTCTACCTGATACAGAGCTGGCAGAGTCTCTCCTGCTCAACGGGCTTCTCTTTCTCTTGATTGATTATTTCCTTAGCTGTAAGAAGCTCTTTAGTTTTATGAGGCCCCATTTGTCAGTGATGGCCTCAATTCCAGTGCAATTGGAGTCCTATTCAGAAAGTCTCTACCTGCCTGTATATCATATAGGGTTCTGCCTTTGTGCACTTCTAGAAGTTTCAGACTTTCAGGTTTCACATCTGCGTCTTTCATCCTTTTGGATTTGGTTTTTGTATGTGACAGACATAGGTCCTATTTCAGTCTCCCACATGTGGACATCCAGTTTCCTCAGCACTATTTCTTAATGATGCTGTCTTTCTTCCAATGTGTATTTTTGGCATCTTTGTCAAATATCAGATATCTCAGGATCTTTTAACTGATACCATTTTTCTGAAGGAGAATGCAAACTTGTTGTTTTGCTGATATCACCCCAGTACTTAGGAAAATGTCAGTCACACACTAGTCTTTCAATAAATATTCTATTACAGAATAATTGCATTTCACATTGATATAACAAAATAATTGAGATATTTGATTTACCAAAAGTAAGGGTTTATACTGGCTTTATGTCTATGATTGAGTGGTGAGACAATACACCAGCATGAGAGGGTGTGGCCAAGAAAAGTTGCTCACTTTACGGGTTAGGAAACAAAGAGAAAGAGACTGGGGTCTCAAAGTCCTCTTGAAGAGCATGTCTTTGTGACCTAAGGTCCTTTAGCAGTGGTTCTCAAGCTTCCTAATGCTGCAACCCTTTAATACAGTTCCTCATGTTGTGGTGCCTCCAACCATAAAATTATTTCATTGCTACTTACTACAGAACTGTAATTTTGCTACTGTTATGAATCATAATGTAAATAACAGGTATGCCGGATATCTGATATGTGGCCTCAAAGAGGTCTTGACCCACAGGTTGAGAACCACTGCGTTATAAGGTCCCACCTCCTAAAGGTTCCACTACTTTCCAATGCTAACACCTTGGGGACCATATATTTAATACATGGGCATTTCAGAAGCAGAATCAAGCCACAGCAGAGGTGTAAATTTCTAATACTCACAGAAGATCACAAAACAGCATCTCATACCCTTTCTCCAGACTCCCTTGGAGCAGTGACTTAATTTGCTTTCATGGGCAGCGAGAACGTCACAATGACTGTAGACACCCACTCATCCACTCACTCATCCCACAAGTATGTAGCAGTAGGAAGTGATGGGATCAAATAGGTGAGTCAAACTCTGCTTCTGCCTTCTGAACGGTGTGGAGCAATCATGTGCCGTTGATTTCAAGCGTCATTTCCACGTTGCTGCTGAATCAAGAGTGAGGCATGTGTTGGCAGGAGATGAAACTAAGCAGGCTAAGGCTGTATCATGGAGGATTTGGCTTCTTACATGGGTTTGGATTTCCCAGAAGTACCCGTAATAATATAATTCATGCATAAATTATCAATAAAGAAATCCTCCTAGGGCCCAGGGAGATGGCTTAGCAAAAAGTATGAGAAAGTGAGTTTAGATTCCCAGCTGGGTATGATGGCATGAATTGTAACTCAGTAAGGGCAGGTGAGGTGGAGGTAGAGTGGGAAGGGGTAGGATAGAGACAGTCATACCACGGAAGCTCTTTGACTGTTCATCTTAGTCAAATATGTGAGTTCCAGGCTTATTCAGAGACTCTGCCTCAAAGAAAGAAGTGGGGACTGAGCAGTTAGAGTGTCTACTTCATATCCGGCTTTGGAATTCAACATATTGCTGACAGGGAATACAGCTAGAATTCCAATCAAAGACAATGCACTTTCTTATCTGTTTGGCTGTGATCTCACTGGCAGCCATAAATGAAGGTGACATTCTGGCACTTTCCTATAATTACTTAGAGAAGAGGCAACAAGTTATGGAAGGAAGGTGTGGATGCAAAGACGCATTTATGTGCAAAGTCATGGTAGTGACAGAGCATAGAGACAAGGAAGAGTTCTTGGGCTTCTAGCATGAACAAAAGAGAGGAGATGACTCAGGCTGCCGGTGCTGCTGCTGCTACTGCTGCTGGTGTTGGTAATGTTTAAAAAGGGAGGAAGGATTATGGAGATGTGAGGAGAAAGCTGGGGGAATTCTGTGTTCCAGACCACAATCGAGAGAGTGTCTTTTCTGCATTCATTTTTATTATACATCTACTCCAAGAACATTTCCAATATATTGAGAGTTGTTTCTATTTTAAATTTTACATAGTATCCAAGATTAAACAAGTAACGAGCACACCACAGCTTGGGAAACAGAGGTTTCTTACTGCCATCATTTCTGTATTTCAACTCTTTCCCCACCCTGCTCCTCCCTTGATTTTTGCCTTTCCTGTCTCCATTTTACTTCCCTCCATTAATTCCCTGGGCCACTTACCATCTTGGTTAAAAGTTTCCTGGAGTCTTGCCTTTGTTTTTATTCCCTGCACGGCCACTATTGCAGCTGCCTAACTGCAGAAACTGCACAAAGCTTTTCCACAGGATCAAACTGAGTCTGTCTGCACTGATGGTTTCTGTGTTGGTTGTGTTCCCCTGAGAGCCTGAAGCTTGAAACACAGACTTTGATATACAGTGACATTGCTTATGGGGCTGAGGATGTCCTGTGTCTCAGGTTAGCAAATGACAAGGTGTTTAGGTTTCAGAGAACTGTAGCTTCTTAGAAGACACACACAGTTCATAGTGATCATTGTTAGTTATTGGATTTTCCAGTTCCTAGATCCCCTGGGTTCTTAGGCTTCTGCCTGTGCTCATGGTAGATTGCTAGAAGCTTATCTCTAGAGGCCTCCTGGGGAGGCAGAAACAGAGCAAGAACACGGTTGGCAGAAGTATTGCTGAGTCCCTCAGCAGGCTTCCTACCTGCAGGATTTTTCTTCATGAGTGACCTCAGATGACCCTTTCTACTCTGCTTCCTCCTTGTTTATAGCTTGTTCCTGTCCAGATCTGCCTGTATTGTCCTGTAACATCTGTGAAACATCAGAGGAGTGCTAGGGAGCTGCCCCTAGCAGGAGCTCACAGGGGCAGGTGCCCTTCCCTCTTAGCCATTAGCCACCTCCCACTCAGAAATGAATCCTGGAAGTAGCCTGGATAGTACACACAGCAGCTAACTCTGCTTGTGATCTGCTTGCTAATTAGCTACAGTTAGTTTCTGCCCTTTTTTGTCTTGTGCAGGTCATAAGAGCTTACTTTTCCTCTTGTGGGTTCATTAAAGCAAAAACTCGCAGCTTCCTCTTCTGACCATGGTTAGTAAGCAGCAAGAGATGTTACTTTGGGTCAACCAGGTTCTAGTTACAAAAGAAATCTTTACAAGGCTTCTAGATAGGGTTGGGGCAGTCTTACCAGATGGGCAGTTTCTTTCTCTGTCACCCCACCTACCTGAGAAGGGAAAACTAAGACACTGCTACTCTGAGGTTGAACATATTCTGTAGCTTTAGGTGTAGAAATACCAATAATTTCTTTGAATAATTTTAAAACATGAATACAAAGGTAGCACATGAGCCACTTATGTACTAGCCCATCTAAGAACAAAATAAAAAGGAGGCCTATGATGGTTTAATTACATGTATGTATGCATGCATGTATGTATGTATGCATGCATGTATGTGGGTATGTTGACATGAGGGCAGGTGTTCATGGAAGTTGGAGGCCAGAGGCATCAGATCTCCCTGAAGCTGGTGTCATAGATAGTTATGAACCATCTAATATGGGTGCTGGGAACTGAACTTGTGTCTTCTAGAAGATCACTAGCTCCAGATGGTTAATCATTGTCAACTAGACTGGGTTTGGAGTCACTGAGAAGACGCATCTCTGGATGTTCTTAGGCAGGTTTAACTGAGAAAGGAAGACCCACCCCATGATCCTATAGGGAATAAACAGGGAAAAAGAGCAGGTGAGCGGAGCACTTGCTTTCATCTCTTTTTTTTCTTCCTGGCTGCGGACTCTGTGAGGTGCTGCCTCACACTCCTCTCAGCATGCTCTCCTGGTAGGATGGACTAGATCTCCTAAAATTATGAATAGACCTGTTCTTTCTTAAGTCATTTGTGTTGGGTATTTTGTTGAGTTGATGAGGAAAAACAACTTGAACAGATGGGATGATAAACAGTGTTGGGTTGTTATCTGAGGCAACAAGAACATGAATAAAATGCCACTTTGGACCAGTGTCCTAAGAGGGCCAAGGACAAGCTGGGGTCTAAGTTTTCTTATTTACAGAGGTGCCAAGCATATTTCTTTCACGTTCATTTTGGCCTTATCTCTGAGACTTTAATGTCAAGGACTCTATGCTTTCCCATCTATTGTGATCATTTTCAAATATGTTTATCTTTGTTTTGCTTTGTTCTCCCCAAATCTCCAGATCAGATGTTGTTTGGGGCTGCTGTCCTCTGATGCCTAGACTGAAATGTATATGCAAGTTGGCTTAAGCACAGACACGTGAGTCCATGTTGCCTGTAGAATGGAGCTCGGCTCAAGTTGACATTATCCTTACATACCCAGGATTTCAGATTGACACTAGAGCCGTGTGTGAATAAGGTCTCTGAGTGTGGTTCACTGAGTGTGATGGTCAGCTTCTACAGTCAACCTGATGTGGTTTAGAATGACACAGGCACATCAGAGAGAGAGAGTTTCCAGAGAAGATGAAGTGAGCAGAAAGATCTACCCTGAATGTGGGAGGCACATTTCCTGATCTGAGGCCCTGGACAGGATAAGAAGGAAAAGGAGAAAGCCAGCAGCTAAAGGACAGGAAACCACAATAGACACTCCAGGGTAAAAATGGACACATGAGAGATCCTTTTCCAGCTCCTTTCTATGCAATCATGGGGTCCTTACAGTCTTCTCTGTGCTTCAGACACAGTTCTTGACATTCACAATTGTTTTTTTTTTTTTTTTTTTTTTTTGAGGCTTATTCACCCACTGGACTTCTGGGTCCATGCTCCAGTACAAATGTCTTAGCAGTGTGAAAACTGCACTGTGTTTTCAGACAGCTTTAGAAGTCAGAGAACTCACTCTACCACATTCTGTGATTACAAATCAGTCACAGCCCAGATCAAGAACCAGCTGCATAGGCTGCAATTGCATATGAAAAGAATGTCAGAGTTTATGGCCATGGAAAATCTTCACGAATGTTAGTTTTAAACATCATATCTTATGATAACTATCCCCTTAATTACAAGATGCACTATTTCCCCAAAGATGAAGAGACAGTGGGTGGTGCCAAAAAAAAAAATCAAACAAACCAAAACTCCCTTCATTCATGTGGTGGTTTGAATATGCTTGTCCCAGGGAGTGGCACTATTAGGAGGTGTGTGGCTTTGTTGGAGGAAGTGAGTCTCCATGGGGGTGGGCTTTCAGAGACCTGCCTGGAAGTCAGTCTTCTCTTGTTTGCCTTTGAAACAAGATGTGGAACTCTCAGCTCCTCCAGCACTATGCCTGCCTAGATGCTGCAATGCTCCTACCTTGATGATAATGGACTGAACCTCTGAATTTATAAGCCAGCCTCAATTAAATGTTGTCCTTTACAAGAGTTGTCCTGGTCATGGTGTCTGTTCACAGCAGTAAAACCCAAACTAAGACAATTCAGGATCCCTGATCCCTACCCCACCCCCATTAACACAGGAAGGGATAGGTTGGCAACAAAGGTGAGATTGTTAGCATCACTTTGCCAGTCATATGGTCTTTCTCAAAAATCTTGAAGTCTGACGTTATAGTGTAAAAGGAACACAATATGGAGTATGGTTGTGTTTCAATTTTTCAACACAACTTCACTTAGAAAAAGAAAACAAACAGTGGGTCAGATTTTCTTTCTAGGTCAGTCTCTTTAACTCTTGGGACAGATCATAGTTATTTGTTGAAGTCTACATCAGATATGAGGGGGGCATTATATAGAAACAGAGGTCTAAAAGTAATGCTGATGTCCACAAGTCTGAAGGAGTTAATTCTAGAAGCCTTGTTCTATTGACCCTATGAAGGTGGTTAGTTTAGGGTCTGAAGCTAATACTAAATTTGCATTATGGTCAGTATTCTGGATGCTTAATGACTGTTTAGTCTTCGATGGAGGGTGAAAAAGGAGTGTCCTTTCAGGTCTCTAAATAATCTTTTAGTTAATCCTTAAATAAACTCTCAGTCAAGAATGTGGAGCATGTTCAAGTCCAGAGCTTTAGCCCCAAGGGAATGTCTGGGTCAGAGTACGGCAGTTCCTCTATCTCAAGACACAGTGTGAGAATGATAAAACTTTTAGTGGGAGTCAAAGGAGAAGCTCAGCACTACAGCTTAGGGAAGGATTGCAGTGGTAGGAAGGATGTTGGAGGCATCAGTGACTTTGAGTGAGAGTTCAACTCAGCTCAGACCAGTGCCACAGTCAGCTCTTGCCCTTTCTGATTAGGAATCTGGGTTAGTCAGAGGAATTTTGAGTGACATTTGACTTAATGTCACAGTCCTTTGTGCTAGCTGAACTCCCAGGTTAAATTAGCTTGTTATTTATATAGTCTCTGGGGCTGTGTTTCACAAGAAAAATGTTAATTCTTATTCACGATTCTAATTCAAAAGATAAGCCATAACATAAACTAGTCAACAGGCCACACACCAGTTGCATGCTGTCACTTTGGCACAGCATTTCATACCCCTCCTCAACTACCCTGCCAGTTTCAGAGTAAGAACTTGTGGACTTGGACCACTGACTCAAAAGAGGGCAGTTTCCCTCTTACAGCTCCACATGAACTTTTCTTTTTACATTATAATGAAAATATTGAGCATGACCCTAATACCAGGCACTCATCAGCTGTTGATATAACTAACTTGGTTTTGTGTTTAAAAGTAAATTAAAAGTTTCTTCTAAAAATACATAATGACAGAGAGAGGGAGAGATAGATGGGTGGATGAATAGATAGATAGATAGATAGATAGATAGATAGATAGATAGATAGATAGA
>NW_021604600.1:4767875-4772674 GCF_004785775.1 Grammomys surdaster
AGATAGATAGATAGATAGATAGATAGATAGATAGATAGATAGATAGAGTACCCTAGTGTGCAGGTGACCTATGTTCAGATTCTGTTCTGCCTATCATTTGTAAGTATATGTGGCATCCATCACTTATTTAATCTCTCCCAGTCTTAGTATCTATATCTGTCACAGGAAGTGATATAGGCATCTAATGAAGATTAAATTTAATAATGCTCATAAAGATACTTGTTATTGTGTTAGGCACAACATACCTCCTCAGTAGTAGCAGCTTCATAATATAAGATTACTGTTCTGTAATAGGCACTTCCTTCTCTCATGTTGTTTTTCATGGGGCTGTGCATTCCAAAATTACAGTTATAAAGTATCAATGAAATAATCTTATGGTTGGAATCACCACAACATGAAGAACTCTACGAAAGGGTCACAGCATTGAGAAGATGAGAGCTACTGGGCTAGAGGGTTATATATTGATGGATCACAGAATTCTCAGGTTAGACTTTAATGGTATCACCTGTAGGATCTTTTTGACCATCACTGTGAGTAGAATATGCTGCAAGTAGCCACTGTTCTTAACAAAAGATGACCCAATCTCCAGAAAGGAAGAAGAGCCTAACATACCAATGATGCCAACCAGACCTTAACCTCGGAAAGAAACCCAGGACAATGCAGCTGAAGATATTATACCCTATTGACAAGCAGACACACATGAGAAAGTATTACTTGTCAACCACCGATGGTTCATATTTGCTTGTTACACAGGAATAACTAACTGATACAACAAAAATATTTAATAAACAGAGGGAGATGGAGGAAAGTCAATATCCCCAGCTTGTCACACCCTGTGAGAAAGCCGCTGAATGACCTTGGACATAATCTCTGTTGATCCTGTTCTGATTTCTCCCACTGTAAGGAATTTGTTCTCCTTTTATGTGGTTCAACACAATGTTGATTTTTGACTACACAATTTTGGTGTCATCTGTGAAAATGCTGTCCTATAAATACACTAATCAGTAATATTTGTTCAGAAACACGAAAGCTGTGAAGATGGAAGTCAATAAATTCACAAGTGACATAGAGTGTACATGACCTTGATTCTAAATTCTTGGCACCATATAAAAAAGGACCATGAGATATTTGGAAGAATTTGATTTGGTGCCAAAGAAGAGAGCAACTTGTGTCATTTTTAGTGCTTCTCAGAGTGATAACATTGTGGAATATATAGATAGAGCTATAGCTTCCAGGAGTCACGAGTGAGCTTCAATGGGAAGAACAGTGTTTTAAAGTGAAAAGAATTTTACTTATCAACATGTAAAAATAAGAAGGCCTACATAAAATCCACTTACATGAAACCCCATTTCTGTTGTAATATTTAATTTTTGGGTAATTTGGATCCATTATTAAAACAGAAAAATAGCCATTTGAACCTACATAGAGCCCTCCTCTTATTGGGTTTAAATCCAACCTCTCCTTCTGACAAGGTTTCACTATGTATTCTGTGCTGGTCTTGAGCTTGCAACCATATGGCCTCAGCCTCCCACTGGCCACAATGTCCAGAGGGACATTTTCACTGAGAATTGAATTGTCATGAAGGCCAGTCAGTCTTTTTCCAAGGGACTTGGTGAAATCTTTTTGATAAATCAACACAGAGGTAGATTTCAGGATCTTAGCAGAACCCAGGTGGATGAGGGTTTTCCATTTCAGTGTTGAAAATAGAATGACCAACTTTATGTCCTAAACTAAGCCACCATTCCCTTTAACTCATCCTTCTCCTGTTATTCCACACTGTAGCTGATGCTACCACTCACTCACACAGACTATCCTTGAAGATTGTTTCTGATTTTCTTCTTTCTTTTTTTCTGTTCTACCCAAGTTCATATTCACGGTACTAGCTACCTGAAAACTCCCCGATGTACGTTATAACATAGAACATAGTTCTTAGTTTTTAAATTAGGATTTAGCTTAGTATGCAAATGACTGTGCACATTGTAGCACTTTCATGCATGTGTGTCACTACACTTTGTTCCCGTTAGTCCCTTTCCCCAGTGTTCTCAGATGCCCTCCCTCAGGCTGGTTGCCTTTAGCCCTGCCTTCTCCTTCCTTTAATGTGTAATCCATCACTCCTTTCTATTTCCCACTTCTCTAATGCCTCTCTAATAATCCTCTCTCTACCGTAATGACTTAGAAACATGCATACGTAAAAGCACACACTCTCAAACATACACATACATGTAAAAAAGTTAAATCTAAGTTCTGCATAGACGAGAAAGCAAGTGGTGTTTTTCTTTCCAAGACTGGCATATTTTGCCTAACATAATTCCCACTGGAATCCATTTTCCAGGAAAAGGTCATGGCTTCATGTTTCTTTGTAGTCACACAAAATTCCATTGCATGTATATATTGGTTGTCTTTATCTGGTCATCTGTAGATGGATGCCTGAGCTGGCTTCATTTCCTGGGTATTATGAATAGTGTAGCCATAGAACATGGACATGTGGGCTATCTTTGTGTTGTCGACTTAGAGTGCACATCAGAGAGTAGTACACTGGGTCATCTGCTAGTGCTTTTTTCTTGTAGTTTCCTTCCTTCCTTCCTTCCTTCCTTCCTTCCTTCCTTCCTTCCTTCCTTCCTCCCTCCCTCCCTCCCTCCCTCCCTTCCTTCCTTCCTTTTTTTTCTTCTACTTTTTGAACCCCCATACTGATTTTCACAGTAGCTTCACCAGTTAACATTCCTACCAGTAAGTGTTTTTATTTACCCATATCCTCCTCAGCATTTGCCTCATTTGTTTTCTGATGATAGCCACTCTCACTGGGCTAAGATGGAATCTCAAAGGGCTTTAATTTGCATTTCTAGATGATACATTTTCAAGTATTTATTGGCTCTTTGTACTTCATCTTGGGAGAACTGTTTATTTTTGATTGTTAAGATGATCTTTTTTGTGTGTGTATTCTGGATTTTAATCCTCTGTGTGATGCATAGCTAATAAAGAATTTTCCAAGTCTGTAGACTGTTCTGGTAATTGTTTCCTCTGTGTGCAGAAGCTTCTTAATTTCATGTAATTTCACTCATCAATCCTTGGGATTATTTCTTGTGCACTTTGAGGTCTTATTTGGAAAATAAGTACTTCTGATTATGTCTTTAACTTTTTTTACTCTTACAGTTTCAAAGTTTCATGCCTTTAATATTAAAATCTCCCATCCATCTGAATTGATATAGCTTTGTGTAGGGCTAAATATATGGGTCTTGTTCCATTTTCTACCTGTGGAAATCAAGTTTCTCCAGCACTGTTATTAAATAGGCTGACTTTTCTCCAATATATGTTGTTGCCACAGATTTGTAAAAATCCATGTGGCTATTACTCTGTGGATTTATTTCAGGGTCTTCAATTCTATATCATTGCTCTGCATGTCTGTTTTGTCTTACCAATACCATGCTGATTTTGTTACTATGGCTTTCCAGTATAATTTGAGGTCAGGTATTATAGTACCTCCAGCATTGCTCTTCCTGCTGAGGGTTGCTTTAGTTATTCAGGGTCTTTTGTGTGTCCATAACAATTTTAGGTTTGATTTTTTTTCTAGAGATGTGAAGAAGGTCATTGAAATATTGATAGGGATTACACTAAATCTGTAGACTGCTTTCCAGTAATACAGACATTTTATGATATAAATTCTGTATATCCACAAGCAGAGGGAGGTCTATCTATCTAGAAGATGGAAGAATCTTCTCTAATTTTCTTCTTTAGTGTTTTAAAGATTTCACCTCTCCAGATGAGCTTATTGCTATGCATACTCATGATTTGATGCTACTATGAGTTTTTTCTCAGTGAATTTGCTACTTTGATAAAAATGATCAGCAGTTCTGAGAGTTTTCTGTTGGAGTCCTTAGTGTCTTTTAAGTATAGGATCATGTTGTCTATAAAGACTGAGCATTTGACTCTTTTCTCCCATTTGTAGCTCTTTAATTTCTTTATTTTAGATCATTCTTCTAAGACTTGGGGCACCTGTTAAGTAAGACTGGAAGGAATGTGCATCTTGTCTCATTCAATCCCTGTGCTGGTCTCCTTTGAATTTTAGCCAGGAGTTTAGTACAGATGTATACCCAGGCTACTCTAGCAACTAATTACTAGTCTTTTTTTAGTGAATTTTTATTGCATTCAAACTCACTATGCTCAGAATGAAAGACACTCACTGTATTCATTTCTGAAATGTACATCTTTGTGTTCCTGTCACCTTCCTCCTTCAATGTTTGTACCATTGGTTTCACATTTCTCACCAGAAGCAAACTCTTTATATTGTATTTGGGCCTCTGCAAGTTTTAGTTCCATCTTCACTTTTATGGTTTTTTGTTTGTTTGTTTGTTTGTTTTTTTGGTTTTTCGAGACAGGGTTTCTCTGTGTAGTCCTGGCTGTCCTGGAACTCACTCTGTAGACCAGGCTGGCCTCGAACTCAGAAATCCGCCTGCCTCTGCCTCCCAAGTGCTGGGATTAAAGGCGTGAGCCACCACTGCCCGGCTCCATCTTCACTTTTACAAAGCATCATTTTTACTGTTGTTTCAGGTCAGTCTACAGAGCGACAAGTTTCATCACGGCAGCATCACACACATGTGCCAATGTACTTCCTTCTAGTTCATTCTTCTCTTGGATGCCTCACACCCCTTCCAGCTGTTCCCTCCTTCCCCCATTCATCCATTTATCCTCATGTTTGCTCCCCCACCACAGATAGTATCCTATTATCTTCTCTACCTCCCACCTCCAGTTAGAGCTATTCCATTCCATTCCATTCCATTCCATTCCATTCCATTCCATTCCAT
>NW_021604600.1:4772684-4790488 GCF_004785775.1 Grammomys surdaster
ATTCCATTCCATTCCATTCCATTCCATTCCATTCCATTCCATTCCATTCCATTCCATTCCATTCCATTCCATTCCATTCCATTATGGTCCTCTTCCGAGTTTCATTACTGCTGTGTCCCCCCTAATTACACACAAACACATAAATATTTACACATCACACACATGCATACACGCATGCACGCACGCACATGGTTTAAAAACAGGTTCCAAAACCTGGCAGTGGTGCCATATGCCTTTATTTCCAGCACTCTGGAGGGAGAGGAAGGCAGATCTCTGTGAGTTAGAGGCCAGCCTGGTCTACAGAGTGAGTTCCAGGACAGTCAGGGCTACACAGAGAAACTCTGTCTCAGGGAGAAAAATCCAGACAAAAACAACAGCAACAATAACAACAAAAAATAGGTTCTACATATAAAGTACAATATATCTGTCTTTTTGAATCTGGCTTATTTTACTTAATATACTGATTTCTAATTGTGTCCATTATACTGACAGCTGTGATTTTACTTCTCCTTGTGACTGCATGAATTTACATCACATCTCTCCTCTTTAACACTAACTTGCTGCCTTGTGACATCTACCTTATGTCATGGCCACTGTGACACAATTGTCAAAACAAACTCTTTATGAATGTGTCTCTATCTTTTCTGGTCTTTCTTCCCAGATTGTTTCATCTTCCATGGCTGTCCATTCCTATGTCTAAATTCAACAGTCACTTATACTTAAAGTCATTTCTGGTCCCCTTCTAGTCTAAACCAAGTACAGCCACCGCTTCCTCCTTGATAACCAGCAGCTCTTTAAATTCTTAGCATTAGGTTTACTTTCATGGGAGCAATTCACTTTATTATATAGTGTTCCCTGCAATAATGTTGATTTTTGGAGGACAAGATCTTGCCTCCTAAATTTTGGCTCCACTCCCTCAATAATGTTGAACATCCTGTAGGCTGTAGGAATCAGTACTTGCTCAAGAGCCATGTGACTGTAAACCTGTCTCTTTGTCCCCTTGGAAGGGCAAGGCTGAGACGTTAATAGTGAAACCTTAGCAGACCTTCACAGAGCTTTGGTGTTCACTTCATCCGGCCTCTCATCCTCATATCTTTCTCCTTTGTCTTATATTTAAAAATGTTTATGTTTATTGCTTAAAGTCTGAGTGTACAATCCACTGTTGTCATAATGTACCAGGTTCATGTCTAATACACAACTTAGGATAAAATCTTTCTTTAACCCTCCTCATTTCTCAATAGTCACTGTGGGATTACTCACCCAATGTGCTGTTTTAGTTTTAATTTGGGCCATTCTGGGAATTGAATCTGTGTCTCATACATTCTATTCAAATGTTTTACCTTTGAGCTGCATCCCCCAGCCTGCCCATTCAGTTCTGGTTGCACATTGGGATCAACTTGGAAAGCAGTAAATTTTTTACTTATTTTTGCTAACTGGCATAGTGACCTATGTAGTCCAAGGACAGCCTGGGTCCTCTGTCTCACGGTTCTAAGTCTTGAATTGGTACTTTCTTCCTTTTGGTGATGGAGATTGATTTGGGCCTCACTGTGTCAATTGCCTTGTGTTTTGCTTTCAGATCAGTGTTTAACAACTTCTCTCAGTGGGACCACAATTGTATCTGGGAGTTAAAATAAAAATTTTGGTATCTGTTGTTCATTATTTTTAAATTTTTATTTTCTTGATGTATAAAATAAACCTAGTTCCTATAACATTTCTGAGTCTTTTTGCATTCTGCAGGTTTTTTTTTTTTGTTTCTTATAGAAAGTAAATTTGTTATCTGGGGCATGTTGTCTTTTCTGGTGCTTTCCTCAACAAAATTTCCACGTTCCACTGAAAATGAGTATACCTTCTCTCAATATCAAAACTCAACACCAGGAGACTCTTCAGCTTCCAGATTGGAAGTTCAGTGAATCCTAAAACTAGCTCTCTATTGCAGTATGATCATCATGGTGGGGGCTCTTTTCAACTCAGGTCCAACTGTAAGCTCCTTTTAGAGCAAGAACTGTGAGTATCATCCCATGTCAGGGGGATAAGGTAGTTTCATGAATGGGGAGGAACAAACCCAAGTACTGAAATGCACTTCCTATAGGAAAGGAGTTCTTTACCACTAATCTCTTCTGAGAAGTAGGTCATTTCACTATGCCTAGCCTTGAGGACTTTTATAGGAATGAAAAATGCATTGAAATTCCCATTGAGCTTCACCCTTGAATTGGACAGTTGATGTCCTCTTCCATAACAGATAAAAACAAAAACAAAGCCCCAAAACAAAACTAAAACAAACAAACAAACAAACAAAAATCCAGCTACATGACATCAAATGTGAGATAGGTAGAGAGAGTTCACTGAACAGCCCTATCTGCAGCCCTCTTGAACCTGAAAATGGACCCTCAGACAGAGTTATTAAATTAACAGGCTGGCAAGCCAAGGATGGGTAAGATTCTGCACAGAGCCTTACCAACCTAAAATATAAGTGCATTGCTTTTGATAATGCATATTCCATTATGGGTAAGGAAGGCATTCTTGTCAGAACAACATAAGACAGGCTCAGTCTTGTTAATGAAATTAAAAAGGAGGAGAGGTGGAGAGTCTGACATGGGCCAAGGACAAGGAAATGGGCTGCTTGGGAGGAATATGACATAGGCCAAGGACAAGGAAGTAGACTTCAGATGTGAAAATGACTTTGGGTTAGAACAATGAAGTAATTTCAGACAGGAATCTAAATTTTAGGCTAGAACAAAGAAGTAATTTCAGATAGGAATCTAAAATTTAGGCTAGAACAAGGAAGTAGGCTTCAGATGTGAAAATGACTTTGGGCTAGGACAGGGAAGTTGGCTCAGATATTTTAGTCATCCTGATAAGCCCTTAGAAACAGTGATCCTGGGAGTATTCACAGAACTTTGTTTATTGCCTTGCTTGTTCTTTGACTATTTATGTTTATTGTCTTGCTTGTTCCTTGACTATTTGCATCTATTGTATTGCTAATCCCTCAACCTAGAACTGACCTTAATACTTGCATGTAATTAAAATGGTATAAGAGCAAAAAGGAGGAGGGGGGATGGGATGGGGGTTCTAGGGAGGGGAAATGGGGAAAAGGGATGACATCTGAAATGTAAATAAATAAAATATCCAATAAAAAAGAAAAAAATCTGAAGCTCTAGAAGGGAAATGAGAAAGAGTAGGTTGCTAATGTTGTACTTGAGAAGAAGGGGTGTGGCCAATAGATGGAGAAATTTGAGGCATTCTTAACTTATAGAAAGCAGATATGATAAATTTTATGGAGCAAATGTCATAGAAAATAGTCCCCAACAGAGTGTAGCCAAAAAAGACAGAATCTGAGAACCCCAAGTTTAACATTAGCACTAGGGGAAGGGTTCTAGACGCCTACCAAGGCATCGTCTGCTCTTCCTGTGACACCATCTCCCTCATTTATCAATTATGTTTGTGCAGGATTAAGAATCCCTAAATCTTCATCAGCTGTCTTTTTCCTACAGACAGAAAAATGCAGGCAAGATCGGAAAAATCCCATTGCTTATTTCCATAGAAACAGAAGCTCTTGGTTTCTAAGCTAGAGGGTTCCCTGTAGAAATTGGAAAAAAAAAAAGTAATTTCCTGGGCTCCACTCCAAACTTTCTGAATCAGAGTCTTCAGGATGCTAAACATCTGCATTTTTCAGAAATTGCCAGAGAAGACTCATGCATTTGGGGTTGGAGGTTATTGGTGGAAGATGTTTTCTCCAAATTCCAGTTTAGCTTTTGAGTGAGTGGGCTCCACTAAGGTGTATCTAACAGTTATTTAAAAGGATAGCAGAGAGAATGGAGGATATAAGGCAACTTTCTAGAGCTGAAGAAAGACATTATCTTCTGACCCAAAGAAGGAGGAATAAAGAGAGAACCTATATGTGGTACTAAGTGAAAAGACATTAAGAGCAATCCAAGGCTCCTCAAACTTTTTTCAGCTGTATCTTGGTGGTTATAGAAACCACCTTCATGGAAGGAGGCACTACAGAACCTTCATGTTAACTACTTGTGATGTGTACCTTGGTTTCTCTCTGTGAAGTAGGAAATCTACTTGAAGAGTTCTTCTGAGAGACCAGAGAATGTGCTAGGAACAAAAGTGGCTGGGAATCTGAGAGCTACCAGGAACAAAGTGTGAGAAATGAGAAGTGATGGAGAGTTAAACAAACTAGAGTGTAGAAAATTCTTACTTCCTGGCCTTGAGTGCTTAGCAGATTTTTCTTATTGTTACTCCATAAAACTGTGCTTAGGTGATTAGACTTTTATTTTTTTATTATTATACAAAGAGCACAGTGCACTTAATGGCACTAGGGAGAAGGATCCCCATTGTAACATAATCTGTTTTGCTGTTTCTGTTGTGACTGTGCCTCTAAAAGTGCCTTGCGTTCAAGGGACACTTCATTGGGTGATTTCTATGGTCCTGCCCAGGAGGATATTAAAGATGCTTCAGGTGGACCTATATCGATAGGATAGTAGATTCTAAATATAATCAACTATTTCTAGCTCCAAGTTCTGAACATAAAATATGAAGGTGAAGGCTGAAAGCAAGAGTGTGGCTTCCTGAGGTGAGCTTCTCACACCTAGGAAGCATCTGAGACCCTAGAGGAACCTGGCTCAGTTCCAAAGGATGAGCCAGAGAGCCTCGTTTATGGCATGCAGTCTGTAGCCAGATTGATGGAGCACTGTGGGAGTTTGGGAACAATCCCAGGAACTTGGCAGCCTGAATGTACTTCAGTGACCTTCTTGAAACTGATGTTTCCCTATTCATCTCTGTCTTTCACCTATTCAGTTAGATAGGTTCAAAATGTACTGTCTGTATATAAGACCCTTAGTCTTAAAGTTTATGGTCCTCAACATAAGTAGAGAAAAGTAGATAATTACTTCTAGGAATCAAAGGAAGTCATTGGATTTGCTGGGACTGGTTTTTAGTCCTCCTTTCCCTGCCCTCAAAGTACTTCCTGTAGAATAAGGATAACATTCAACAGTTGGATCAACACTAACTGGTCTGAGGCTCCAGACATATACAGCAGAGGACTGCTTGGTCTGTCTTCAGTGAGAGAAGATTCACCTAACCCTTGAGAGACTTGAGGCCCCAGAGAGTGAGGAGGCCTGGTGGTGGGGGGGGGGGTGTGTGTGTATGTTTGTGTGTGTATGTCATCCTGTTAGAGACAGAGGAAGAGGAATGGGATGAGGAACTGTTGGAGGGCAGAATGGGAGGGAGATAATGACTGGACTGCAAAAAAAGATTAAAGATAATTTAAAAAAAGGAAAAAGAAAAAAATCAACCTGGTCTGTATAGTAGGACTTTGCCTTCTTCTGATCCAAGACAAGCAACAGATAAGATCCAAGATAAGTTTTCTAAGAGACTAGAGAATATGCTAGGAGCAAAAGAGGCTGGAAATCTGAGAACTACCAGGAACCAAGTGTCAAAAATGAGAAGTGAAGCATTAGTTTTTAAATTGCTACCTTCAGCAAGGATCTCAGAGGCAAGTTGCTGAGTACGAGGGTAGAGTTGAAATCACACTGGACTCTGTGCTCCTCATGTTTGTTATGGTTCTCCCAGTTGTGTGTGCAGTATCTAGAAATATATATATATATGTATATATATATATATATATATTATCAATAAATATTCTGAGAAAATGGGAATTTTATGTTTTCAAATACACACACACACACACACACACACACACACACTCACACAATGCCTTCCTTAATGATCAAATGAGTTTTAAAAAGGAGCAAGGCATTAAGAGCAATACTATTTTCTATAGATGACAAATTCATTTCCTGGCTAGGGTTTATTCAATAGTCTGGTTGACTGTGCTACAAGTGTTTGGAGTGAATCACGAAAAGTTCATGCTTATGAACACTCAGTCTCCTACTGGTTTCCAGGTACTGTGCTAAGCAAAAATATACAGCACAAGAGATTTTCTCTTGAGAAACAAAATGAACAACACTTTTACTTTCCGCTTAATAAACATGGGTTTTCCAGGTAAAGGAAGAGACGATATTCAGAGAAAGTGGAATTTTATGTTCTCAAATTCAGCTATAAAGAATATCTAATATAATTTGTTTGCAATTGTGAGAAAGAGTGGTAGAAAACTTGTTTTTAAGGTAGACAGTCTTGGGCCAATTCTACATCATGTTGGGGTTGAGAAATAGCAATGAGGCTTTCAATAGTCTCAGGTTTGACAATAACCACTTTGAGGACACATACAGAAAACAGAACGGAGTGCCGAATGAACACTAGAGAAGAGAGACACATGGTGGAACCATCTTCTTGCTCCTGTTCACAGTGATGAAACTCAGGATAAATCCAGAATAGGCAGAGAACAAGTAAGAGGATCATTAGAGTCTGTTTAAAACTTGAAATCCAGAGGATTTGGTGACTAGTCTGATGTGGAAGACCTGGAAGATTCTTCTGAAATTTCTAACTTTGGGTGGACATTGCTTATCTTGGATCAGAAGAAGGCAAGGTCCTGCCATACAGCCCAGGTTGATTTTTTTCTTTTTCTTTTTTTTTAAAATATCTTTAATATTTTTTTACAATCCTGTCGTTATTCCCTTCCCATTCTGCCCTCCAACAGTTCCTCATCCCATTCCTCCTGCCTGAAGAGGATGTTCCCCCTACCCCACACCACCAAGCCTCCTTACTCCATAGGGTTCCAAGTATCTCAAGGGTTGGGTGCATCTTCCCTCACTGAGGACAGACCAAGCAGTCCTCTGCTCTGTATATGTGTCGGGGTCCTCAGACCAGTTAGTGTATGCTGCCTGGTTGGTGGTTCAGTATCTGAGAGATCTCAGGGGTCCAGATTAGTTGAGACTGCTGGTCTTCCTATGGGGTCACTGTCTTCCTCAGTGTCTTCCAGCCTTTCCCTAGTTCAACCACAGAAGTCCCCTACTTCAGTGCATTGGTTGAGTATAAGTATGTGCTTCTGTCCCAGTCTGCTGCTTGTTGGGCCTCTCACCATGTTAGGCTCCTGTCTGTAAGCATGCCATAGCATCAGTAATAGTGTCAGGTCTTGGAGACTCCCCTTGAGAGGGATCCCAAGTTGAGCCCATCACTGGATCTCCTTTCCCTCAGTCTCTTCTCCATTTTTGTCCCTGCAGTTCTTTTGGACAGGAGCAATTCTGGGTCAGAGTTTCTGACTCTGGAGGGTGAGGGGAAACGCCCAGTTTGATTTTAAATCCATGATCCCTCTGCCTCAGCTTTTGAGCAGCTGGGATCATAGGCATAGGTCATCACTACTGGCTGCCTTCTGTTCTTTCCTTTTTCCCCCTCTAGCTCTGTTTTTTTTTTTTTTTCAAGCAGCCAAATCTTTACCTCTGGAAAAATTTTTTCATTGTTTACAACATAATGAAATCATTTTTTGCTTTTAAAATTGACAAGTGATTTAAAAATATTAAAGTGATGCAGAATAAATACAAAGTTCATTCATAAAATCGCTCTGTGGTCTATCCATCAGTTATGGATAACTAGGAATATCACTATTTCCTTCTGATATATTTTTCTCTTTGAAGTGGATTTGAAATTGGGTCTAAACAATTTGTTTGTCCTTTTTCAATCTCCTGGAGTTGCTCAGATTTTGGAGAAAACCCTATGACCCATGATTTCCAGGAGAAGTATCATTTTTGTATAGTTTGTGGGAAGGTAACATAAATTCTCTTTCCATTAGGCTGCCTGTTAGTTGTCCCAGTCGTGAACATCTTCCAAAGAAAGCCTTTCTGTCTACAGCTGGCCTAATGATGCAAATCAAGACCAACTCTGCTTAGGTGAACTCGTAGGAAGGGGTTCTTAACTACATTATAAGTGTAATGTGGGTTTAATTCCTGGGCAGATGCCTGAAGGAATCAGCAACCGGAGAGGTACTGATGCTGAGAGTGTATTAAAATCTTATCCATACCAGTCAACTTTGTGGATCATCTAGATGTGTATCAACAAAGGAATGAATAGAGACAATGTGAGTGTCATTCAGCTACAAAGAACAAGCAATCATCTCAGTTTGGGGGACAAGATGGATTACAGGTTATTATGTTAAATGGAATAAATGACTCATACTGCTACCATGTTCTATCTAAGACACAGCTTTATATTTATTTATTATAAAGTCATATATATACACATATGAATTATCATAATGAAACCAATTACTTATGCAATAAATACATACTAATAGAAAAAGGAAAATGATCCCCTCAAAAGAAAAGAAATCTTGTGGATTTAGAAAAATGGAGTACTTTAGCTAAATTGTGGACACAGAGCTGCCAAGAAAGATAGCTTGTATTTTTAGATTTCCAAACTCCCCAGTTATGATGGTTAAGTTTGTGCTGGCTGAAGGAGGTTGCATATTACCGGGCACAATACAGTTAATTGGGTTAAAGACCTGTATTTGGGTCAGTATCACAGGAAGATCATATCTTACCATGAAGTTAATGAAAGTGGCCATAGGGTGAGACAAACCTCTGGGTCAGAGTTCAAGGGCATGTCTGATGAAATGTCTGCATGAGCTATCAGGAAAAGACATTCTTAACAAGGATGTTAATGGGGACCTTATTGAATTATCTTATGCAATTATTTCTTCAGAAAAATTTCAAGCAGCATACTTCCTATTAGTGTCTATATTGAAGACCAGGAAAGCCTTAGTGGTGAGCAGACCTGGGTCATTATTTTCCAGTGTGCTGCTTAATTTATGCACTTCCCCTATTGATAAAATTGTCTCAGGTTTCTCCGTTATGGGGTCAGTCCTAAAAGTCACCAGTCTGTAGGGATGCTTTTTTTTTCAGGAAGAAACAAGAAACATTTCTTTTTTTCCTACATGAGATTTGCTGGCTCCTTCCCCTAATTGCTACCAACGATTCTCCCCTGTTGTAATAGGCTAGTGGTCCCCAGCTGCTGCTGATTTTTGCCCTTAGGGAATATTGACAATGTGTGGAGGCATTTTTGATAGTTACAAGTCAGGGGAAATTGCTACTGGCTTTTAGTGGATAGATCGAGATATAAACAAGGTCTTAGGACAGAACCACCCAAGCTCAAGCTGTCAACAATGCCAAGGCCGAGACGCCCACTGATGGACTGTGACTCTGGCTACTGCCCACACCATAGTTCTCTAATATTTTAAAAAAATAACAGCCTTGCTGTAGTGGTATCCTTTTCTTGCACTGTTTTGTACAGTTTTATTTTTTCATATAGTATTGAACAGAGAGAATCAGCTGGATAAGATAACTGTGAGGAAATATACCTCACTCAGAGAGTAGAGATATGAAATTGAGATACCAGTGGCCATTTTTTCTGACATGTGGACTGAAAAGCAGAATGCTGGAGGATTGAGATGCTGCTGACTGTAGCAGGGATACATACATGCAAGTGCAGTAAGCCACAATATCATTAATAACGAGCATAAAGATTTAAATTTTTACATAAAATTTAACTTATGTGTGTGAATGTTTTGCTTGGATGTAAGTCTGTGCACCACATGCATTCTTGGTCCCTGTGGATGTCAGAATGTCAAAAAGCAGTATCAGAACTAGAGTTACAGGTGATTTTGAGCCACCATGTAGGTGTTTAATCAGATCCAGATCCTCTGGAAGAATAATGCTCTTGACTGATGAATTATTTCCCCAGCCTTGAGTGTTAAGATTGTTAAACAAGTATCTCTATAGTAAATATCCTTGAAAACACACACACACACACACACACACACACACACACACACACACACACACTCCTCATCCCATTCCTCCTTCCCCCTGTTTTCAAGAGGATGTTCCCCTGCCAGGCCTCTCACTTCCTAAGGCATTAAGTCTGTCTCAAGGGTTAGGAGTGTCTTCCCCCACTGAGGGCAGACCAGGCAGTTCTCTGCTGTATATGTGTGAGGGTCTCATATTAGCTGGTGTATGCTGCCTGGTTGGTGGCTCAGTGTCTGAGAGGTCTCAGGGGTCCTGGTTAGTTGGGACTGCTGGTCTTCCCATGGGGTCACCCTCCTCCTCAACTTCTAGTCTTTTCGTAATTCAATCACAGGGTCTCTGGCTTCTGTCCATTGGTTGGATGTAAGTGTCTGTGTCTGTCTCAGTCAGCTGCTTGTTGGATCTCTCGGAGGAGTATGTGCAGTGTTCATCAGTAAATGTTTTCAAGTCAGCACCAGATCAAAAGATATTTCAATTAAAATTGTTTGTGGATTGGGGATATAGTTCCATGACAGTGTTTGCCTAATGAACACAAGACTGAGGTTTTAACCTTAGCATTGGAAAGAAAAAGGAAAAGAAGAATGACAAGAGGGAGAAGAAGGAGGAGGAGGGTCTCAAGATCTTAGTGGTCATGGTGGTGCAGACCTGTAATCCAAGCAAATGCAAGGTTAAAGCAAGAGGATCTGGAGTTTGAGGCTAGCTTGGACAAAATAATGAGACTTTGTCTCAAGAAGAATAAAAGACATTGCAGCGTTTCCCTTTGGAACAAGCATATTAGTTTATACTTTAACAGTGATTGGAAGATGTTCTTCTCCAAATCTATTGCTACACCCGGTTTTGTGTGTGTGTGTCTGTGTGTGTGTCTGTGTGTGTATGTGTGTGTTCCAGGAATTGAACCTAGGATTCTGCAGATGCTCAGCAAGAGCTCTACCAGGGACCCTGCACATGTTCAGCCCCTGCTCTACTTAGGACTCAGCACATGCTCAGTGTCTGCTCTATGCAGTTCCCTCACACATGCTCAAGTGGTCTTCCCACCAGCCTATTTATCAGCCCATAGATTTTCAGGGTTTACAGCCTGAGCAGAGCTCATGTCACATTTTTAAACTTCCAATTTGTTCAATCACTAGTGAGGAATGAATATCACATCTTTACTATGGATTTGTATTTTTTTTCTGTAAGTTGCCTAACAAAGTTTTGACTTGTGAATTATTTTTTAATTTTTTTATGTGTATGAGTGTTTGTCTACATGTAAACATGCATAACAAATGCATGTCTGATGTCCATGGGAGCCAGAAAACGGTGTTGTATCCCCTGAAGCTGGAGTTATGGATGATTGTGAGCACCGTGTGTATCCATGTGCTGACAACTGAACCCAGATCATCCACAAAGCAGTAGGTGTTTTTACCTGCTAAGATGGCGCCTAACCTTTTATAGATTATATTTTACTGTTGACTTGTAGTCGATCTTTATTGGAGATATTTGTTCTTTATTATGTATGCTGCAACAATTTCTAAACTTTTACTTTATTTTGGATGTGTGCATTTATGAGTGTGAATATAGTATGCGTGTATAAAGTCAGAAGACAATCCAGGTGTTGGTCCTTGTCATCCACCTTGTTTGGTAATGGGTGACTTTGTTTATTTTGTTGTACTTACCAGGTTATCTAGCTTGCAAATTTCAAGGGATCCTCCTGTCTCTGTTCCCATCTCTCCCATAAAATTTCTAAAATTAAATTGTGTAGTTTTCCCTCCGTCCAATCCCTCCTGAGGCCCTCTACTTACCCTCTTTCAGATTCATGGCCTCTTTCTTTCTTTGTGTGTGTGTGTGTGTGTGTGTGAGTGTGTGTGTACGCATACCTGCATGCGCATACTCAAACACACATAAATGCATAAATACATAAATGCAACCTGCTGAGTCCATTTCAAGACTGACCAGTTGATATTGAATATTTAATTAGGAGACTCATAACTGGAAGAGACTAATTCTTCCTTTCTCAGCAGTCATTAGTTGCCTATAGTTCTTTGTCTAGGGTGGGGTCCTGTCAGATTTCCTCCATCCAAGCAAGCATGACCATTGGTCTTGTTATAGTTTGACAGTCTGTCTGAAAGCCACACTGTTGAGATATGACAGGTCAAATTTCCCTATCATTTCTAGGAAATACAATCTTACAACAGTTTTCTTGGTCTTCCGGTTCTTCTATTTTTTTCTTCTTTTCTCTTCTCTCATACGTTACAGCCCAACCACAGTTTTCCCTCCTTCCACTCCTCCAAGTTCCTTTCCCTCCTCCTCCCTTCTGTCCCAGATACACTCCTCCCTGTTTCCCTGCAGAAAAGAACAGGCCTCCCAGGGATATCAACCAAACATGACATAACAAGTTACAATAAGACCAGGTACAAATCTTCATATGAAAGCTGCACAAGGCAACCAAGTAGGAGGAAAAGAGACCTGAAAGCCAAAAGATTCAGAGACACCACCACTCCTGCTGTTAAGAATCCCACAAAACACCAAGCTATACAACTATAACATATGCAGAGGACCTAGCTCAGACCCATACAGGATTCCTGATTGTTGCTTTAGTCTCTACGAGCCATACTTATTTGATTCTGAGGGCCTTGTTCTCATGGTGTCCTTGGCCCCCTGGCTCCTATAATCCTTCCTTCCCCTCTTCTAAGGGGTTCCCTAAGCTCCACCTGATATATGGCTGTTTGTCCTCTGGGTCTTAAAGTCTTTCCTTCCACACTCCCACAATGTTCCCTCAGCCTTCAGTGCAGGAGTTGTGTTGCAGATGTATTTGTTAGAGCTGGGAACCCTACAATCACTTGATCTCTTATTTTTACCAATTGTGGTTTTCTGTAATGGTCTCCATATGCCGAAAAAAAAAAGGTTCTTTGATGAGAAGTGGTAGTTATCTGCAGATAAAGGAAAAAATATTTGGAATGTAGTTAGAGATTATGCTGGTCCTCTAAAAGTTGGGGCCTCAGTAGTCCTGGGGAGTTGCCTAGGTTTCCAGTTCCAGGTGAAATGTTCTTCATGTTGAGCAGGACTTAAGTTCAAGCAGAGAGCTGTTGGTTACCACCAGGATGTGAGTGCCACTACTTCTCCTTTAGTATTTTACAGGGCTGGTCATTCTTGCATTTCTTTCCATAGGTCCTTGAGATCTGAACTCATGTCCCATGTTTGTGAGATAAGCTCTTTTATGCACTGCCCCATGCACTGGGAGAATGCAAACTTTTAAAGCTCTCATTGTCACATATTTTTTCAAACTAATTTCATTTCCTCTTTATGAAAGATAATAACACATAGGCTTATTTTATTTGAGGATTAAATGCTTTTTATTTCTAAGACTTTAATTCACATGCTTCTGAGTTGTGGAATGGTGTGATGGTTCCTCCTCTCTAGTTGCTGAGTTCTTGGGTTTCCCACCCACAATCATTTGCTCCTAAAAGTCTCCAAATTCATCTGTGTTAGAGCCTTGGACTGCACTCCTTCTTTTCACCCCCAGCTTCCCCACCTTGGCTAAGAACTTACTATTTTTTGATCCCACATTTACCATAGCAGCCTCTCAATTGGTTTCTCTGATTCCAATCTTAGCATTCTGAAATTCAGTCCCACACGTTGCCTCAGTAACTTTTTCAACAGAGCTGCTGGGGCTTTTCTAGGAAAATATTTGATTTTAGCAGAGTCATTTAAATTCCCTCTCTAATTATTCATAAAAATACTAGGTGAATCAGTTTAATTGTTCTATATAGTGTCATTCTACCATGTTTCTGAAATTCTCAAATTAAATTTAAACCCTAGAAGGACCCCATGCTTCAAATTGGTAGAGTTTGGTGCTATCTTGTTTTCAGTCTTCTGGTTTAAGACACAAGGAACCATGGGCCTAAAGTGGCTCCCAGAGGATACAGACCTGCTGTGAGATTGGTATGATGTTCCTGTATGACATAAACATTGCAGCTTGCTGCATTTCCAGATTCTGTCTCCAGTCTTCCTTATAGCTAAGGTTTGGGACACACAGTATTTTTGTTTGTTTGTCAATGATATGATACATGATATGATGTGATATGACCAAGATGAAGCCCTGAGAGCCAACATTCAGTCAATCTATTGTGTTATTTTCTCCTACCATGAGATTGGGGTGGCACAGACAACATATCCAATCTATCTTGTATCCTGCAACCTACAATGAGAAACCTCTAGGACCAGAGCTGCAGACAACTCCCAGAGAACTGAGTAGGAGTAAGGACCAAATCAGATATTGACATCATTTACTTCGATAAAACAATTCAATCAAACCATCAGGAGAGTCTTAGGAGCTGCCAGCTTTCTTAAAGACCAGGATCTAATCTGGCCTGTCCCTTCAACCACACTTTATTGGTCAAGGAAGACATGGACCAGTCCAGATTCAGCAGGTGGTAGATGAGGATGAAGACCAAGGAAATTTTGGCCCTTTTTCATCTCTCACAATCTACCTTTTAGTCACAAACACATCCCTCCCACACAAAAATCCATTCTGCATCTTTCAAGACCACCAAAGACCTACCCTATCACGGAGCAGACTCAAATCCAATGGCATCATCACCTAAACCAGGAAGTGTTACCTAAAACTCTTCAGATGTGGCATTTAAAGTATAGTTCCCTTGGTATGAAGATCTCTGAATTAAACACCTGCGTGATCTATCTCCTACAAACCCAGCTAATATATAACACAAAACCAAACAGCTGCAATGGACACTTGAAATGGAAAGTGGGCACAGCACTTACTGGTCCACAGAAATACTACAGCCAAGTCAGGAGTATAAGACTTTGGGTCCATCTTACTCACTGGCACAGATTTTCTGTGGCTTTTAGTTTCTCTTTCTGATACCGTTTCATTCATGGCAAGCACATCAGTTAAATAGACAAATATTAATCCTATTAATTTTTGTAACTCCAAATAACTCTTTTCATTTTCTCTTAAAAAATTAGTGTGTGTGTTTTGCAGTATGTGGACATGTGTGTGTAGGCACTTGTGTGTACACTCATGTATGCACATGTAGTGGGAAGGAGAGACATTAGGTACCTAATACTGTATCAGTCTCTACCAAGTTCCCTTGAGACACTTTTTCACTAAATCCAGAGCTCAGTGGATGCTCATAAACCTCAGAGTTTCCCCTGTCTCCCTCACCTTCCATGCTTTACCACAAGTGCTAGGGTTATCAGTTGGTGAGCATATCTGGCTTTTATGTGGTTGCTGGGGACTTGAACTCAGGTCCTCATGCCTGTGCAGCAGCTCCTCTTACACAGAGTCACCTCTCCAAGTCAGTGCCTTCATTTTGTAATATTCTCTCTCTTTGCATGGTGTCCTGGTACTTCTAACATCTCAGTTAAATACTAGTGAGTTCCCAGTGAATCTAGCAAGGCTCACTCCCCTTGGATAAAAGCAGTGTCCCTCTGCTTTCATTTAGGGTTGGAAAGCTTTAAGGCAACAACCTGAAGATGCCTAGAATTCTTTTACATAGTAGAAAGTAGTCCCACAACTGTTTCTGGGGTATTAGCAAATAGTTCAGTAGCATCCTCCAAAACTCTTTGCCCATGGGCCCTTTCTTGTGATGAGACATTTTTGCTGTTGAAGGTCTCAGAGTAAGGAATGATCTTATTTTTAAAGTCTTGATCCTTCAAAATTCTCAGTGAAGCTGGAGGTTCTCTTTCCATAGCTGATCTCACTCTCTTTGCGCTTTCTTACATGTAGCTAAATAAAACTGACTTGACTTGCACTTTTAACATTGTTTCTGGGAATCTTCTTAGCTGGTTCTCTAAACTCATCATCCACATTTTCCACATTACCTCAGGCAAAAATGGTAGCGCTGAAGAGATAGCTTCTGTCTTCAGTGTTTTGAACAAGTTCCTCCCAAAGAACCAAGCCTTCTGGAGACTTCTGGGGCTCTCCACAGGTCTCAGTTCTTCTCAAGTCTCAGTTCTCCTCTGTGGACTGCAGCTGACAGGTAAGTTCCTAATTGTGTACTGATCTGTTGTTGGTGTATTACAAACCAGTACAAACTCACAGGCAGAAGTCAACCACCAGTGTCTTTTGCCCAAGATTATTTGGATTAGGAGTTGAATTAGGGTACAGCAGGGGCTCCTGCTCTCTGCTCTACATTGATTGGAGGATCAGCTAGAGAAATCCAAATGGCTAGAGACCCTAGAGTGTCTTCAGCTGGCTGTGTGTGGAAGGATATGGCTGTCATCGAGGGTTCTCATTTTCTTGAGTCACTTGCCCTGGAGCCATAAGCAGAAGAGGACAGTCCTGTCAGAACACACAAGCAACTTGTGGAGAGGCCCATGGGGCAGGAAACTAAAGCCACCTCAGGAGAAGGCAGTCCTGTCAGATGTTCAGGCAGCTGTGGAGAGGGCCATATAACAGTGAACTGAAGTTATCATCTCACACAAGTCTTGGTAGAGATCTCTTGAGTCCTGCATGCAGTCAGTCAAGTGAGCTCAAAGTGTCTTGGTTAAACTTATACGACCACAGCCCTAGGCCACATCTGCATTACTACCTTATGAGAAACAGGTCAAACCAGCCAGCCACTCCTAGATTCCTGATGCGAGAAAATGGATAGGTATTGGTTATGAGAACCTAGGTTCAATCTCTAGCAAACACACAGACACAAATACACACACACACACACACACACACACACACACACACCATAACATTACAATCGTGCTAAACTACCAAATTCAGAGTAATGCAGCAATGAATGATAGTATTATATTATTCCTTTTTCTCATCAAACAAAATGTTGGATGTATTGTCATTCTCTGGGTCAAGAGTTGCTATATTTAGTCCTGAGTATGTTTTTTTTCCTTTTGTTTGTTTGGTTTTTTGTGTGTGTGCCCAATGGCATGGTTAGATTTCAAGGTTGACCAATATATATATATATATATATATATATATATATATATATATATATATATATTCAGGATTGGCCATTCCTTGTTCTCAGAGTGGCTGTAATCATTCCTTGGATACTTGATAGAGCATGCAATTTTTCTGAATTGTGAGCAGACGTGAAGTGTGCCATTTGGACAGAAGTATCACAGCCACATCCAAGCACTTGGCTTTTTCCTCTCCCCTTTGCTTTGAGAGCACTGTTCCACATAAGGACTGTGTCCGTATCCTTGAACCTGCAGTAAAAATACATGCAGTGCCATCCTCTTCATAGGCATGGGATGTGGGAGAGAAGCCACTCTCTGTTCCTGTCAATCATAGACATCCCTTGCCCACTTTTCAAACCATGAAACTTATTGAAAATAGATTCTTCTCTGATACAATACATTGTGACCACAGTTTCCCCTCCTTCCACTCCCTCCAGATTCCCTACACCACTCCCTATCTCCTCCAGGTCCACTCCTGGTCTGTCATGCCTCCAAGAGACAATAACCAAACACAGCAAAATAAGGTACAATAAGACAAGGCAAAAATACCTCATACTGAGGCTGGGCAAGGTGACTCAGTATGAGGGAAAGAATCCCAAGAGCAGGCAAAAGGGTCAGAGACACTCCCTTTCCCACTTTTAGGAATCCCATAAAACACCAAGCCAACAGCCATAACATATATGCAAAGGACCTGGTGCAGACTCCTGCAGGCCATGTGCTTGCTACTTCAGTCTCTGTGAGTTATGAGCCCTTCTTAGTCAATTCAGTGTTCTCCTGCTGTCTTCCATCCCCTCTGACTCCTACCTACAGTCTTTCTTCCTCATCTTCTGTTGGGTTCCCTGAGATCCATGGGTAGGGGTCTGATAGAGACCTCCAATTAAACTTTCTCCATGTTGTATCTGACTGTGGGTTTCTTTTTTCTTCCTTTCTTCCTTCCCTCCCTCCCTCCCTCCCTCCCACCAAGCCCCCGACGCCACCACGCCCCCGGCGGGCCGGCTGTCTGGGATACAAATTATTTTTGGTTATTGAGACAGGGTTTCTCTGTATAGCCCTGGCTGTCCTGGAATTCACTCTGTAGACCAGGCTGGCCTTGAACTCAGAAATCTGCCTGCCTCTGCTTCCCAAGTGCTGAGACTAAAGACGTGTGCCCCCACTGCCCGGCCTGACTGTGAGTTTCTAACCCTGCTC
>NW_021604600.1:4800488-4811165 GCF_004785775.1 Grammomys surdaster
CCCCCCGTAATGTGCATGCATGTGTCTGTGTGCATGCCTCTGAATTCCCCATGTTTGTGCATGGGATAAGAGAGGTCACGTATCTACCTTCATAGCTGTCTACTCTATATCCTTGAGAAGGGACCTGCCACTTAACCAGGAACTCTTTGCTTGGCTATACTGGCTAGCAAGCTCTCAGAATCAGCTCAGATCTGCCTACCACTACTGGGATTACAGCAGTGCACAGCCATGCCTGGCTTTTTATGTAAGTGCTCGGGATCAGAACTTAGGTCCTCACGCTGGCAAACCAAGTACTCTTATGCTCTGGGCCATCACCTTACTCACACTTACTCATCCTTAAAGAGCCATTCACCAGTTTCTGCTACTTTGCAAAGTACATTGTGGACCCAATCTATCTTTGCAATTTCAGCAGCATCAAGCATGACTTGCTGACCTCATTACTAATGACTATTTACTTACAGAGCGCCCCATGAACCCTTACATGCTCATGTCGTTGTACCTCAGTTCCATCTGTCTGGGGTATTCGTCAGCTTTGTCTTTCAGAGCTTGATTATGAAGTCCAAACTAGTAACATAGACCAATGCTTGACATACAGTAGATGCTCCATAAACGCATCCTCTTTACTGGACTGCCAGACACAGCCCATAAATTACCCCTCTTCACACTTTTTCAGTGAGCGTATAATTTCAACTTTTGTATGTTTGAAAATGCCTTTGTCGCCAAGGGTGTCACTCAGAGTTAGCTTGGCACACACAAAGTCTTGGGTGTGATATCCAGCCCTACAAATGAAAATGCCTTTCACCCCTTTCAGTTAGTGCTAATTTAATCAGATGCAGGTCATACTTTGCAGGTATTTTCTATAAGCATGGAGAAGATGGTGTATAATCTACCATCAACTGTGGTCAACAAGAAGTCTGCTGTGTGTAAAACTGTCAATCATTGCGTGACCTACATTTTTGTCTCAGTTTCTTTTCCTGTTGCTATGATAAGACATCCTAACAAAAGCAACTTAAGGGAGAATGGTCTTATTTTGGCTCAGAATTTTGGCTCAGAATTCCTGGTGTGAAAGTCAAGGCAATGGATACTTGGTGCAACTGGCACCCTGTATCCATAGGCAGGAAGGAGAGAACAAACGGATACTTTATACATATATACAGCATAGGACTACAGCCATGGAACGACGCCAGCCATAGTGGGTGGTTCTTCCTGCTTTACATGGGAACACTCAACAGATGTGTCCAAGGTCTATCTCCCAGGTGACTCTACATTCTGTCAAGTTGTCAATGGGAACCATCACAATCATCTTTCTTGTACCTTGTAGTATCACTTATCAGCATCCTTCCGTCACTCACTTGGCAGAGCGGAGGATTGTAGTATCACTTATTTTTTCCTGACACATTGAAAATGTGGAATACTTAAATTTTCATAAAATGTGTATGGCTGTGCATTGGTTTGCATTTAAATATCTGGATTTAATGCAATTTTCGATATATCCTGAAAAAAATTTGATCATTACCTTTTAGAGTATTTCCATTCTGCCTCTTGCTTTGCTCCACTATTTTACATTTTTCTCTGGACATACTTTGTAGTGTGTACATTTATCCCTCATGTCTCCTAAGCATTGCTTAATAAAGAAGTACTTTATATTTTTGCATAATGTATTCTGGCTGAATTATCACAATATTTTCCAATTGAGCAATTCTTATGGACAATATGCAGTTTCATCTACTAGTTTCATAAATTTCATCAACCACAGCTCCAATTTCTAATATTTGTTTCTCCTTCCCTTCATTTCCCTCCCTGCCCCTCCTTCTGTCTTTTTCTTTTGCCCTCTTTCCTTCCCTGTTTCTTTCTGTTTTGATACAGGATCTTGCAATGGAGCCCTCACTGCCTCTGAGTCTCAAGTGATAATTACTACTTGTCCTGGGTGCTGAGATTCCAGATGTGCAGTTCTCACACACAGCTCCTTTCCAATATTTCCAAGCAACATTCAAAAATACGTTTTATTATCATTGGCCTTCTCTTTTATTTTTCCCTGTGCTTTTGGAAAGCACAGTGTATTCTTTTTATTTTTTTCCTTCCAAGGATATGAGATATAATTGTTTTAAAATTAATCCCTGCTCACCATGATATTTTCACTAATGATCACCCAGGCTTTGATTGAGTACACTTCTCATCTTGTGTTGGAACTCACTGTGTTCTATTTTAGATCAGTTCATCTTCAGTAAAAGTTTGCTTGCTTGTTTTCCTCCTTCCTTCCTTCCTTCCTTCTTTCCTTCCTTCCATCCTCTCTCTCTTTCTCTTTCTCTTTCTCTCTTTCTCTCTCTCTCTCTCTCTCTCTCTTTTCATTTTCTTTCTCTTTTTCTTTCTCTTTTTTTTCTTTTTTCTGTTTTGATCAAACCCACAACCTCCACACGCTAGGCGAGTGTGCTGTGACTGAGCCATACTAAGCCCATAGCCCCTGGTTTATATAATCTCTCCAGTAAGGGTTTTGGAACATGGTCCTCATAATCTCCATCTGACCTGACACAATTCTGTATACTTTAGTGGGTGCTGAACCCAGAGACTTAAGCATATTAGGCAGGTGATCTGCTACTGAGCTATTTCCATACCTTGACTCACATATTCCTAATGCGGGAACCTGCAGTATACACTGAAGGGGAGCTGTCCAGAATCTCTCTCAGGATTGAAGCTCTTATTTTTGAGTGTCAATTGCCCACTGTGTACAGTTTAGTCCCTACCCAGGAATTTTCTTCAGCTGATAGAAGCCGTTTGCCCAAGGTTACAGTCATTTCTCAAGGCAACTGCCTCCCAGTGACTGGGATGGGATGGCATGGAAGCTGGATCCCTTTGTTCCAACTCAGGACAATGATAAAGAGCCAGCCTGGATGCAGAACTCCCTGGGAGTTGGCCTCAGGCCTCTGCTTCAATTCAGCTTCGTCCTTTATCCATCTTGTTTCATATAGTACCTTACAGGTGTTAATTTCAAAATGCCCTCAATAAGTCCTCTTCTGAGTCTGTGTCCTGAGGAAACCAATTTAATTTAAGACACCACCCTCTGAATGGAGAACATACAGGTTTCCCTCAGGGCCTGGCCCACCTGCTTTCCCATAGCAGATGCATAGACATGTCTGTGGGATGACTCCACAAAAGAAAGAGACCTGCTCAAATTTGACCTGCTCAGTTTTCTCAATCTACATCACCTTTTCAAGTTTTAATAACATAGCTTGGACCTTCCAAGCCTGAGAGATTAATCTTGGGGTCAGGTAAGATACAACTCTTACCATGCAAAGTTTCCATTTTAATTGAGCCCTAATGTCGTTTGGATGAGCCTAGAGCGTTGACACTTCTGCAATACATTTGAAGATGAATTGCCTAAGCACTTGGTACTCATGTGGGAGGTGAAGGCAGATAGCAACATGATCAAAAGCCGAGAACAGGCTATAAATTGAAGTTTGGCACTAGGAAGAAATGGCAGTACTGGAAACAGGCAATAAAGACAGCTCCCTTTTAAGAATCACTGGGGTTGGTACAGCACGGCCCCGTTGCCTCCCTCAAAGCTTACTTGAATTCTTTGCTGGGCAAGCTTTCCTTGGATTGACAATTAAGATCCTTCTGGCAATATTCACCTCAGAGGGCCTATTAAACAGAATGTGCTCTCTGTAAAAAGGGACGTAAAGGTAGATTGATGGAGAAAACCACATTTAGTGACATTGCAGTATGATGAGTGAAGTATTTCATAAATGTGCTGTCAGGTGCCTTTCAGTTTTCTAAGAGAACATTCAGATGACATACTGCCAGGTTTAATTAAGAGTAATTAAAACATAAGACTGTCCTGAGTTATTAAGGTGACCACCAATGGTGGATGCTGTTGTTTCCCTATCTTGAATCTTGTTTCCCACTTATGTGCTTTCAAAGCCTCATTGATTTACCAGATGTTCCTGCCTGTTCCCCAGCCCATATTCTATGGGCAGATTCTGGTTTTATTGTATAGATTTTGACATTCCTGTTTCCCTTGGAAGTAGTTATTTCAGATATCCAGATCAAGATAACTAGCTGTTACTGTTTGTACAAATGACTGTCAAAGGCTCAGAGCAGGAAGATGTTCAAATGGAGATGAAGTCAATAGATCTTTCTTGCACTGAAGGTCCTCAGGTCTGTAAGATGCTAGATGCAGGGTGGGTACAGTCACATAAGGGCCAGAAAGCTGGGTAGACAGTTGAGACACAAAACAATCAAACTCTGTGTTGAGGAAACAATTAGTCAGGTTTCTATTCCAATACTTTGAGAGCCAGAATGCTCTCATGTAGAGAAATTAGCAGTCTCCAGAGAAATGTTCTTCACATGTGCTGTTTAGGCACTGTCTCAGCTTGTTCAAGCTGCTATAACAAATATTATAAACTGGCCAGTTAAAAAAAAATGGCAGAAATGTATTTATCACAAGCCTGAGGGCTGGAACCTTAAGGTCAAGATATTAGCAGATTTGGTGTCTGGTCCACTGTCTCCTGGGTACTAGATGGAGCTTTCTTGCTGTTTCTAGCCTGGTGGAAGTAGAGAGCAAGTTTTTTAGGTCTTCAAAAGATAAAATGCTATTTGTGAATGTTCTACCCTTGAAATATGGTTACCCCATTGTCCCAGCCTCTGGGACAATGATCACATTGATCATTGGTATTATGATCACATTGGTAACTGGGATTCAATATATGAACTTAAGGGAAGATGCAGCATTCATATCACAGATGGGCTGCAGATCACAGTTCATCAGCTTTCTTTTAAAAAGATTTTACTTAGAATGTGTTGGCAGAGCTAGTCAACTGGTCTGTCAGTGCTTGTCACTGACTGAACCGCCTTGATCCTCCAACAAATAAGATCAAAAGAACAGACACAACACTGACTATTGGAGGAGAGAGATATCATGCAAGGGACAGGAGAGACACCAGGAATAAATTCTAACGGATGTTCTCAGTGAGATTGGAGGAGATATCGCAGTATTAAAAACAACTGTGCACCAAAGGGAGGAATGAAATAACCACATGCCAACAAATGCCTGGATGGTAAAGATAAGCTTTTCAGACTAGAGGACAAGTCAAAAGAATGGTTGGAAGACGAATCCAATGGAATTCTTCAGAAGTAGAACAACAAAAAGAGATGGGAACACGACAGTGAGACCCTCATGGTCAATGAAGGATGAAGAGATAAGTAATAGTAGCAAATATAAACAGAACTGTGAAGAATTCTTTTAAGACTGGAGGATACAATATACAGATTGAGAATGTACACCAAGGGCTCAGCACGCTGAACAATAATACCTTAAAAAACCCCACACTCTATGGACACCAGTGTGGATTGTCCTCAGAAAGCTACAGATAAAGCCACCAAGTAGAACAGCTTTTCTATTCCTGGGATTGTATGCAAAGGACTTCATAACCGTAGACATACTTGTTCATCCATGTTCTTAGATGCTCTATTTGTGGTATCTGAGAAATGGGATTGGCCTAGATGCCCGTCAGCTGACGCGTGGATACTGAAGATGTGGCATGTTTACATAATGAGTTTTATTCATGTGTGCAGAAAAATGAAATTAAAATTTATAGGTAAAGATATAAAAATGAAAAAAAATTACTGCTGGGGAGGCAACCCAAGTCCAGAAAGTGAACGTCACATGCTCTCCCTTATATTCAGGTCATGGCATTGAATCTCTACTTTTATATGTTCAACTTCATTTGGGACAGAGGTGACTTAAGGGGGGTTGGTAAGTAAACAATAGAGTCACTTAATTAGGTTTCTATTGCTGTGATAAAACACCATGACCAAAAGCAAGTTGAGATGAAAAGGTTTATTCTGCATATAGTTTCACATCACTGTTTATCATCAACAGAAGTCAAGACAGAAACTAAGAGGCAATAGCTGATGTAGAAGCCACGAGGGAGTGCACCTTACTAGATTGCTGTCTATAACTTGCTCAATCTGTCGTTTATTTTTTATAACACCCAAGACCACCAGCCCATGAGCAGAACCACCTGTGATGGGCTGGGCTGGGCCCTCCACATCAGTTACTAACCAAGAAAGTGCCATTCAGGCTTGTCTATGGCTGGATCTTATGGAGGCATTTTCTCAATTGTGGTTACTTCCTTTCATATGATTCCACTTGTGTTAAGTTGACATAAAACTGGCTAACTTAGGTAACATGAAGGTAGAAAGGGAGAGTGCTGGGGTAGAAAGGTCTAAGTAAGGGTGTGTGTGAGAGGATTGGAAAGGTGCAGAGGAGGGGCAATCTAATGTGAGAATGAAGCCTTGCCACTCCCATTAGTTGTCCATCAGAACTAGAGGATAAAATGCTATATTGAAGACTCCACACACCTCAAGCATCCTCCCTGCTGGCTAGTTTTTGTAGTATCAGAAGGTCCTATGCAGCCTGTTGTGCTAGAAAAGCATCAGTGTCATTATTCAGCTGTGAACCCTACAAACTATGATAACAACTTGCCATGCAGGATGTTCCCACTTGTGAAATAGTTGCATGTATAACTGTTACTGGAATAAGCAATTGTTCTATGATTGGAATTGAACTCCACTCTATGTGCATTTTTGGTGACTTTATTGGGTTCTTTTTACCTATCCACCCAAACCCCTTCCAATTCCCCAACACTAGGTAGAAGAGAAAGAAGGTTAGAGGGGAAAGGGGAAGTAGACCTATTTAGATTACTTCCTGCTGGTTAAGGGCATCAAGTTCCTTGGGGACAAGTCCAAATTTCATTGTCAGGGTGTCTCCAACCAGCAATCTAGGAAGCACCAATCCAGCAACCAGAAATCAGCAACCAGCAACCAGCAACCAGAAATCAGCAACCAGCAATCCAGCAATCCAGCAATAGCAAAAGCAGCAAACCCAACAGCAGGAACCGCAACACTAGGGACCACCTGCAGCATCAGGGGCAGCAGCAGCTGCCACAGGCCCTCTTGGGCCCTCACATTCATGCCACCTCAAGAGTCCCCAGAATTCCAGACATAAACTATCTGTAGCTGGCAAAATCATGCCCCTCCTAGAACCCAAGACAAATCATAGTTAGTGGCTGTGGACAGTCTGAAGCAGCCCCATATTCCACACCTCGGATTAAAACAAAAACATAATCACATAACATAACTGGGTTTTTAGGCCCCTTACACATATGTAGCAGAAGTGCAGCTTGTTCTTCATGTGGATCCCCTAAAAGTTGGAGTGGGAGCTGTCTCTGACTCTGCTGTAGACCTTCAAACCCCTTTCTCACAGTTGGGTTGCCTTGTCTGGCTTCAGTGGGAAACTATACACTTAGTTCTGCTGTGACTTGATATACCAGGGTGGGTGAGTACCATGGGGGGAGCCTTCTCTTCTCTGAGGAGAAGGGGAGGGGGAAATAGAGTGATGGGGTATAAGGGTGGGACTGGGAGGAGAGGAGGGAGGGGGCTGTGATCAGGCTGTAAAGTTAATAAATAAATGAATTAATGGAAAGAAAAGAAAAGGAACAAATCTAAAAATCTCATTCCACTCCACAAGAGAGACTCTAGGCCTGGTACCATAAACCTACTCAAAACATCATGGCTGGGGAGGTCATAGGCTCTTAGCAGTGAACTTAATTCTGTTGTTGAATTGACATAGTACTAGACTACTTACCATGAACTATGGTAAATGCAGAAACTCAGAGCAATACAAGGTGTTGGGAATAAGTGTCAGTTGAGTGGTTAGCTCTTAAGATATTTACACTGTCCCTTCTAAGGCTCAAGGAACATTGCAGAAGAAAAGCAGAAAAAATGCAAGAGCCCAATGGGATAATGGCTACAAAATGTCATTGTCTGGGTAATACACTGTCATTGTTAGCATAGATACTCAACAACTGCCAATGAATGCATTGGTTTTGTATAGGAATGGTTCTGTTGTCAGTCAGACGTGGGTGGAGGAGTGGATCAAGTGGCTCTCATTGCCGAACTATCTGCTACTAACAGACTCACGGAAAGGGGAGCCATTTCTATCAGTTATGTGTCCAACTGGTGACTCCACCAAGCTCTGACGGGCACTCCCGACCCAATGGCTATAGAGATTGTTCTACTTAATATAAATGGGACACCAAACCAACCCCAAGGCTATGAATCTGGGAAAAGGACAGAGTGGGAGTTTGATAGAGGTGAGAAGGGTTTTTTAAAGAGAGTAGATGGAGAGAGAGAGAGAGCGAGAGAGAGAGAGAGAGGGAGAGAGAGAGATCAGATTGTATTACGTGCATATGTAAAATTATCCAAGAATGAACTTAATAACAAAAACACCAAAATCCTAAACTCTCTGTGTTGAATTTCAGTCTACGATATCCCCAGAGACATTGTAGGGGACAGTGAGAGCTTTATAGAAGTAGGGCCAGGCTGACAGAGGTAGTTGGTAAAGGATAGATGATTGAAGACTGGATCCTGGTCCTGGTGCCCGACCTGTTATCACTGCTTCCTGAATTCCTATGGTGTGAAGAGCTAGCACTGCACACTCCTGTTATAGACTGTACCATTCTGCCATGCCTTCCCAACTGCAATAGACAGAGACCCTCTAAGGCAGTGAACCCAAATAAATCTTTTCTTCTGTGAGACACTTGTGTTGGGTATTTTGTCTTAGTGGTGAAAAGTAACTAATACACAGTCCTCTGGCATATATATCAGAATACCAAGGATAAAAAGAACAGCTAAAAAAGCAAAACCAAGAGAAATGTAAAATTAAAACCAAAAATTGGTATTAAATTTTACACTCACGAAGACTGAAGGAGCTTAAAGGGTTTGCAGCACCACGAGGAGAGCAACAATACCAACCAACCAGAGCTCCCAGGGTCTAAACCACCAGCCTGGGAGCACTTAGGGAGGGATCCAGGGCTTCAGCTGAATATGTAAGAGTGGAGGGCCCTGCTGGGCATAGGTGGAAGAAGAGAACCTTGACCTCATGAAGGCTGGATGCCCCGGGGGGTGGGAATTTTGAGGGTGTGTGGGGTAGATAGAGGTTACATCCACAGAGAAGAAGGAGGAGGGGTGAGGGGATAGGGGGTTCTTGGGTGGGTGGGGGATGGGGTAAGGGGACAACATATGAAATGTAAATAAAATATCCAATAAAAAAATTAAAAAAAATTTACACTCACAAGTCTTGATGTGACAATCTTTGACTTTCTGAGGGAGAAAACTTACCAACTTAGGTTTTGGTATGTAATTAAAGCATCACTATTTAGAACAGCAGAATAAAGACATTACCAAATGCAGAAGGCCTGGAAGGATTCTCCAAGGAAACAGGATTCATCAAAATACTACATTTCTATGAGAAATTGAACCAAATGAAAAGTAAGTCAAAAATAATTAGTTGCAAAAGAAAAAAATTGACCTGCAGGCAAAAAGCTATCCCAGAAAGAACATTTCATCTGGAGAGCAATGGCTGGGTAGTGAACCAGCTACACAGCCATCACTGTGAAACCTCTATTGGTTTCCAATTTTTAGAATCAACGCTCAGAAGACTTAATTATCACTATAGCACAAAATGCAAATATTACAAACTTGATATTGTAAAAGCAAAATCTTGAGAGATGCTAGGGAACAGAAACAGACAGAGCTAGAAGGGAGGTGTTAGTAACTGAGGAGTAAAAAGCATAATGTTTTGACCAAGGAAGAAGATGCAGGCAATCTAACATCCTGTTCCTTTTACACTCAGCACAAGTAAAGACAAGAATCCTCCGTTGCGAGGAAAGATAGTTTGTGACAGAAGATTCTAATGTCTTATGCTATTATTAAATCAATGTCTTGACTTGATGTCATGAGAGCAATAATGTGCAACTTCACTCTTGCAATGTTAATGCAAAAATCAGAGCCAGGAGGGTAAGGCCACATGCATGGGAATCGATAGAGCTACCTGACACCAGAGGTATGTATGCATGTATGTTCTATGTATGTATGTATGCTTGCTTTCTATTGCTGTGATAGATCGCTCTTCTCAGAAACAACTTGGGGAACTCAGCCTGTACTTCTACATTGTATACCTTCATTGCAGGAAATCAGAGCAGAGGATCAGGCAGGAACTAAAGCAGAGGCCAGAGAGGAGGAACACTACTTATTGACTTGCTCAATGCTTTGCTCAGCTTGCTTTCTTATACAATCCAGGACACCCCTCCAACTCCCTGGTTCCTGCCCATATGTGAGGCCACCCACAGTGGGCTGTGTCCACCGTCATCAATCACTAATAAAGAAAATGCCTCCACAGGCTTGCCTAGAGGCTGCTCTAATCAAAGCAATGCCTCAACAAGGGTTCCTTCCTAACAGATGATCCCCATTTATGTCAAGTTGACAAAACACAAGACAAACCCCTAACTAGCAAAACACACGCATGTGCCACACACACCACATTTCATGTCGGAAGTTGAATTGGAGGGGTGTTTCTCAGAAGAAAAGCACCCCATCTGTATCTATTCACATCACACCCACTTAATTCACCACAGTGCTGAGCAGATCACTATTATAGCCAATTAATAGCATACGCTTAATTTTGTCAGATGTGTGTGTTTCCTTACATTTAATTTGTAATATTTTCAGCCGTGTGGTAGTTAAATGCTTTTTAAATTCATCCAGATAACTCAGGAGGAATAAATGTGGCTACCAGAGTTGTTATTTCTCTTCTGTTTTCTTGTCCCCTCCCTCCTT
>NW_021604600.1:4811565-4854838 GCF_004785775.1 Grammomys surdaster
TTCCTTCCTTCCTTCCTTCCTTTCTTCCTTTATTTCCACACTGAGCTAAGGACCCATGATGCTAAGTACCCCTAAGATACACCCCCAGCTCTAGGCTGCCTGTTTTCTCCACATCAGTAATGTTTCCATAAGGAATGTAGCAGTGACTTGGCTCAGCATGTTTGAGGCCAAGCTGAAGGCAGGGATGGGCTACTCCTTCTCAGCAAGGTTGCTCTGTGGACAGAAGATCTCTGTTTGAAACCTTTGTGTCTTGAAGTGTGAGCTTTGCTCCAGCAGTCAGTGCAGAAACTTGGGCCTCAATTCAGGACACTGAATCAGAATCTGCCTTCCTCACATGGCACTGGGTGCTTTCCTGTGAACGTACATTAAGCTCTCAGTGGAGCTGTCCTCCCTTCTTCCTTGTGGCTGTGGAAACCAACTGCGTGGCATTGAGCGCATGTATCTTCATGATGCTCAAAGGCCAGGTCAGCCCAGCCAAGCATTCCTTCTCTTAAGACCATCAGGCCTGGGGTTTTATGCAGTTTGACATTCTCTGTGCTTCTTGACAACTCTAGTGTGGCAAGTGTGTCTGGAGAACTCCAGTCCTGGTATGTGGTGGACCTTTTTCTTTGCATCTTCTATAGCCCTTCTTTGTAAGTCAGAATAGCAACAGCACTTTTCTCACGGCACTGTTGCGAGGCTGACATGTATTCATCTGTATAAAGCACTCAGTATAGAGTAACATCTCAATAAATGATATTATAATTATGAGCTGTTATTAAGGAGTCCTGGGTGATAACAGTCATCAAGAACAGGCATAGATGTTAATGGTCTCCAGCCTCAGCTGTCGTCTGGTTCATTTCCCTCATCAATAGCTCATTACTTGATTGTCAAGTCAAAGATGCTATAAGCTACACACCATCACACCGAATAATAACAATTATTCCTGGTCTCATGTGTAAAGCATTACAGAACCAATATCCCTCTAATCCTGAGAGGAGTCTATCTATGGCTGGAGGTGTTAGGGCAAGGAACAAAGCTGTGTTGTGGGAACATGTCTTTCTTGTTCTGTTGGTACAGGACACTTTGTTCCAGTAGCAGCTGAGCCATCCTGCTGTGTGTCCTGATGCTGCACAGCCGTAACAACCCCTTTCCTTTGTTTTTCTTTGACCCATTTCTTGATGCTCTGCCTATCCCTTAGAGATTCAGGGATGTGTCTGTAGGAGCAAGCTGGTGCACAAATCTCACAGGCTGCATTCTGACAGAATCTTCTCCCTGTTCCTGCTTCTCACCCCCCAAACTGGAGGGGTGTTACAGAATGAAAGTGACACTCCTAAGACTATTCTCCTAAGGTGACTTTTTTCCCAGAACCATGTCCTGTCACACATACTTGCAGATTCCATGTCAAAGACAACAAACACAATGTGTCCTACCTGGGGCCCTGGAGCAACTGGGTTTAATGTCCAGTAGGTTCCCTGTTGGCTTGAAATGATTTTTTCCTTCTCAATCCAGAAAAGCAAAGACATGATTCATATGTGGGGGAGGGCTTGGGATAAACATAATCTAGTAATTTGGAGGGTTGATAGTGTGTATAAAAGAGAGAACATTTTCTAAATAGCACAGGAAGCACCCCCAGGTCAAATAGTGAAAAGAAAAAGAAAGAAAGCTACCGTTATGATGCTCTTACTATGTGAAGGGTAGGCTATGCCAACCAGTGTTAGTCCTAAACGAGGCTTCTTCGAGGTGCTACTCCTGGGTAACTTGAGGCTCCGTCTCCCCTGTTCTTGTTCTGATAGGGAAGGCCATATGCTAGTGCCAGTCCTGCCCTGGGTAAGTTCCTGAGAGGCGAGCACATTCCCAAGAACACGCCATATGTACAAGAGGCTGCTCCAAGGAGAAGCAAGTTTGCACATCCCACTCAAGGGGGGAATGACACGAATGGGTGTGAGGAGCCCCCAGATTTCCTTCTTTTCCTCTGAGGTGCTTTTGGAAGGAGCACATGATTCATTTCAAAGAATTCAGGAAGTGGAAGATGGTCAGGAAGGGCCTGGTTACAATGACAACAAGAGGCTTTCGTATTCATTTGGCAAGTTGGTCACAGATAACGTAGGTCTTAATTGTCTTGTCCCGGGAGGTCCTTGGAGTGTTTGAAGGGTGGGCCTCTCAGCCTTCAGTACAGGTAACAAACAATTTGAGGAACTTATTTTTTCCCTTCAGAAAAAAAAATGAGTCTGCTTTCCCAGCCTCCATTGTAGCTGTGAATTGGACTTTTTTGTAGGACTCTTGTGAATTGGGTTTGGAAATGTGGATGCAGAGTATTGGAGTGAACTTGTTCAAAGGAAATGCTGGCAGTCTGGGTATGCCTTAGCCAAGGAGATCAGCAAGCATTTGGATCAAATAATCAGGCATGGGATTAACGATTAAAATACTGTTTCTGAATTCTTGCAAATTAGAAGACTTTCCCTCGGAATCTGGACTTCTGATCCATCTTGAAGCAGTGCAAATTTTTGTGATATCAAACCTGTTTTGCCATTAGAAAGCATTTAGACCATGTTTGCATGAGTTATTTTTTCCAGTAATTAAAATTGAACTGTGTGGTTTGTATGTACTTAATTCTGAGCTTCATTTCTCCTGGAGGCTTTTAGGAAAATATCCACAGCCTACAGTAGGGTTGGACTTTTAAAATTTCTTCATTGGTGTGTAATAATTGTATATTTTTATGAGTACAGGTATACAAGCACAGTGATCTAGTAGGATGAACTGGGGTATCTCTCAGCTTGAAAACTTATAATTTATTTATATTGGGAACATTCAAAGTCTGTTCTCCAGCTCTTTTGACACGAACAGTAAATTATTGATAATTGTAGACACCTAGCATGCTATGGAACAATGGGGCTGGCTTTTCCAACAGTGTATTTCTGTACCCAGACCCCAGAAGAATTGTGGGAAGGAATCCTCAGTCCTGGCTGGCTAGCAGATACAGCAGATTTCCTTAAATCTGCTGGGAGATGGAAGTGTAGAATTCTGGGTAGGAACAGTGTTTAGGTATTATGTGCAGCCTGGTAGAGTCACTTAGCAAAGGGGCAAGAAGGGCACAGAGCAAGGTAGAAATTATTTTTTATATCTTGTCTTGCTATGATAGCAACTTGCTCCTCTCCCCTTCTACTGGCCTGTACAGCAGATGGACATGATGCTCTTTGTCTGTTCTACTCTGGGGACATTACAAATAATAAAGAACAGAGATGATACTATCTCAGAGGACCATGCTCTCTGTTATTTCTCCCAAAGGACAGATAGCGATGGGCAGATGGAGTAGGAAAGCTAAGTGAGGCCAAATTTGAGATCTGGAAAGAACTGCCACAGGGCTCATAAGATGTAAATTGTTCAAGTGGAAGAGGATTAAAGGGGAAGGAAGCAAAAGTCTGAGAGTGACTGAGATCCAGATTCACCTACTTTAGGAAGAGTGGCGAGCTCAGAATGGCTGGATGCAGGCTGGCATAAGAGGATGATACTGTGCTGTTCCACAGAAGATAACTATCAGGAGCAGGGTGTGTCGTTACCAGAACAGATTTCTCCTTTGGAAACAAGACAGACAGTTATTGTGGTGCTTTCTAACCCAGCACAATAGATCCTAATGAAGGGTGTGAATGTAGGACTTGGGGTGAAGCAAAATCTGGAAGGAGTTTGTGATGCAAACTCAGAGCTTGGTGGAGATAGTGTAGATACAGAATCGATGCCAGCAGGGCTGAGGCTTGGAGTGACGTTGACTTGGGTCCGAGAGGTAGTGCTCTGCTCTTCAGGGTTTTACCTTTCAGCTATGATGAGTGCTGTTTGTTGGAGGAACATTCTCTGATTGCATACATTTGCTTAACCTCAGGGTTATGGAGCTTTATGATGGGCCTGGCATAGGAGCTGGGCAAGGCACATTGTGAAGTAAGCTTTGGTGCAGAATTATTCCCTTCCCTTTGATAAAGCCAGCCAAAATGCTGTGTCCTTTGGAGGTCAACTTCAGGTTCTGCGACTTCAGGCATTGTCCCTGTGTACCAGGCAATGTCCTCTGTGAATAAATGGTAGTAACCTGGGAGGTCTCCAGGAAAGACCATCAGGAGATGATTAAATGATGAACAAAGTCATCTATCAAGGACAAGCCTAACAAACAGCATAGATGCTGAGTAGGAAAAGACTTGCTTTCACTTGCAAGCAGCTCGGACCCAAGGGAGATGGGTGAATCTTTGGACTCACTTGGGAGAACAAAGAGAGACAGTGGGATCGATATCCACTAGCAGTCTGGCTTCTGTAGCCATTGCCAGGACTTTTCAGTGACACCTGGCTGGGTTTTTGCCCTGCTGGGATGTGGCTGTCTTGCTGCGGAGGGAGGGTGATTCCTCCTTTTGACAGTTTCCTGGAATCAGCTGGTCTTGCGGCTGCTGTCTCTGCCTCCAGCAGGATTTAACAGACTGGGGAAGATTTGAGGCTGGGCTGCTTTTTCTTCAACTTCTTTTCTCTTTTTCAGGTGCCAGCGGGCCTTCATCCTTCTAGGATTCTCAGCTGTGGCTTCCCTGAAGGCTGATGTCATTATCCCTTAGAATAGGAAGCTTACCTCTTACTAGCATCTCCCACATTGTCAGCCATCCTGTTCGTCTTGCTGACTTCTCTCTCCATCTTACCAGTCCTTCTGCAAGTCTTCCAAAGATCTCACTGATGTCCTTTGTTCTACATGTTCACATTCTGTCCTTACACCACTCCACTAAACTGCCTGCCTCTATCTCCACACAAGACCCCCAGTCACCCATTTCCAGGCTCAAACTTCTTACCTGATGTTTGGTACACCAATTACTAATTTCTTTCATTGATGGATTCTTTCATTAAGAAAACATTTATTGACAACCTATGCTTCATCTGTTTCTACCCTAAGCAAGATAGATCTGGTCCCTGCTTTCGGGATCCTCCATCCTAGCTCTTTCAGCTGTCTGCTAGATAATGAGGTTTTCTGGGGTCTCAACCCTGTTCCAGTCTGGATTTAGCTGTGTATTTTGACAGCTGATTTCTCTTCCTGACCAATTTTTCTAAGCATGCCTGATTTCTGGGGCTGCCCAGTGGTATACAGCTCTCTTGCACATCACCCCCAACATTCTTTCTCCCTGTGTCCTCATCTCATTAACCACGGATGTTTATTCACACATCCAAAGTACTTGAAACCGAAAAGTAAAGACAACTTTTCAAGAACTAAAATTTCCATGTTCAGTAATTATTATTATTATTATTACTGTTACTATTATTATTTATGATGCCCAGGGTCTTTAGAAAAGACTTACAATCCTGGATGTGCATCCACTCACACACTTGAATGTATGTATGGATACTAGGTCAGGGCAGTAAAAAGAACAGAGCTGTCCTTCTGACCTACTCAAAGCTGAGGTCCACAGAATATCCAAATTATTAACCTTAGAGGTGAACAAAGACACTGCTCTTTCCCTTGCTCTTTGGAGCACGGCAGGAGGGATTCAGGGTCTTGGGTGCTAAGCAAGGTCTTTATTACTGAGCTGCATCCTCAGTGTGAAAAGCTGTTTTAGAAGAGGAACATAGAGAGGAGGAAGTTGTGGACTCTATGTTGATATTCTCCTTCATTCTACAGGCGACTCTCAACCTCCTCATCCACAGCAACAAACACAGCACCAACTCCTTCCTAGCAGACCCTCTTAACAATTCTAGGAATTATTTGAATTTAAGTAAAATGGTTCCTTGGTGACTCCCTGACAGCCAACATCATTGACAACATGTTTTCTGATATAAACTGTTTTTTACAAAGAACGTGTGTCTTTTTACTATTGAGCATTACATTCTGAGCAGAAACCTAATAAGGTTTTCAGCGGGGTTTTAAGAGGCTCTGTCACAGGACTTAAAACAACTGTGATCTATTGTTTTTAGTGCAACGAAAGGCCTGGGAGAAGAAATGGCATTTTCAATTTGACTTTATGGCCCCCCAAGTTGTGTTCACGTTAAATGAAAGCTAGAAACTGGTATTGAGAAAAGGGCAAAGACTTCAGACTCTCACGGTTTTGAATTTCACAATTATTTGTGAGTTAACTTTGGCCAAGTGGTTTGGCTGTTCTGTGTCTCATTTTATTCATAGATATAAAATATGCATATGCTATATATTATATAGCATATATACTATTTATTACACACACACACACACACACACACGTATTGCAGTAAATGGTGACACAAATTCTGGGACACAGAATGATGTAACAGATGCTTTAGGTTATGTATGACAGAAACTCAGTTTAAACCAGCTAAATTACTAATACATAACTGAAAATTTCAAGGGTGAAATGGATACAGGAACAGCTGAATCTAGGGATTTCAACGTTGTCCCATATTTGGTCTCTGTCTTTAGATTTTGCTGTCTTGGTTTGAATGTGAGCTGTCCCTCAGCAGCCTCATGGATTTGGATATTTGTCATCAGCTCCCCATCTCAGGAATCTACCTTGAATCATATCTGCAAAAGTATATTAACAAATGTTGAGAATTATGACCTGTGTATCTTTCTTGGGGCCATGTTTGTTGGTCTCCCATGCAGGCTTCTTAGGGCTAAAACTCTTCTTTCCCTGATGCCTTTCTTCTTCCTCCTCTCCCCAACTTCCTTTTTCCTGTCCTTCCTCTCTCTCTTTTAAGAGCAATTGGGCAGTTTCAAAGTTCCTGGCTTCCAGTTTCATCCTCCATCCTTGTATGTCAAGTACCCAGTACTCATCAGCTCAACTCCTTCTTAGTCATGCACGTAGTGCTTTATAGCTTAGCTGTTCTCTGGCTGTGTGCTCTTGGGTGGACATCTGATCTCACTAGGTTTCAATTTGATCATCTCTTAAAAAGTGTGTAAACATGGCCTCAGCTCATGAGTTTGTTGGAGGATGGAGTTTTTGTGACTGCAGCTCTCTGGCACTGCCTAGTAGTGTGTGGTAAATACCACACAAACATTTACCATCTAAAGCTTTTGAAGCCTGTTTCACAATCCCCATTAGATGCTCAATGTTACTTTTGAGATGAGAACCAATAGGAAGTGATCATATTTACTTCTCTTTCTGGTCCTTCCTCATGGAAGTTGTGATAGTAGAAGGTGATCAAGACACTGTTTTTTTCTTCCCCTCTGGCATTTTCCAGCATCATTCTTGGCACAGGAAGCTACATGTAGTGGTTTGAATGATAATGGCTCCCATAGGCCCATAAGAAGTACCACTGTTAGTAGGTGTGGCCTTGTTGAAGTAGGTGTAGTTTTGTTGGAGGAAGTATGTCACTGGGGTGGGTTTTGAGGTCTTAGATGCTCAAGCCAGGCTCAGTGTCTCACTTCTTTTCCTGCTGCCTGCTGATCCAAAAGTAGAACTTTCAGCTACCCTTTCAGTACCATGCCTGTTTGAACACTGCCATGCTTCCCACAGTGACTATAATGGACTGAACTTCTGAACTGTAAGCTAGTCCCAATTAAATGTTTCATTTTAATAGTTGCCATGGTCATGGTGTCTCTTTACAGCAATGGAAACCCTAATTAAGACACTACACAATCCCAAACAAAGCACAGAATGTAAGAAATGCTGTCATTTGTGTTTGAGGAAGGTCACATGCACTGCTTACTAGGGTTGACGTAACAAAAAGCTCATAGGCAATAGACATTTATGCCTAATAGCTCTGGGGGCTGTAGTCCCGAATCCAAGTGTTGCTTTCAGACTGCATGCTCACAGGGCCTCCTCCATTAGCCTACCCCCCCATCTCGGTACACTTTCCTTTTCTCATATGGACATCAATCATGTTGGAATGTGTCCCCTTCTTATGACCTAAATTAACCATGGTCACCACAAATGACAGCAATTCTTATGTTCTGTGCTTTTTTGGGGATTGTGTAGTATCTTAGTTAGGGTTTCTTTAAAGACTGTCTCCAAAATATAGTCACACTGGGGGCTGAGAACCATGTCAAGTGTCTTTCTCAACTTTGTCTCTACCTGTTTAAAGTTTTGTTTTGGAGCCAGTGTTCCTTACGGAACCTGGGATTCCTGGATTCAGCTAACGTGACTGGTCTGCAAGCTTCAGGGATCTTGGTGTCTCTGTCTCAGTCTTGGGCTCCACAGTGTTGGGATTTATTGTGTGAAGCATTGTACCTGGCTCTGTACCTAGCTGCTAGAGATTTACACATAGGTCTCCATGTTTGTGTGGCAGGCACTTTACTGACTGGGCCGTCTCTTACACCCCATGAGAACCTTTTTAGCCCAGATGTACTCCAGCCTATCCTCCTCCCTGTGGAACTCCAGGCCAGTGACATTTTTTTTTTTTTTTGGGCAGGGATACTACCTTGTTTCTCCATCACCGCTCTGTTGGTGGCTTTTATGGCACACACAGTGACTTTTAATCAGAAAGCAGATCTCAGCAATAAAATGGTTCCAAGTGCAATGCTCATAGAAATTTCCAATTGAGTGAGTGACTCTGGTCTTTTAAAAGCAAAAATGACACCACTTACTACTCATCTTGCTCAAAACTGTACTAGGTGCTTACTGTAGACACAGCCTTCTGAAGGGCCTACCCCCTGTGATCTTACTTCCACCATTTCACCTTTCTACTCATTGATGGGACATCAGGATATGTCTTTGAACATACAAGCAGTCTCCTCTGCAAACATTTACATATGCTATTCCTTCTATTTGTGTGACTCTAACATTCTTGTGAAACCTTACCCCCCACCTTGTTATTGAGAGGCAACACCAATAGAAAGTCATTATGGTTTGAAGGTTCTGTCTTCAGATTTGGGATAAGTGCCCTTATCAAAGAGGCCAGAGAGCTTGCCTTTCTCTCTGCTTTGTGTTAACAAAGAGAGAAATGTACAATTTTATTTGTTTTGTGTTTTGGGTTAGAGTTTTGCTATGTTGTCCAGGCTGGCCTGAAATTCACAATCTCACCTCCCACTCCTGAGTGCTGAGATCTCTGGTGTGCAGTTGCACATCTTGTAGGTGTCCTGTGTGAGGTAGAGAGCTAGCCTGCAGCAGGCATCAAATCTGCTGGCATTTTCATCATGGGATTTTCAAACTTCAGAACTCCGAGGAATGCATTTCCCCAGCGTGCAAACCACAGGAAAGTGTTTCCTGACAGCAGCCAGAGCAGACCAAAGTCAGAATTCTACTCTTTTATAGTGCTTTACAATTCTTTCATCTTCTGAGTTGGACCAGAATGCCATATCCTCATGTCTTCAGAAGGGCTTTCCCTTAGGATCATGGCCATGAGAGCAACTGCACTGTATTTCTCCTGACACATTTAAGCAACAGAGGAGATTCTGTAGGTCAGTCTGTCAGTTGTTCATTTATTGAGATCCTCATTCTGGTACCGGATGTTGGTCATTACAAGACAAACAACACAGGCCCCTCTTTCTCAAAGGCACTGCTATTTGATGGCCTAAAGTCTATCCATAAACATGCAAAGATCCTCAAATTGTAATTTATAATATGTATTACGGAAGTGCTTGTAAGGTTTCAGAGCTAGGCACCCTGTGAAGTTACCAGATCATCTCACGTGGCCCAAATGTCCTTTTAGGAGTTCCTACCCAAGAGTGTGGCTTGGTTGGTTCTTAAGTAGGGATACTGGGGTCTAGCACTTCCTTCTTTATCTCAGATTACAGTTCATTTTCATTAAAATTATCTTAAGGTATCAGGCTGCCTCTTGTCCAACATTCTTGGTGATGGGGGAGGATGGTCTTCTAAATTTTTCTTTCCTTAGCTATCTTGGATCCAAGATCAAGGAAATTCCTAAAATAACAATGAAAAGCAAGGCTTTAATTAGAGGAGAAGTACAATAAAAGGAAGAAGTCATCTTGCAGAGAATTCTTGCAGATCCCCAGGCCTGCAGTAACCAGTATATTCATGTTGCTACATCCTCAACATCAGAACCATCTGTTGAATATTCTAGAAGGCTGCACTAGCGTTCACCTGATTCTGTTCAGTGAATTTGCACATGTTTCCTTAGGGTTGTCTTGTCACATACATTTATTACAATATACATCTTGAGAAGGATGACGACAGAATTTGTGTGGAACAAGGAGAGCAAAGCACAGGTTTGGTAACAGTTTAATTGCTGTATGTTACAATAAAGACAAATTCTTCTACACAAGGAGAACATTTTCCTTCTTAAGATTTCTCTCAAAAATACTACTAGCTTTCAATTGAAATACGAACTTGTTATGAACTAAATTATGGGCTCTTCAAATCAATTTGTCAGAACTCTGATATTTGGAGGTGGAGACTTAAAGGGTTAGGTCCTCATGACAGGGTTGGTGTCCTTATAAGAAGAGATATATAGGAATGTACTCAAAGGGACCCGAGTCTGTATACTAGGGAGACACCTGCACATGAATATTTACTCTCACCCTGTGTTATGTCTAATAGCCAAGTCATGGAAACAGCATATGCCCATCAACACATAAATGGATAAAGCTAATGTAGTATAAAAACAGAAAGGGATTTCATTCACTCATGAAGAAGAGCAAAATGATAACATTTTCAGAGAAAATGGATGGAACTAGACATCATCATATTAACCAAAATAAGCCAGATTTGGAAAGAAAAGCACAGTACATTTTCTCTAATATCTGAAGTCTCTCTCTTGATATCGCTCACAGAACACACACACACACACACACACACACACACACACACACACACACACACACAGAGTAAGGATCTCTCTGGAGAAAAAAATAGAATGAGCAAGAGCAGGTGAGGGCACCAGGGCTGAATATTATCAAAACACACGCTTGTACTTGCCTGGAGATGCCTTCATGACACTGGATCTCCGGTATCCAGGTAAAAAGGCAGGTACAATGACGCACAACTACAGTCTCAGCGCAGGGAAGAGAGAGACAGGCTGATCCCTAGGCCTTACTGGCCAGCTAGGCTAGCCAATGGTGTACCGTGAATTTGTACCATGAGTATGTACTAATGGTTTCCTAGGGAAAAGATTAACACAGGAAGTTTTTCTGACATGAGTACACGGAGTCCTCCTGCACAGAGTCCTCAGCAGAACTGAGGTTTGTGTTTTGCTCTTAGCCTTCTAGCCTTCAGAGCTGTGAGAGAGTGGATGTCTACTATTTACGCCATATTGTTTTTGGATTTGGTTTATAGTGGCCTGAGCTGAAAAGACAGATCCCGGGCGGGCAAACGCTTACACAGTATTCTCTGTGCATTGGCAGTATGTAAGTCCCAAGGACATGGGCTGAAGGGTTGGTCAGTTCCTTTAGGGAGCTCATAGTTCAGCAGAAGTGCCTGCGAATGAGAATGAATCACACAGCGGATCCACTCTTTCTGTTGAGCCCTCTAAAACACACGGGCAAACTTCATGTGGATGTGACTTGCTTGTCACTGGAGTATGTGTACACGTAACTAATGAAGGATCTCAAGGTGAGGTCTTCTAGATTTAGGGTAGGTGATAAATCCGGCGACTGTTACCCTTAAGAGAGGAAGGAGAGGGAGATTTGAGGGACATAGATAAGCAGGGTTGAAAGCACAGAAAGATTATAGGTAAAGGAGGCACGGACTAGCCAAGAGACACCAGGGGGTATCTAGTACAAAATAACATACTAAATTGGCATGGAAGAGATTCTTGTTCAAAGCTTCTCACAGATACAACACTGGGGTCCATGGTGGAAGCTGAGCCTTCCCCTAGAGCCTCAAGTTCCAAACGCTTGTTCCCCAGTGAGTGGCGCTGTTTTAAGAGGCTTGCGGGACCTTGGAAGGGGGTAGATGGAAGAAGTAGGTCACTGGGCGTGGTTTCTTAAGAATCTTTTATCCTCTAGCTCTGCCTGCCCTTTCTTTCATTAGCAGTCTGCCCTCATGTAAGAAGCCTTTGCCACACCCTCCTGCTGCCACAAAATGAGTTACCGGGCCCCACCTTCCCCATCGCAATCGACTGACCCCTCTGAAACTGAGGTCAGGAACATGACTTTTCGTCCTTAAGTTGCTTCTGATAGGCATTCTGTCACAATGACCCAAACTAACAAGTGTCACTGCCAACACTTCGCATACCAGAAGAGGGGAAATGGTTTTCTGTTGATTGAGGCACTAGCTTTGTGGGACTGTGCTATGAGAATCCCTCTCAGGGTGACTCTCTCTACACTGCCTGCTGAGGTCAGCCAGCTGGCCAGTCTCCTCACACTGCTTCCCACAGCCTCACTGGTTGGCTGTTTTGTTTAGTGAGATCCATTGCTTTTGCTCAAACATAATGAGGCCAGCCATAATGGTTTCATTTGTAATTAAGCCATTTCATTAACATTATACAAACCAACAAAGTATAAATATAAAAGGAAGAGTTGTATCTTGAAACCTAATTGAACAGTCAGGTAAAGGGGAGTGACTGAAGGGATTTCTGGTTTTGTGGAGGCTGGAAAGACAAACATTATATACTGACATTAAGACCTTCTTGCCCTGTAATACTTTGTTCTTGGATTATTTCTCAAGTGTGTCTTCAGGGCCCACTGTATTTCTGAGTACCCGTAGGCATTGGTTCAGGGTGTGTTTTGTAGCAGGAGGTTAGAAGTATGATTTTTCCATCTTTCATTCTGGGCATTGAACCTCATGCATGCTAAACATGTTCCCTGCCACTGAACAAAATCCCTAGCCTAAAAAACGTGAGGTGTTTTTATTTTGTGTGTTTTTGTGACAGGGTCTCAGATGGGCCTTACTGGCTTCAGACTTGTGAGTTGAGGCTTAACTTTGAACTCTGATCCTCCTGCCTCCATTTTCCAGGTGCAAGAATGACAGGCATGACCCAGTGAACATGGCATTTTAATCCTGTATCAAAATCTTGGGGATTGAATACATATTTACTGTTTATGCTGAAATAAAGTGAGGCAGGAATATTTTTTAATTTTAGTTGGCTTGCTTGATGAATCTATTGTTGGTTCCTCTTGTGTCAGATAGGATTATAACGGTTATAATAGCAAAAATACATAGGAAGTAAATCACGCTGAATGTGTATTATGTGCCTGACGTGTTTCCGTGCCCATTCTCTGTCTTCTTTCATTCGGCATTTACTGGAGCGGTACGATGTGACTAGGATGATGCCAACCGTTTTGTTACCCAACGGAAGGGCAGTAAAGCAAGCTGCAGGACAGACCTCACCTGGAAGCATCCAAGCACCCCTCTGGGAACTGAGGCATTTTAGGCATGGTGGCCCACTTCTTGGTTTTGATGAGTTCAACTCTTTTGTGTGACTCTGGGGGGTGGGCAACTGGAGGGTGACCCAAGCAGAGCGGGTACCTTATGTTCCTAAAAACTGGGATAAAATAGCATTTACAAAGTGCTCTCATTTCAATTCTTGTAAAGTTGGGGCTGGCAAAAGAGTCACTTGTCTCCAGTCCTTTCAGAGACTCTGGCCCATGAACCTGGTCCTGGCTGAGGAAGGGACTAAATCTCACCTGCAGGGAAGCTGTAGGGCTCTGGCTGCAGACTGTCCATCTGGGATTAACTTTTGAGCCCTCATGTGTCAGATGCAACCTGGACTACCTTCCTGTCTCTTTGTGCCTCACCTTACTCATCCACAAAATGGGGATAGAAACCCAGCAAGGTGGCTCATCCTTGGGATCCCAGCACTTGGGAGCCTTTGATAGGAGGATCCTGAGTTCTAGGCTAGCCCTGGCTATGAAACCCTATCTCAAAATTACAAGCCCAAACAAACCACATCATATTAAAGGAAGTCAAACCAAACCAAACTAAACCAAAACAAACCAGCAGCAACAACAAAACTAAACAAAGATAGGAGTGTAAGATATTTATCTCCTACATAAGGTGGGGTTAAGTGAGATAATGTATTATTATTTTAGGGCACTGTCAGCAGAGGGTGAGTACTACCGAGGCCAGCTGACCTTCACTCACTCACTCTTATTCATTCATTCATTCACTAATTTATTCTACAATTAGTTGCTCAGAAGCTTGTTAGGGCAAACCCTTTGCAGATGCCTCAGATACATAATTGGGTATTACTTTATATGGGAACCATATTCCAAATGTTTCCAAAGTGACCTTTGTCTCAAAGAAACTTTTGACTTTCATAACAGCCCAAGGTTTCAGAAGGAACAGAAAGCTTAAATAGCTATACCAGGAGTTCCTGCAACATTGGGGGGAAATTCCTGAAAAGTATCAAAGAAAATTTAAAAAAAAGCCACAAATTCAGCACTCATGCATGGTGACTATTTACATTTTAATGACTTTCCTTGAGGCTTTTTATGCATAGATTTTTGCATAATTATATCCATTTTCTCTTTGCAGTTTTTATCTCGTTTTTCAGTTATTATTATATCATAAGCACTTTCTACGTGGCGCAGTCTTTGTGAACATCACATCTTATGTCTCCATAATGTTCCACGCCAGGATTGTGGCATGGATTATTTAACCAAACATTTAAATTTAAACTTTTTCTTCCTATCAGTTATGCAGCTGCAATATTGATCTTGCAGCACACTAGTCTCACCCTCCTGCCCTTCCCAAACCAACTCCCAGCGCTCTGGCTTATTTCATTAAGCTGTACATGTCAGTGTGTAATTACTGCATCAAAATATATGCCCATCCTAAGGCATTCAACCCACGCCTCCAGCTCTCTTTAAAAGCCTCTGCCAGTTTACACTCAGATCTGCAGCTCAGGAAAATACCCACTTTTGCCCCAGTTTGTTTAGCAGGCCTGTTACGATTTTAAAACACCAGCTAATTTGAGATCCACTTAATGGCGTTGTTTCTTTCTTTAGGCCTTTGATTAGCAGAGATATGGAAACATTTTTCGTGTTTGTTAAGCAACATCGTTTCCTCTTTGTGGATAGGTCATCTGTGTCCTCTCTCCACTCATCTGTGGGTTTCTTTGTTTTTTTTAAAGAGTCGTATTAATTTGAATATACAAATGCAGGTGCGTCAATGTGTCTACCCATTTGCTGTTTCCCTTTTAAGTTTGATCAAGATTTCTGTGTTTTGAAGATGTCATTTTTTTTCTTGTAATCACATCTGCCCATCGCACTCTTATTGATGTTTTAATCTTTTCTCGATCTAGGCATTCTCTCTCTTCCCAGAACCTTGATAAATATTCATTTCTAACTGTTTATAGTTTGTTTATGCTTTGATCTGTCTGGTATTTGTTTCAGTACAGGAGCCTCCCCCTGACTAACCAATTGTCCCAGTGTTTTGTTTTTTTTTTTTTTTTTAATCTTGCTTTCCTTGCATTGTCATACATTAACTATTCATCTGTATTGAGATGTCATCCACATTGTCTGCTTGTGGAAATACTGAGCCATATACCACACTGTTGAAGTCCAGGCCTTTTCAGAGACTGTCCTTGGGTGGTCTGAAGATCAGAGGGATCTCCCAGGTTCAATAACCTCCTCATCTTTCCTCCTCTGGGGTGGGGATGGGGGAGGGGGAGAACTGAGAAAGGACAAACGTCAGCACCAATGAGATCAGCGCCAAGGCTGAGAGTCACGCCCACTCCAGCAGGCCTCATATCCTCTACACTGTTTGGTCCTGGAAGGTGGTTTTGTGTTCAGCTTTTCTTCATGCGACTCTCACTTCCGCTCCTGGTATTCCACATTGAGAGGGGGACCCTGGTTAGGAAGGACCCTGGGGGTGGCTTCCCTTTCACCCGCACTGCATGCAGTCACCCGTGGCTCTCCTGTGCAGCTGGAGAGCCTGCCCGGATCTCACCTGTTTATCTCTCCCGAGTTCCTGCCCTTTGAAACACCTACACACCGAGGTGTGCACAGATGGTTTGTTTTCTTTCTTTTGAGACAAGTTCCCTTGTATCTTAGTCTGGCATCAAATCCATTACGCACTTACTGACAACCTGGAACTTCGGAGCCCCCTGTTTCCACTTCCAGGATATTGGGAGTAGAGGTGTGAAATGCTATTTCTAGTTTTATTCAGTGCTGGGGATCAAACCCAGGGTGTCATGCACACTAGGCAAGCACTCGGCCAACCAGTCTCCCAGGATTCCTGATCTTGCATATCAGAGGATTTCCTATCTTCCCAACCAGAGGCAGATGCACCACCCAAGGTCAAACGCTTATATTTCAATCCTTTGAATGCATTCTCATCTACTTCTTTCCAGATCTGATTTTTTTTTTGTTTTGACATTTTTGTTATTTCTAATCTTGTCCATGAAATTCCAGGTCCTTTGTCATACGCATAGATACTAGGCAGAGCTAAACTGGGTTGTGGAAGCCCTCCTAGAGAGAGACAGACCAAGAATTTGTCATGGAAGAAAGTTCCTCAGGCCACCTGAGTGCAGCTTCAGGTGGACAAAACGTTAAAGGAGAAAAGTTCAATATGCCTAAGGTCTATGACACTGATCAACAGGGCAATTAGAACATGGGAAATGACCACTGACAGGGTCTGCAGTTGAACTCACACAAGCACCCTCTCAGCTAGCCAGAGAAGATTCTAAAAGGGTCAAAATTCATCAGAACACACAGTCCATGCAAAATTGTAGTACCATGGATCGGCGTCACCAAAGACTCCTTGTGTAATAAATATTCTGATGAGGATTTCATCCATCCATCCACCCATCCATCCATCCATCCATCCATCCATCCATCCATCCATCCATCCATGTTACAGATACTAGATCTGTTGGAGTTATTATTGCCATTCTAGGAGCTCATGATACAGCGTTGAAATCGACCTAGTCCAGTGGAGGAGGCAAGTATGACCAAGTCAATGGGAAGAGGCAGTTGATACCACACATTATTTCTCCCTTTATCTTTTGCTTGTCTCAGTTATCTGCATTGATACTTAGGGGTATGATGGGGGACTCAATTCTGGTTGTAGTTTATGGATAATCAGTGGTGCTGCATTCTACACAAGCAATGCTGTTGGAAGCTGAGGGGTGGTGGTATCCTGTGGCTCTCCCATAAATACGTTTTTGCTCCTCACTGCCGCTTGAGAAAGAATGACCTCACACCCACTGGGAATCTGTATTTGTGGTCTTTTGTTAATAAAAACAACCGAATGACAGATAACTGTGCAGTAGTTTTCCCCACATGATATCAGAGAAACTGGAGGCTTCCAGGGCAGCGCAGGGTTCTTTGCTTATAGCTTTAATATGCTAGCTTGTTTGAGAGTGAAGCATCTTGCTTCCTTTCCATATAGGGATAAAAGACAAGGAAAAAGATGAACATTTTCGAAAAGAGGTTTAAAGATTACAGGTGCTTTATGGACTCTGAGATAGGTGGGGAAATTCTTAATTACAAGTCACCATCTCTTGACTTCTTCATTTGATTCCGGAAGCCTTTGGCTGTAGCCCATTACTGGCTTTCCCCTGTGTTTTAGAGATAGTAGACCCAAAATGAATTTTTTTTTAATGAGACACTCTGATGGATTCTGAAGATAGAAGAAACTAGCACCATCAGCTTTATCTGAATCATAATTTAGTGTAGAAGACAGCTTGTGAATAGCTAGCTCTAATGAAATAATGCCTAGTGTTTGTTAAGCAAATACAGTATAGGTACTGTGCTAAACACCCCTCACATCTTAGGACATTTACTCCTTACAGCAGCCTCATGAAATGGAAATAACGATGCTGAGAGAGGTTCACAAAGCTATGGTGATGGAAAAAAAAAAGACAAATTGTGATGGGGAGGTAGGGGTGGATCTGGGAGAAGTAAGGGGGAGGGCTGTGCGGTATGTATGATCAAACTACATTATATGCTTGTATGAAGTTCTCAAAGAATCAATACAAATGTTATATTGAAAAAAAGCTACAGTGAAGCCAGATTTTTATGACTCAAGTCTCTCCATGTACTCCAAACAGGTCTATTATGTCTGGCTTCATTGGCTGGACATACAGGCTCATGGATGTGAGCAGTGCAGATAGAGAACAGACGAGAGTAGCAAGCTGGTCCTCCTGGAAGATAGGTCTCAAAATCATTCACAGGGAAAGTGCTGCTTCCATTGGAGTCCTCCACATGGAGTAAACTGAGTGATTCAATAAGATATAAGTTAATATAAAAATATGGGATCCTGGCCTCACTGTCAATCAATTTGCTCTGCTCGACTCCATCTTGGTAACTGTAGGTTCATCATCATTGTCTGAGTTTCCAGGGGCACTTGCCTCCTCCTTGTAACTCTTTCTTCTTGGTTAGTGACTGAGATCTCATGACATCAGATGTCCCTACCTCTATAGGGTTGGTCTAAGCTCTGCTTTGGCCTCTAATGTTGTCTTGTGATTCCAGGATGAGAGGTCCTGCTGTGGGCAGATATTGCCTCTTTTATTGAGACACTTTTACTGGAAAACTTACCCCTTATCCCACTGCCTCCTGGTCCATAACTGACTCCTCTTGCAGTCCCACCAGCCTGGTCATCAGTTCAGTGGCTTCACCAAGTGTCAGATGTCCTTTCTACCATGCAGACCACCCCAGGTGCTGATAATGGTAGCACTGCTGGGCAAAGGTCATTGCAATACTTTAGAGGAGTGGATTGCTGCTTTCCTCCACATACAAATGGGTGAAGGGCTGCAGTATTCAAAGGCTGTACATGCTTAGAGACAGTGTCCTACTAAACTTCCATATTTGATATGCTCACTAGAATCTTGCAATTCCTTGTCCTGTTGACCCCAGGCTCAATTGCATTGCATGCTATTTCTTCTTCCTGTTTTATTTTTTTCTCTTTTTTTCCAAGTTTGGAAGATTGGCCATGTAGTGTGTGCCTTCCTAGAACTCCTGACTCTTAAAAGCCAGCTGCTTGGTGCAGAGCATAGACAGAGCTTGCATCTACAGGCCAAAACACCCACACATTTGCACATTAGTCAGCTGCATAGGACAGAGCTGGAAATAGACTGAATGCATAGAGCTGGCTTTCCTCCTATGAGCAAGACTGAAAACTTTTCAAGAGGACTTGATCTTCTAGATATTCACCAGATAATATATTGGGAGGGATCCACTTCCTCTGTCTGCTCAAGTTCCTGAAACTAATTGATGGGTGGCAAATTAGCAAGAAGAAAGACAAGGTGGTTTGACATGCATTTAGGCGTCCTCCACTGAACAGCCAGAGGTCAAAAGGTTAACAAGGTAATTTTACAGGAAAGGAGTGTGGGTTTCAGGCTTTAAAAGGAAATCATCCGTGTTCTCAGTTTTTATTGACTTCCCTCTCTGTGTCCTCTGTGAAGTGTGTGCATACGCTTGTGTGTGAGTGTATGTGTGTGTGTGCACATGAATGTGTGTGTAGGTTGCACATGTATGCAGGTGCACAGGGAGGCCACAGGATAACTTCAAGTTATCCTCAGGGCCACCATCTACTTCCTTTGAGCCAGGGTCTGTCTTGGCCTGGAGTTGAGTAGGCTAGGTTGGCTAGCCGGAATGCTCCTGTCTTTGCATTCTGTCCACAACGCCGAACACAGAGTTTATGAATGTGTATCATCATGCCTGGTATTTTATACGGGTTCTGGGGACTGAACTCAGCACCTCATCCTTGCAAGGCAAGCGTTTTACCAACAGCCATTTTCCCAGCCCTTCCCCTGAGATTTTGATGTGGGGGGCCAGTTACTGAGTTTTCCCTTCCCAGTGTTAAGAGACAGTCGTCTCCCAAACAAGAAAGTGCTCCAGAGGAGGTTTTATTTGGGAGAGGCTGTTTATAAGGTAATATTTCCATAGCTGTTTATTGTTCAAATGCTTTTGGTTTAAATTAATTTCCGTGTCACCTTTGTGGGCTATTAAGCCCTTCATATATTTATTAAAGAAGGGACTGGCACATATTTTTATTTAATGGGCAATAGCTTGATTTTTCAATTTACAACAATTTAAATGCCAGGTACATGGGTGTCCATTTTTTTTTAAACTATTGCCTCGGGCCTTGCAAATGTTAAAGATGGGCCTGATTTTTCGTTAGCTTTCATGAATGAAATGAGCCCGGACACTTTTATTTTCTGTAAGGAGAAAGTGTTGGATGATGCTGGTGTGGGCACAGCCAGAGGATACCTGGTGGCACGGAGGCACCAGTTGCTGGATTTGGGTGAATTATGCCACTTAAAGCACGAGAAACCATGGATGCTTTTTTTTTTTTGTGGGCATCCAGGATAACTCACATAGTAGGGGGAAGATTTACTGTCTTGTGTACACAGAAGAAACCAAATAGCAAGTGAGAAAGCCAATCTACCTCTCAAAGATCACCCCTCCCATTATGTCGCAAATCTCGAACATAAAACAGGCATTACACTAAGCTAAGCTCCATCATACATAAATCACGTGAATCCTGTCTAACGGAATATCATTGTGTGATAGATCACTCATCTTTCCTAACTGAGACTCTAGAAAACGGCCCATCCATTTGTCATATGCCACACACCCGTCACTTGGCTTTATGTTAAGAGATATATTAGAGTGGCAGTGTGCATCTGTCCCCTGAGCACTTGGGAGGCTGAAGCAGGAGAATCTTGAGTTTAAAGCTAGCCTGGTCCCATAGTAAGACTGTTTTTCTCAGAAGCAAGCAAAGAGAAAGAAAGAAAGAAAATATTAATGACAAGCTATTTTTAAAAAGCCAAACTCTTGTGACTCTATAAACAGTAGCATTTATCATCAGACAAAGTTCTTTGTACAGTGGAGAATAGATAATTCAGAGACTCAAAACTAGTCAAGGGGCAGAGAATAAACATCTCCAGAGAGCTTAGCCACAAGTGGGACATCTATACCATACTGCCTCCCCAAGATTCAGGGACTGTTTTGGAAGAGGGAGTAGAAAAATTGGGAGATCCAGAGGCCAGTAAGGACCAGAGTGAAACAGTGTCTTCCGAACATGAAAGCCACTGAACTCATACCATCTGTAGTTGCCTGAACAAGACATGAACACAATCAAGCTTCCAGTATGGAGTGGGAAGGAATTCATTGTCCTTTATCCCTAACTAGAGAGGTATGGACTGCTGATGGCTTCTAGTGGTAAGGGGAAGTCAATTTCCTCTAAAGATATGGTTCATGGTATGTCAACCACACTCTAATGGATGACTTCACACTCAGACTTACACAGACGGATCAAATTAAAGTCAACAAATTATTAAAAATAAAAAAAGAACATGAAGTTGAGAAGGTAGGGATGGATCTGGGAGGTATTAGGAGAGAAGTCAGGGGTGAGATGATCAAATTCTCAAATAACTAATAAATACATTTAAAAAAAAACCCCAAATAACGTTTAGAATGAGAAAGCATGGCATATACTCATGATGCTGACAACATCAACGAACTTGGACTCGAATCTCCATCTCCTCTTCCCCTTTAGGGTCTCTGGATAAAACCCAGAATGGCCAACACTTGGATTTGAGATACTTGATGCTTTGAGCTAACCTCTACTGAGGATCCTGGCCCATGAAACTGCAAGATAAACCACCGTGTTCTTTTAAGCTACACAGAGGGCTGAGATGTACCTCATTCACATATGTGTGTTGAAGGCCTAACTATATTGGAGGACAGCATGAGGAGCTAGGATCTAAAGGGACTTGATTAATATTAAATAATTTATAGGGTATGGAGTGGTACTGGCTTACAACATTAGTACTTGTGTTAGAAGAGGCACCAGAGAGCTTTCTTCCTCACTGCATGTGTGTCAGGGAAAATAAAAATATAAATAGGAGAAGACAGCCCTGACTAATCATGAAATTTACCAGAACCTCGGTCCTGGAATTCTGGCTTCTGAAAATATGAGGAAATAAATTTCTGCCTTCTACCATACCTAGTCTGTGGTATTTTGTTATAATAGCCCAAGAAAACGAACACATGTAGTAATAGCAAACTATTAGAATGACAGCCCGCTGCTTTCAGTGTGTTCTAGTCATTAAAGTACGCTGTGCCAAGTGAGGTGGTACATTCATTCTGTAACCCCACCACTTGTAAGTTTTAGGCTAGCCTGGGATACATAGGAAGTTTGAGACCAGCCTGAGATACATAGATTTTAAGACCAGTTTTGGCAAAAGAGCACAAAACACTTCAAACAGTAAGTAGAACTGTCATTTCCCAAAGTACAGAGACACAAGGCTACGGCACTAGGAGATACCGGCCGTCTTGGATGTCTGCCCACTACTGGTAAATATTTAATAACAGCAAAGTCATTTAGCATTGATGCCAAACAAGTAGCTCACCTGTTTATGAATACCAAGAATTTGGGGGTAATTAGAATCTGAAAAAACATCTATTTAATTTGACTCTGGGATTATTCCCAGGTAAGCTGTGAAGCCTTGGGGTGACTTGCTACTGTGTTCATCTGGAAAGCAACTAGCGACATGGAAGAATCAGAGGGCTATGGGCCACCCTTGGTAGGTATATTGTTTTAAGTAAATTACTTATATACTATGAACACCACATAAAACAGGCATAAGAGAGATATTTTGCATTGTCTTGTTGAAATGATTAAATGTATTCATGAGTGCAAAAATTGAAGGAACTGCTCAGTACACCGAGGCTTTGTCAGAATTGTTATCCGGAAGGTCTTCTAAATTATTTGGAATGTCCAGGATGTGTGTTTCTTATTGACATTTCTTCTAGGCTCTGCCCCACAGTTACCTGGCAACATCCAGGTGTGCCTGACTCACTATAAAAGCGACTTCTTGCCCCCTTCTCACTCTCTTCTCTTGCTCTTCCTCTTACTCGCTTCTCTCTCTGTCCCTCCTCTCCCCGTTCCCCTCCCGCCGTGTGTTCATGGCCAGCCTCTACTCCTCCTCTGCTCTCTCTGTCTCTGTCTCTCTCATCTCTCTGTCTCTCTGTCTCTCTGTCTCTCTGTCTCTGTCTCTGTCTCTGTCTCTCTCTCTCTCTCTCTCTCTCTCTCTCCTTCTGCTGGAACCTTAGGAAGAAGGAATGCCTCATTATGGGCCTATAGAAGCACCCCTTTCCCCTACACTATACTGCACCTCTACTAAACATATCCCTGGCTTCTTTTTCTTTTTAAATAAAGCACAGCATTGCTATCTGATCTTCATTAAAATAAACAGCTTCCATCATCTATACGTATTACCTTAGTTAATCTGTATCTCTTCCTAGACAGGGAGATTCATATTACCCCTCACTTATAAACAACAGAAGCAAACAAACTGAACCCACTGAGGCTCAAGGAGTTCCATTTACCACATTGGAATTCAACAGCCAAATTAAGGTCCAGGCCTGCTTCCCTCTGCACTGCACTGCCTTCAGTGATGTGGTGGATCTGAACTGTCCCTGAGCTTGTCATCGCAGACCTAGTATCTTTTGGCTCACATTTGGCCTCAGAAGTGGTTGTCTTTTGCCTATGGTTCCCTGGGAACCAGGATAACCAAGTACAATTTAATTTTCACCAGATTCCTTTTTCTCTTTTAATCCTATACTTTTAGATTGGAGAGGCCAAGAAGATTTCTGCACACCTGGGAAGGCATGGGGGAGGAGAGAAGGGAGGGTTTGAAGGTCCCCAGCTCTCCTGCAGCACCAGCCTGACTGGTTTTATCTTCTACAGCCTTGGGTCTGTATGCTGGAATCTGTATCACTCTTGGGAGTGGTGAGGCTTGGGTGTAAATTTCTCCCTGCCTGCAGTGACCTGTCCCTCTCCATCTCCAACACTCAGAGCTGTGGAGGATTAAAGGAGCTTCCTCTTGCTAATGCCTTCCCGCCACTGGGAATGGCTATTCTGCTGGGGCCTCCTGAACAGTAGCTCAAAGTGTTTCATTTCTATTCATTCTAGTCTCTGGGTTCCTCAATTTAATGAGGTCTTTACTATTGTCTTTAAAGAGTGCTCTCCTTCCCGCAGAGTCAAGCAGTTAGGTGGAATTTGAGCACTGAAGGGAACAGGGCTGGCAGGGCAGACAGAGAAAACTAACCTACACAAGCACTTTGGAGCTGGATTTCTCTGGCATCCTTGCCTTTCCCCATGCCCCAAAGCTGGTGTTTAAGAGGCTTCCCACTTACTAGTTGAACCTGCCCCACTTCCAGAGCAGACTCCCTGGGGGATGTAAAGTTTATTAATAGTCTCTATCCCCTAGGACCAGCAGGGATGAGAATACATGTACATCCTCAAAGAATAGAACCAGCTGAATGGATTGATGGGGCCCTGACTGCTTTCCCCATTCCTCTTCTCAAGCACCATTGCTGAAATCAGATGCAAACGACTGGACTCAGAGTTCCTGGAATCCTCTGGATGCCCATGTGGTCTCAACGACAGCTGCTCGTGGAATATGGGCTTGTTGTGGCCTGCTTTCTGTTACTACAGGAAAATACTGGAGACTTGATAATCACAAAGGATAGACATTCTTTGGTGTCTGTTCTGAAGCCTGGGATGTCTAAGGGTTTGGTGCTTGTCAGTGCTCAGCATCTGGCAAGGGCCTTGTGCTGCCTCACAAAGCACTAGCCAACTCAGATTTCTCCTCTGGTTCTTATAAAGTCCCTAATGCCATCAAGCGGTCCTGGTGTAATCCTAATTACACCCCCCCCCACAATGACCCCCAAGACACTCATTCTAACAACTGTTTACTTACGAATCTTGGGGTTAAGCTTACAACTAGTGAGCTTTCTGAAGACACGTTCAAACTATAATGAGGCTGCATCAGTGTTCATTCAGTTGGAGACTCTGGACTTGCAGCTTGATTAGACTTACTATGACCTCCCAGAGACCTGATAAATGACCTAAACTCAGATTCATGCTCACCTTTAGGTTGCCAGAAACCCTAAACTGGGTCAAGAGTGGAGAGAAGGAAGCTACCGCAGTCACTGCAGAACGTGGGAACATTGCTGGGACAACAGACTGATCTCTGTCCATCCACTAGAGGGGGATGAACTGAAACGTAGACTGGAGCCAACATATCAGGAGCCACTAAGCAACTAATGTGTAAAGTCAGGCAGGAGCTGGCAACAAAGTAGCAGAGAAAATGTAATTACTCAGTGTCATCACTCGGTTCCACTGAGGGCTTTGAAGGATATGTATCTTGTCCCTGGATCCTTCCTCTCTGTCTATGACTCTGTCTTGTCGAGATGTTTTTCTTCTCCAAGACCCACAGTGCCTGTAAGCTGATTCTTCAGGTATTTTGTTATAGCAACAAAAGTTGACAAACACACTTGTTAATTCTGAGGGCTGAGTCCTGGCATAAAAAGAACCAGCTCCCTGAAGAGAGTAGAATTTAGGAACATCAAAGTTGAAGGCTGTGATACAGAGAATACAATGAAGAAAGGAAACTCTCATCCAGTCATGGAGAGTAGGCTGTTCTACATAAAGGAGGCTCTGTCCTCTAGAGCAGGAATTGCAGTCTGTTTCTGTGGTCCTTGCCTACTTAGTAAGGTGGGGGTTTCCAGCCTATCCATTAGAGGGCACTGATGAGTCTTCAGAAAGGGACAGGTCTAAAGGTCCCAGTGTCTGATAGCTCTGGGGATGACAGTTTGGTAACACCACTGTCCCTGGCAAAATTGCGTTTTTAATATTATTTTTGGACATACAAACTGTTTGGGAGTCTCTTTTAAATTGGCGTAATAACACAGACCTGAAATTCAGGGAAGATAAAATGAACCACTTGGGAGCCTCTTTTATTTTTTAAATTTATTTAGATAAAACAGACCAAGTACATGCTTTTCATGAAGTTAATCAGGAGAGAAAAACTGTCTGAAAATAAACCCCGTGAATAATGGCGATATGCAGGAAGGGACTGCGCCTGGAACGTGGTGGAGGAGGTAAGCAGTGCTAATGGCCAAACAGTGATCAATTAGCTTGCAGAGCTGAGCAGCCATTGGGTTTGCAGCCGATCACATCTGAGTGAGGGCTCTTCAGGGACACACAATGGCTGTCAGTCCTTGGAATAAAGCTGTATAAAGCCGCTGGTGTCTTTGGCTGGTTTCAGTGAGCAGATGTCGCCTGACTGTGGCTCAGTGTCATATTCATACAAGCAGCCTATCCTATACCCTGCCTGGGGCAGCTTCTGAGCAAGGGTTCTGTTTCCCTGGAATTCACACAGCCTGGGTTCCAGATGAGAGTGAACGGGAGATGCAGTGAATGCTTTTCAAAATGCGTTTTCGGGTTGAAGTAAATCAACTCCCAATCTTGTAGCATCATTGTTAACGTGTCTGAAACACTCCTGCTTTCTGCTAGGATAATATAAGGAATCATATACTCATTCATATACAATGTTCACCAAAGGCCTACTTTGGGTGAAAAGCTTTGTTGGGCACCAGAGATGTACCAGTGACACCAGCATCCAAGCATCCTATCTTCAGAGCTCTTATAGTTTAGCAGGCAACAAGAAATAAGCAAGCATATTAATGCTGTCAGTACAGGAGAATCTGAGCCAGGAACTCAGCAGAAGCAGCAAAAAGGGAAAAGGCATTAATTGAATTTTATCAAAGGTGATTTTTTTTCAGGTTGTTATAGAAATAATATAAAGGAAGAAGACAAGTCAAAATTTCAAAACAGAGCCTAGGATTTAAATAGGTATTTCTCCAAAGAAATTATATAAGTGATGTTTGATGCATGGAAAACTTATAACTAGCCATCAATCCAGTGCAAATCCAAACCTCAAGGTGGCACTTCGTACTCCCTAGGAAGACTATGCTGAAAGAGGCCGATGTGGGGCAGGATTCAGAGAAATCAGAACATAGATACAGTTCAGCATAAGCCATCAAATGATATGGCAACTGAAAAATAGGTAGCACCAAGCTTAAGGAGAGGGTTACCACATAATTCAGCATGCATTCATACTTCTAGCTGTAATTCCACCAGAAGTGAAAAGTATATCCTTACAAAAATTGTATGTGAAGGTTTTGTTGGAATTATCCATAGTGGTTAAAAAGTAGGAACAACCCAGATGTTTGACAACTGAAAAATGGGTAAATAAAATATGGCAGAGCCATACAGTAGAATATTATTTGACAAAGAAAACCAATGAAGTGTTGATGCAAAATTGATGAATCCTGAAAGAGTTACACCAAGTGAAAGAAGCCATTCATAAAAGAGCACATATGGTGTGATACGATTTCTTTGAAATGTTTAGAAGAGACAAATCTATATTGAGAGGAAGTAGATGAACGGTTGCCCAAGGGGGTAGTTGCTACTGGGTATGGATTTGGGGATGGGATATGCTAAAACAATCTAAAGTTGATCGTGGTGATCTTTGTGAATAAACACTGTGCTTTTGAGACAGGCTCATATTGTATGAGCCACAGTGGTCTTGACCTGGATTACCCTCCTACCTCAGCCTTTCATGTAAGACTATAGTTGTGCACCACTCCTGACTGAATGGTAAATCTTAAGAGATTAATTACCTATAAATTACAGCTCAGTAGAGATGGGATGAGGAGGAGAGAGTGAAAAGGGAGAATGACCAGTCTTCGAAGAATTAGGATTGAAGGAAGCAGAGAACAGGCAAGTTAGCATCTCTCTTCAATGTTGTATGGGATAAGAGGACCATGCGTGGGGGACAGATGCACCTGAGCCAGAAAACCTGCCTGCCACTTGTAAGAAACAGTTTTGTTTGAAACTCTTTGCCCTCCTTTACCAGGAGGTTGGTACCAATGACTCTTCCTGCTGTGATGAAGGCCTGGTCTGGGAATAGTACAATACTTCTTTTGGTTTTATGTACCTCATTTCCAAAATCTATTGGTTTTGTAGACTAAGAATTCATGTTTTTAAAAATTTTATATGATTATTTCACATTAATATCTTATTTCCATATTAGATTATGAGAAGCTTTTTTAAAAATCAGATGTCAATGATTTATACTCTTTCAAATTTTACTAATTTTTTTTTTTGGAACACAAAACTCTGCTTGGTACTTACAGTCAATTGAATTGTGATCTCTCTAAAGATGCCTAAGTTCTAAACCTGAGACCCAGTGAATTCTATTTTATTTGGAAAAGGAATCTGTATAGGTGTACTTTAAGATCTTGAGTTATTTCATGCTAGGTTACTCACATGGGACTAAAACACAGAACCAAGACTCTTCATTATAGAAAGAAGATGGCAAACCCAACACTAAAGAGCAGGCCACATGAAAATAGACCTACAGGTCAGAGTTATTGCCAAGGTTAGACCCAACATTAGTTTCGGTTTCAGATTGCTGGCTTTCAGAACCAGCCACCACACTTACAACAATTTGTGATAGTCACTGCAGAACATTGCACTGAGATATTGTATCCATTAATTCATTATGAACAAGTTTTCCTTTACCACATTGCACAGAGTTGTAACTGTTGTAGAGTCTGGCTCAACAGTCTTAACATCTGAGTTGTCTCAGGGTTAGTCTCTATTGATTGCATTCTCTTCTACAAAATGAACACGTTTTCATATTCCCCATATGTTGAATACTCTGAGATTATATTCTTGGTCTTGTTAATGGTAATTTATGAATTTGGTTGTATCTCTTTATTAAATGCTTATATTGCTTTATTAACTTGGTCAGTCAGGTGGTTGGTAGATCAAGTCTCTCTTTCAGTGTTCTATGTTTGGTCAGAAAGCTTCTGATTTTTCTAATTCATACATAGTCCTGGTACCTGTTAGATACAGTAGTAAGATTTATACAGATGATTTACATTTTGTTCTTCTTTGAATCTCCCCTCTCACTCTTCAATATTCCTAGCTGCTCCACATTCTGTCTTCTTGTTCCAAAAGCCAGAAACTCTGTGGGTTTTCTGTAGCTTCCCTATATCATGATTGAAGTCAGCTGTCAGGAAAATGCTCCATATAAAGCATCTCATGAAAGTATCTCCTTCTATGTCTTGACTCTTCTCCCAAATATCTTGCTTTGATTCAAAACTCCAGAGATCTCCAGTGGTGGTTTTAGGACATTTTATCCAAAGTTTATAACCGTTATCTGTGTTATCAACATATTGAAGTCTTTCTCTTCTTCCTGGAAATGGAATCTGGCATTTAACTACAGGTGGAAAACACAAAGCAATTAGATAAGATCTAGCCCAATTTACTCTTCAACAACAAACACTATTGATTATCCTTATCACAGCATTGTGTGAGATACATAGCATTACCTCATTGTTCAGATAAACTGTGCTGTTGAGAGAAGTTAAGTCCTGTGCCCAGCACCTTACAGGTCCTAACTGGGACTTTATCCAGTGGGCTGAGATTTGAGATTGCACATCTGGCTGGAAAGTTCCATTCCTCTTGGGTTTTGAAGACCCAGAATAAACTTCAGACCACCTGTTCCATTGATTTCTACCCCAAAATGGGAACTCATGGTTATGAAAGTCTGTGGTTTCCTTCATTAGGAGAAATGAACTTGAAGAAGTTACCGAAGAGGATGTGGCACAGGTTCATCTTGGGATTGGAGACAGAATGTAAATAGGAACGCCAGTGTCCAGGGAAATTCCAGTATTCAGACAGGATAAAGTGACATTGTCAGTCCCTCCCTTATGATGGCTTTGATCAGTAAGTTTTCCTTTGAATCTCAGGTTTTCCAACTCCAAACTGAATATAATAATTCCCAATTCAAAATGGAACAGAATTCAACAAGAAAGCTGACTATTTAAAAAATACTTACCATTTTACTTCATGGGTGTATACATGTGTGTAGGAGTCTGCAAAGGTCAGAAGAAAGATCAGAACCTCTGGTACCAGCATTAAAGATGCTTGTGAATGGCTATCTCTGAGAACTCTGGTCCCCTGTAAGAATGCTAAGTACATTTAAACACTGAGCCATCTGTCCAGCCTGGATATTTCATTTTAAAAAGTGTGTGTGTGTGTGTGTGTGTGTGTGTGTGTGTGTGCACGCATGTGTGCAGGCACACATACATGAATGAGTGTAGAAGTCAGAGGAAAACTCTATCTTCTACTTGGTCTGAGGCAAGGTATCTTGTTACTTGCCCACTGTTACTTATCCCAGGCTTGACAGTCCTCTGCTTCCAATTTTCCACAAGGGTGAGGGGATTACAGACACAAATCACTACATCTTGCCTTACTTGGGTTCTGAGACTCCAATTCTCAATCTTCATACTGGCATGGTGTGCTGGTTAGCTTTTGTCAACAATACAAACTGTAGTCATCTGAGAAGAGGAACCTCAACTGAGAAAGTGCCTCCATCAGACTGGTCTGGGCCATGTCTGTAGGGCATTTTCTTGATTAATGTTGATGTGGAAAGGCCTAGCCTACTGTGGATGGGGCCACCACTGGGACTTGGGTCTAGATTGTATAAGGAAACAGCTGAGCAAGCCAAAGGGAACAAGTCAGTACGCATCTCTCCTAAATACTGTTTTAGTTCTTGACTCCAAGATCTTGTCTTGGTTTCCCTCAGTCATTGGCTTTGACCTGTAAGCTAAATAAACATTTTCCTCAGTTTCCAACCAAGCTGGTTTTGGTCAGTGTTTTATTTTAGCAACAAAAAGCAAACTGGCACATGGCAAGTGCTTTGACTACAGAGCCGTCTCCCAGCCTGAAATCTGACTTTTATATGATCCACTTTATTCTTCACAGATGGCAGGAAGTGTGTTTATAAAATCCGCTTGAATGGTGGTCTCCAGACCCATGCAGGAAGAGCCAGAGGGACACACTTTAGTGAACAGAGACCCGCAGTTTCTCTTTTTCCTTGGATTAAGGTTCTACCAGCCTAGGAGGCCAATCCTCATACAACGGACCATTGTGTAGTGCCTCCTCCTTGCTACCACCCACCATCACTTTCTCCCTGTGTGCTGTGGGCCATGGCAAATGATCAGGCAGCTAAGAAGACTGCGTACTCCTGCTGAGAGAAGTGGCTCTGTCATTATTTGGTCTTCCTTTTTATTTTTAATTTTCTAATCTCTGTCTTCTTCCAGGGATGGAAAAGTCCCATCCCAACCCCACATACTCACTATGGTACTAGGTACTAAGTTATCATAGTGGAACGAACCACATAAAATTGTGGTATCCCAGTCTCTGTGAGGATGGACTTGAGTAAAGGGGAACGATTTCTTAGAATCCTTTGGACTTATGTTTGGTTGTATATACTATTTCAATGTATATTCATCCCCTTCAAACAATCCTGTAGGTGGCAGTGTTGGGAATTGGGGCCTAACGGAAGACGCTTGGCCTTGGAGGGTGGTGTGGAACCTCATGGGTGGATCAGTGTCAATCACACAAGAGCTTGCAGCTATGAATTTGATTGCTTCACCTATGTTATGACACAGGCTGACACAATAAAACATCTTGATCTTCCCAGAAATCACAACTCATAGGAAACCAATTCCTTCTCTTTTTAAACCCAGTCTTTGCTACTGTGATATTGCAGTCCAGAACAGACTAAAACAGGAACACTGGATCAGAGATTTTGCCTTGGGGCAGTTTGCATGGGGGCTTGAAGGGTCAAGGTCAAATGTGTGCATGCATCTATTTTTAAGTGTGTTAGGGGGGATACATGAGAACGGGCTCCTGCAGTGAGCATCACCGTTCTACCTCTGGCACACATCTGTGCTTTCTGACATATTTGTACTGTCTCCTTCCTAGCATGACTTTCCTCCTGTATCTTGTTTGTCCAAGGACAATTCAACAAGCAAAGGCTCAGAAGCGCATGTACTCAGTGCTTCGAGACCTTTCTCCAGTTGACAAATCCCAGTTCCCCAAGACAAAGCCACCTTCAACCCTACACTGCACAGCAGAAAATGTATTTGCCTGGGAAGGTTTCGGAGTCCATGTCTGCTTTGTGACAGCTGTCCAAATAGAAGAGGTGTTATGCATTTGGAAAATGAAGTTATTTGGCTGTGTTGATGGTGTGTGACTGCCGGTGGCAGATGTCTGTTTCTGTGTTGGTCACCACTCTCTCTCTTCTCCTGGTCTCCAAAGAAGACACATTGGAGAGCTGGGTTTGATGCCAACAGTGTTTTCCTTTGTAGGGCAGGATAACATTACTGCAAGCATGATATGTCCTGCCACGGAAGTGTTCCCCACCCCATGCTGGTCCTTACCTTCTTCATTTTTGCAACTCTTTCCCCTCTTCATCCTTTCATCTGTGATTGTCTAGGGGAGCTACAGGCACTAAGAGATCCTTACAAGCTATGTCTTTGGGATTTTCATATTGACTCTGCCCAAAGTTGTCACTTCCCTTTAAAGTTGCAGACCTTGCTACTGTTCTTATTTTATCTAGGCAGAAGGAGCTTTCTGTTGGATTACTCTGGAGGTGTTTGCATATAGAAAGAGCAATGACCAACGGAAATTAATCCCACTTCATTCTCAGTACTGGGTTTGTGAGCTTGTGTCCCACTCAGGATAAATCTTTCCAACAAGCTAGGCTGCTATATATGCCCAAGATTCCGACGCAATATCTCTCTCTCTCTCTCTCTCTCTCTCTCTCTCTCTCTCTCTCTCTCTCCCTCTCCCTCTCTTTATCCTTCTCCCTCTCGCCCCTCTCTCCCTCTCTCTCTGTATACTTGTATCTCATCCTTTTTCCTTCCTCCTTTCCTCATCTTTCCCCTTGTAAAGTCCCAAACTCACATTTTGAAATACGCGTTCTGAACAATACATATATGTGAGAATGCACACACCTTTAAGTAGAACAATGCATGCCACAGTACATCTGAGATGCCCAGAGGGTATCATTTCAGTGTCATAGAAATAAAAGCAAGGTGCATACATGCTCACAGGTATGTGCCTCATCCTACACGGACTCTATTTATTTTAAAGCATGACCAGTCAGTATCCTTCATGGAGACCTCACACAGGTAGTGTTTCTCTATTCTAAGAAAGAGTGAGGCTGGAGGTTTTAGAAAGGGTACCTACTTTCACTTCATTACCTGAAAGGCTACTCTCAGACCCTCACCTAGGGAATCAAAGGAATATAAAAAGAGGAGAGAAATCCACTCTAGCAGAATAACTAGGTGACAGTGTCATGGCCCTCAGGCGAGATAAAGTCCAAAGGACTCATGATGCACTGAGATATTAAGCCACTCAGGCATTCTTCCACCAACCACAGTAGAAGATAAGTAGAAAGGACCTTGCCAGAGCTCCAATATCATCAGTTATTTAGAGAACAATTCTGGAGACTGTGAGTCATCCAAGAAATACCATGTCCAGGGTTGCTTTCCAATGCTTCTGAAATTTGCAGAGTTGGGTGACCCTAGTGGGTCTATAGATGCAGCACTAGGAAGGATACAAGCTACTATGTGCACAAAAAGAAGACTTGTCAAGCAAGAGATGCAAAGTGCTATCTGATTTCTATGTTGGGAAGTTTTAAAGACTAGCAGCATGATCAGTGAGTGATTGGTCTATGAAGTTGTTGGCATTTCTTCTATTTTAAAACATATTTCCTGGAATACAGAGTAATTTTAATTTTTTCCATTAATTAATTAATTAATTTATTTATTCACTTTACATCCCAATAGTAGCCCACCTCCAATGCCAGAGTGGGTTGGTACCCAGGGGGCATCTCTTCTTAACCCAAGAGTATTTGGTCCTATGAGTTAAACCTAAGTTAAATCAAGTCCTACGGTCTACTGCTCTGTAGACGTTGGTCAGCTGCTCTGGGAATACTTCAGAAGAATGCTGTCAGAGAGACTGAGGGGTTGAGGCTAGTTCTGACTCTCCATATTGCTTGGACCTAGATAATGTCTGGGCCTAGATATTGCATGTTAGTCAATGCAAAGATGCAGAGGAGATTGCCATGCTTTCGAGAGACTCAGAATGAGGCAGAGAAGAACAATGCATATCAAGGGCTTGGTGTGAGTAAGTGCTACCATAGACCACTGCTTCTGACAGTATCTTCTTTGAAATTCTGCTACAGTGATCAAATGAATTAAATACATAAGACACTTAATATTACTGAGTACACTGAGATCTGGTAAGTTTATGTGTCATCACTAGGGGAAAAGCCAGGGGACACTAAGTCTGAAGTGTATGTGATAGGCAGGGAATATATTCTGATGCCCAGTGTTCCCACCAGAGATATTGAAGAACAAAAGCAACAGCAGCAGTAGCAGCAGCAACAACAACAACAGTAACAACAACAAACCATCTAAAACTAATATGAACAATACAATTAGCTGTCCTCTATTCCTTGCGGATCTAATGGAGATGATTGGTATTTCTGTGGGCTGCGGCAAAGCGCTTGCCAGAAACACTTCTGGTGCTGGCTCTGTGAGGTTTGCTAAAACCTGCAGGCTCTGCCTCAAAACAACATTCTTCAATGCACAGAATAAAATAAAATGCAGAATGCAAACTGTATCGAGTTCAGTTATCATAATATACATCTGCAATATGGTAATATATGTGTTTTTAATTAATACACTAAAATTTAAAACTCTATCAGTGAGTTTCACAGCTAGTGTAATTTTAAAGCAAGGAAGGGTGTGAACAAGGTCTGTGTGTTGATCTGCAACAACTGTAAGAGAGAAACTATTTGTGATTTTTATTAGTGGTAGAATGATGGATGCAAGCAAAAGGGATTTCCAGAGTTTAGATTTATCTCTTAGCTTAAGAATTCAACCTCATGGGGTAACAGGGTAATGGGAGTAGAAATGTGGGGGGCTACAGGGGAGGGGAGGGAAACTAGCCAGCGGAATGGAAGGAAGATAAAGCAGGCAGTCAGGGAAAAAGTATGAAAAAAGAATTATGTAATCTCCACAAAACCCTTTCCAGAGTGGATTGTATGGATTCTGTGCACATAGAAATGGTGGGACAGGTGTCCAGTGACTGGGCATGTATGTGACATACAGGAGGCTCTCTGTAATTATTTATCAGTGAATGAGTGAATGAGTGACTAAACATGGAGTTGACTAGCCCAAGAAGTGGTCCTACCCTGTGTTCCTTTCTTCTCTTTCTTATTTTTTTCACTGTGAACATATGGATGCTTTGCTGTGCTAATATATATTGAACAGATGCTATATGAAAAGCTTGAGGCTTTATGAGTGGTACCAAGGTGAGGGAGTAAGCTGTGAATCTGGCACTAAGAGAGGACTTAGCTTGAGAGGAGTGGACGGGAACCCAGAAAAACCAGTGTTCTGCACATGGTTGTCCTTACCAACCACTTATTTTTTCCTTATGAGTTCCTATAAAGGCCTGGAAACCAAAAAGAATTTCAAAGTTGGCAGTAATGAAATAGCAGCCAGGCTGCAGTACCTGAAAAAGAAACCTGCCTCACACGGGGCTTGTTCAAATCACACAGTTTGCAGAACCCAGCTTGGAGAAGTGGGTCAGTTTGCAGAGTGAGGTGCCATAAAGTCTGCAAACAACTGCGTTTGTGGGAACCTGTGTTTGCCAGGGGAGAAGCCACAGATGGGACCTCTTTAAAATATTCTACAGGGTGGTACCTGCTATTAAAGTTTTAAAAGATAGTTTTGTGAGATGTTTCCACATTGATTTATTGAGACATAGGTCACTCTTTCACAAAGTGTAATGACACATGATTGGATGTGTAAACTGTTTTCTTCATGTTACCACTAGGTTTTTGATAAAGAAGTCTAGCTGTCATATTACTGCTTATGGGAGAGACTATTCTTCCTATAGTGGTCAGCTGGCTTGTTAAGTATAGGCACACTTAGCAGTGAAACAGGAAATCCTGCCTCCTTTCCACTGCTGTGGTGGAGAACTTGACTGTCTGCAAAGGTTGGTAACATATAGCCTTCTTGGCTAACCCCACCCCGTGTTTAAATAACGTTTTATTGAATGCAGGCTGTGGTAGTTTGAGTATGCGTAGCCTGGGGAATGGCATTATTTTGAGGCATGGTCTTGTTGGAGCAAGTGTGCCTCTGTGGACATGGGCTTCCTAGCTGCTTGGAAGTCAGTATTCTCCTAGTAGCCTTCAGATGAAGGCGTAGAGCTCTCAGCTTCTCCTACACTGTGCCCGTCTGGATGCTGCCATGTTCTCACCTTGATGGTACTGGACTGAATCTCTGAACCTCTAAGCCAGCTCGAATTAAATGTTGTCCTTATAAGAGTTGCCTTGGTCATGGTGTCTGTTCACAGCAGTAAAGCCCTAACTAAAACACAGGCACATAGATTTTTTACATATGGACTATTTTTATGCTTCAACGTCAGAGTTCATGGAGCAGCACTCCACTCCCTGAAAAGCCCATAGTATTTGTGTTCTCCCTCTCTCTCTCTCTGACAAGATGTGTCTACGGACTGTTTATTTATTCTAAAGGCCAGGAGACCAAGCATGTCTGTTGGCTCATGGGTAGGCTGAGGTTTCTAGGACATGCTTAGGGATAGTGAAAGTGAACAACATGGTCTGAGATTTCATATATGCTTCTTCCTTGTTAATCTTAAGGCCTATGAAGATGCTGAATGGTATTATGTCTATGAATAAAAGAGGAAGTAACTTTAAAAATTTTAATTAAAAATATAATGACATCATTCCCCCCTCATCCCTTCAACCGCTCTTCTCCCCTCTCACTCCTTCATGGACTCTTTTTCCTTATTATTGTTACATATATATGCATGAATTTATAAACACAACCTACTGAAACTGCTTAGTGTTGTTTGTATGTATATGGTTTCAGGGCTGACCAGTTAGAATTGGATAAATGATTAGAGAGCTCGTGCCAGGGGAAGAGTGATCTGCCCTCTCTCAGCCCTCCACTCAGTTATAAAAATCACCATATGGAGGTTCAAGAACAGCAGCCTCGCTATTCTCACCCTCTTCCCTTTGTATCTAAAATAGCTTTTAAAATGGCCCAAGACATAGCCAAAGAGATCTGCAGGGAACTCTAAGAGGAGGTAGTTAGCATCTGCTGTTCACTGTAAGGGACTTCCCGAATTAGTGAAGATAGGATTAAATCAAAGGAAGGCACCCAGGGTCATAGAAGGAGAATGTGAGAGCAGTAGTATCTCACTGTGTCTCATTTTTGGAGAGATGATGTCCAGAGAGAAGACACTATCATGGTATGTGTAGGAAATAGTACATCAGAATTTCATTCAGCCCAAGAGCAGCTCTGTCCATGTCCAGCAGAAAGCCATGGAAACCATCTTCTCTATGACAGGAGTACTTTTTCCAGGGTGTCTGGACAGTGAAACTCGAAAAGCATCAGTTACAATGTCTATGTAACACAGAACAAGTTGATTTCCTTAGACTAGGGGCAAGCTCTATAACTTAACTAAACTAAAAATAAATTTAAATCATGACAAACACCTCAAAAATACCTGCCTTTCTCACCAACTGATTCACACACTCTGTTAGGTTTCTTAATTTATAGTGAAAATAATCAAAACACAGTTGCATCTGACACATAGATAACAGTAAAGTTAAGAAGATCCATTATTCAAAAGTACCAAGCAAAGACAGAAGTGTCTTCCATAAAGGCTGAAAAATAACCTGAATTTTGCAAGGAAAATATTTCAGCATAAAAATATAAGAAATAGGGGTTGAGAAGCTTGTTCAGTGGGTAAGAGTATTTGTTCCACAAGAATCAAGACCTGAGTTTGAATCCCAGCACCCATGTCCAAAGCCAAGCATATAAAAGCCCATGTCTGTAACCTCAGTGTTGAGGGGCAGCTCCTGAGAAAGTGGTGCCTACAGGCAGGTGGTTCCTGAGAGCTCACTACCAGCTAGTCTAGTCAAAATAGCAATCTTCCATTACTGAAAGGCCATATCTAAAGGCAATAAGATGGAAAAGTTAATAAAGGATGGTATCCATTGATTTGTGATAGACTCTACATGGGTAGACATGGGCCATGTGCACTTGTACCCTAATGTGCATGAACCACACATGCACACACACCCTCAACAATACACACACACACCCTACATAACATACACACCACACATATATACATATGCCCACACTATACTCCACCTGCACACATACACACACCACAGAGGCACCACATATGACACACACACACATTACATGCACATACACATCCGCAATACACAATACACATACACACCACACTATACACACACTATACATACACACTATATACAGCATAGCATAGAAACATATACACATTATGCACCACACATCTCACAATACACACTACATAACACACAGCATACAAATATATATGGATAAACTATACACCACATACATATACCACAGTACACTACGTACCACACATACACACACACATCATACACACACCATCTACACTTCATACACATGCCACAGTACACTACGTACCACACATACACACACACACCACACACACACACCATCTACACTTCATACTATATACCACATTTCATAGAAACATATACACTCTACATACTACATAGCATAAAATACACACATTATACACATAACACAGTATATAAATGCACCCTACACACATCACATGCACATGCACCACTCACACAGAACATACCACATGTATATACATACAAAATCCTAAACAGCCCATGACTCCAGGCATATGCAACATTTATATACCACACACACACACACACACACACACACACACACACACACACGAACACACTATGCATACATATCATGCATTGCACATACACACAACACAGATATACCATACATGCACCACACAAAGGGCAAAGGGCAATAAAACAGAGGATTCAGCATGCTGTATAGAAAGATAAAAGTGTATTTTGCACAGCATGAGTGCTCTCCTCCCTGAGAAGTGAAAATGGAAAGCAGGTGCAAAAAGATGAAACGAATGAAGGGTGAGGTGCTGCAGCTTCTGTTTCAGAGACAGAAGAGGGGGTGACATGAGGTGAGAGGCAAATATTATGACCAAACAATACAAGGGCCCAGTGGCAGGCAGATGAGTAGCAAGGAACCAACTCTGCACTATCTTCCTAGAAACTTTTTGCCAATTTAAGGACAAAGGAAGAATTCTGAGCATATGGTCTGTATGCACATTACCTACAAAACAGTGCACTAGCCAACAAGTTTTAAAATTGCATTCTTCTCCTTCCTTTTCCCTCTTTGAAAAGAAGAAATGTCCCCAGGCTGCCGTGCCTCTCCCATGAGTGTTTGCCCCCTCACTAGTTCTGCGCCCCTTGCCTATTTTCTGTAGCCAGGTGTTCATATAGCAGCTTTAGGGGTCCCATCTTCAAATGTGCCACGCAGAGGCTCTCTCCTTCACTTGACTTTGACATTAAGCCCTTTCCCTCCCTTCTTCCCTCTCCTTCTCTCTTCCTCCCTCCCTTCTTTTCTTCCTTCTATCCTATAAATATTTATTGAGCATCTACTCCATGTAGAGTCTGTCCTTTGCACCACAAATACATCAATAAACAAAAGAAAACATGTTTTTCCTTTTTTTTACTTCTAGGAACTCACTTTTAAAAAAAAACTACTTATTGAGGCCTACAAGTAAATAGAAATTATTGACAAATAACAAATAGATCAACATGTAAAGACCTGATGTATTATGTTATGAATGCCCCAGGAGAGAAAAAAAGGACAGAGAATGGGGGAGGTGGTGGGAGCCCTTGGCTCACAGGTTGATAACTGTACAGAAACTGAGCTAATTTGGGGATGACCCAGGTCAGTATCTTGGGATAGGAGGAATCTGTAGTAGAAATTTTCTCATTGCTGTGATTAGACTTAACAGAAACAGCTCGTGGGAAGAGGACTTATTTTGTCCCATTGTTTGTCATGGCAGGGAAAGCATGACAACTAGAATGGTACCTGCTTCACATGGGGATCAGAAGGTAGAGAGTGTAGGACAGAACCAGAAGTGGATATACTCCAAGGATCACTTCTAATGACCATTGTCAGGTGGTAAAGAGACCTGTGTGGTGGAATAAGAGGGTACAGGCAGAGAATACTAGGATAGGAGCTCAGCCAACTCATTGGTAGACCACTGAAAACAATGATAAGGAATTTGTATTTTGTACGTGAGTGGACACTGAGCTACATTTTAAGATGCGAAAGTGGAGATGGGGTCAGGGGCTCACTATGTAATCCAGGCTGGCCTGGAACTCATTATGTAAACTAGGATAACTTAGAACTTGAGACCACCCTGCCTCAGCCTCCTGAATATTATACTTCCTAGTATTACAGGTATGTACCACCATGGCCAGCTGATCTGACCTTCATTTAAAAAAAGATTCTAAGACCACTGTTAAGGACAGACTATGAGATACAGGAAAGGGGGAGAAGCAGGGATATGATAAAGTAGTCACTATCAATATTATAAAGATGAGAGAGAGAGAGAGAGAGAGAGAGAGAGAGAGAGAGAGAGAGGGGTCAGTTGGAGTTGATAGGTCTTCTCAGTCCATGGTCATGCATTGATTAATGATGTTGATATGAATTGTTGAGTGGTTTCATTATATGTGGATATTATAGAGTATACTTACACCACCTACAAGTGTGTAGACTACTACACACCTAGACTGTATGCTGGGTGTGTGCGTGTGTGCGTGTGTGTGTGTGTGTGTGTGTGTGTGTGTGTGTGAGAGAGAGAGAGAGAGAGAAAGAGAGAGAGAGATTGTTCCTAAGGCCATTAAGAAAGCACATGAAATTAAATCTATCACAAGAGAAAATGATACAAAGACAGAGTAAACAATGAGATACCTGAGGCTGCTGGTGTTTATTCATAGCTTAGCCTAGCCTATCATAGCATAGTATAGCTTATCAAACATTGCAAGAACATAAACCAGGAGTGTGGCTAATTATCATTATTACTGATATTATGTAATGGACATAACTGCATATGTTGCTCTTTATACTACTGGTAGTGAGAGGCTTTGATTCCAAGAACAGCACAATGGGTACTGTGTTCTCCAGCATCACAGTGGCTATGATGTCAGCATCTAATAGAAGCTTTTCATCTTCTTTATAATGTATGGATACTCCATTATATGCACTTGTCAATCAACTGGGAAGTTACATGTGGTGGTGTTAGCGTTCATGCCAGTTTGTGTTTCTTCTAGTCAGTGTTTTATTCATGAATCTCTGTCTTGCAAAGGCTTCATCTTCCTACCCCTATGACTATGTCCCATATACCTACAAAGAAGATTTTTACAAGAAAACAGAAATTTCTATCAAGTGTTGCTGCCAGGCTCTGGTTGTCCACACCACTGTTGCCACAGGAACAGCACCTGCATGAATTCAATTCACAGTGTTTGTTCCTCAGACTTGCTCTCTCCCTAAATGTGGAACTGTGTTGGGCAGGACTTCAGGGATGGTTGACCAGTTGTCTGACTGCTGCAGAGCCCATGTTTCTGAGTAATGGGAATTAGTGGACTTTACAAAGCGCTGCTTCACCCATTTCAGGCTTTCTTGCTTTCATGCACCAGCATAAAGGAAATCTAAGGCAATCTTATTTTATTTTATTTTTTTGTTAATACAGACCCATCCACCCTATAATCCTTTAGTCCTATAATTGAACTCAATTCTGCCCAGTTTCAGGCATCATGAATTTTATCAATTTTATCTTTTACTGTCTTCATCTCCGTGCCTTTGTAGTTTTTAAAGAGAAGATTGGAGAGGCTAAACCTGAAGCTGTGAGCCTCACATTATTAATAAAAACAGATTATTACCACACTGCCCTTAACTTTACGGAGTAAAATAGTAAAGGCTATCCTGGCTGAGGCAGGATAAGGATGGTAAAAATTATCATTATCACAAGCATCTCCACAGCTGAATGAGTTCTAAAAACTAGAGTTAGATATACAAGTATATTCAAGATTGCATGTCCCACTGGAATTTCAAGACGTTCTCAATATTTTATGAACTATGGAAACTACTACCCAACAGCACTTTGTTTTGGAGATTGGCTCTATTTTATGTGCTGTATTATCATGTTTATCTTCTGTTGTTCTCCATTAATCAAAACTATGAATTCAAGGTTATGGATGATCTAAGAGCGCACAATGTAGATAAATTTGGAGACTGTGAGAACAAGGAAGTGTTTAGTTCTGTCTTTATCAATTTTGATTTGACAAATTTGTCAATTTTAGCTTATGACAATAAAAATAGAGACAAAACATGATTCCTTCAAATTTTACAGAACTTAGAAGTTCTAAAACTCTCTGGCACCATGATTACCTTTTTCAGTGAAATTTAACTTTACAGGTCATTGCTTTAATTGATGAAACATTAAAAACACAATAAAGTTGAGGACAGCAAGACCTGCCACACACACTTTAGAACTTCTTGTCAAAATAATAAAATCAAAGAGGACACATGGGGACACATTAGATGAATAGAGATAATGTTATTATTTTGAATAAGAAAGTCAGCAATGAAAAAATTAATGAAAACCAATGTAAACACTAATAGCATAAATGAGAAAGTTCAATAATGTGGCCCCAACAAGGAGAAAGATGCAGGAAATGATTTTTTACACATGCTTAAGAAAAAGTGAAAAACTTGAATACATTTTAAAGATGTTGTTTACAGAATGACCTAGTGATGGCTCCTTTTGGTAAACTTGACACAAACCTAGACATGTCTGGGAAGAGAGAACATAAATTCAAGAAATGTTTCATCACATGCCCTTTGAGCATGTTGGTGGGGCATTTTCTTGATTGATGTTTGATGTGGGAGGGTCCAGCTTACTGTGGGCAGTACCATTGATAGGAAGGTTGTCTTAGGTGCTGTAGGAAAGAGTGCTGAGCAAGCCATGGGAAGCAACCCAGGAAGAGCACTCCCACATGTTCCTCGCTTCAGTTCATGCTTTCAGTCCCCTGTTATAACTTACCACAGTGATAGACTCTGATCAGGAAGTAGAAGCCAAATAAATCCTTTCCTGTGGCTGGAGAGATGGCTCAGCAGTTAAGAGTATTGGCTGCTCTTCCAGAGGTCCTGAGTTCAATTCCCAGCAACCACATAGTGGCTCAGGAATATATGTAATGGAATCTGATGCTCTCTTCTGGCACACAGGTGTGCAAGCAGACAGAGTACTAAATACATAAATCTTAAAAAGGAAAATCCTTTTCTTTTCAAGTTGCTTTTAGTTGTTGGGTTAATCACAGCAATAGAAAGCAAACATAACAGACCTAAAATCAAAGTGTCTATAAATGAGCTTAACAAGTGAAAATAGAGTTTTATAAAGAAAAGTAAATAAATGGCTAAAAGACAGAGACTTAGAGTAAACAGATTTCAATAATGAAAAGACATAAAGTTCACAGAATGATGATATTTTACAATTTCTAATCCCTCCACCAAAGTTACTCTGTAAGCTGAAGACAAATTCTGGCACACAGACCAAGATTATAATAAAGAACATATTCTATACCAGGTATTTAAACATATTACAAAGATTCATATTGCTGAAACACTGGTATATACAGAAACTAGCAGATCTTTGGAACAGAATAGATACATAGAAACAGTTAGGCACAAGGCTTCACGTCAGTGGAGTATCATGGTGGCACTATGGGAAGAAGGTTGGAGTTGCTCAGCAGGGCAGTACTCAAAAAGAGACTCAGAGGTCAGGCACTCCTTTCTTTCTTTCTTTCTTTCTTTCTTTCTTTCTTTCTTTCTTTCTTTCTT
>NW_021604600.1:4854848-4860668 GCF_004785775.1 Grammomys surdaster
CTTTCTTTCTTTCTTTCTTTCTTTCTTTCTTTCTTTCTTTCTTTCTTATTCATTTATTGCATTTAATTATATTTTCTACTTATTCACTTTATATCCCTCTCACTGGCCTCTCATTACTCCCTCCCATAATCCTTCCCCCAATACAGCTGACCTGGGGATCATATTGTCAACACATGAGCATTCAGAAGAGACATACTTAAGTCAGATATAAACATAAGCTATGTGAAACAATGGCAGAAAGGTATCATGTATAGTTGAATTCAGGGTGCTCTTTGTGAGGGTGGTACTGCCTCTGTGCACTATACCTCCATGACCAAGGGAACGTCCTATATCTGAGAGGGCTAATGATCTAGTTTGGGTAAGTCCCAGAAATTTACTTAAGAAAGATAAGGAATGTTCGCAGAAAGAGATTCTATCCCTGAACAAATAAATCAGGAATGACAAATTTGATGCAGTATTTAACAGTGTTTGTAGCTAAGGGGTGCTTACAGAACAGTATGGGGCTATCATAAGCATTTGTCACTGTTTAGCTCTGAGAATTAGCCACAGATGTCTGATAGAAAGAGCTGCCTGCACCAACTACAAGAGTCATTTGATCAAAACTTAGAATGTCAGGTGTCTCCAGCAGCCCTGTTACAATATCCGTTTACAATTGCATGAAACCCAAGGGGTGTGTAAGGAGAGACGGGATTGGGAGCCAGGTTGACCAGGATAGTCCAGAAGAATCAGCCATAAGAAAGGATCAGTAAGTAGAGCCACAGATGTTTGTTTCTCTCATATGTCCATCATTGTTTGACTTCAGTTCAGAATACCTTCAGTTCAGTTCAGAGTCCCCTAGAGTTGGATAAATTCAGTCTCATTTCTTGGGGTCATTGCAGCTCTAGTGACAAGGAGAAAGAAACATGGAAGACACACTGCTTCTTACCATTTTTACTTGGGAGTCATATTTCTGTTTCCATTTCCATGCTCAAAGTAAGCCACATGACACCACCTGTTATCCTTGCAATGACTTGATGTTGGTGGGGTAGACAAGAACATTTGATGGATCAGTAGTAAATCTTTAATATTCCTACTTTCCCCCACACCACCTTGTTTTCCTGGAAAATCCTGTGCCATGGACACTCTGGGCCATTTGGAAAATTGCCCCAGGGCCACAGACCCAGCAGGCATAGAGCTTTGCTTGCACAATCTGCTAGCTCCTCCATTTCTGAGGTGATTGCTCAGCCAGTTCGGCAGATGTTGGCTGCTGATGGTGCCGGAGCCCACTGTGATGGACAGCTCCTCTGCTTTGTTTACTCTTCCAGGCAGGGTGATAAATTCTCCTTCTAATCAGTATCCGTGTTTCTCATTCTCAGATGCACCAACCCTGCTAATGAATGATTCACTGAAGTCAGCTGCAAAGACGCACCACCCTGCACCCCGCTCTGCCTTTGTTATGCCAAGTCATGCCCTCGCTATCTCCCAAACACAAAATCGAGTTTCGGAAGATGGTGGGGATGGATGACAGAGTGTGCAACTGCCTCGGGCAATTTGTTCACAGCAATTCATCCCAGTCTATTCTGTCAAGTGTGCTCCTGAATACGTTTGGTGGTTGTGGAGGGACATGGGTACTTGGAAGGAGTCCTCAGAGGTTCATTACTGCACAGTTCTGAGAGTTTCCAAGCAGTGACCTGAGACCTAGTAGGTCAGGTGCTGGAGTTCTTGACTCAGAGCCCATTTCCAATACAGGAAAAAAAAAAATCTCAGAACTGCCAGGGAACCTCACTCTCTATTGCTACTACAGTGGCTTGAGAAAAATCAAACTGAACCCAGAAGAGTTTTTATTTTCTTTTTCAGTGAGGGCCATGCAGCTGGCTATAATCCCAGTACTTGAGAAGTAGCAAAAGGAAGGAGGATCATGGGCTCAAGATTATCCTTGGTTACAGATCAGGTGCAAGGATAGCCTAATTTTCAGCAAAGAAACAAAAACTGTACTAAAATCAAGAGGAAAAAAAAAGAAGAGTTAAAAGAGTAGTCGTAAACAATAGCCCTTTGCATTGAATCTATGGCTGAAACTGATTTATAAGGCAACAGGATCTTTAAAAATAGGGGGCAGGCATGGGGCAACATGGCACTTGACCACAGTCACGAGGACTGTGAATTAAGGACTGTGCCATGCTGTGGACAGTTTCTTTTAATGCTAATAGAGAAATATCTAAAGTGCATGAGGTATTGATGGGAAAGCACTTACACCCAAGAAGACAAAAGAATCAAGTGTCAATGTTCAAGGTGGGAGAGAGAGCGCGCAATGGGGTTGAATCTAAGGTACTTAGGACACTTGTTAAATATCATAATGAAATATATTCTTAACAGTTAATATATGATAATTTAATTAAAATCTAACAGGACAAAGTAGGATGAAGATCTGACGGGGATGAGAAATCACCTCATTTGAGACATGGATTCCCTGTGATTTAGCTGCTGCCTTGAGCAGTCAGGACAATGCTGAGGACTAACAGGGTTGATACAGGGTCGTTAAGGGCATCCATTGCACAGCCTAGACTGAATGCAAGATGTATCCTTGGGAGAAAATTGATCAGGTTTAGACTTGGCTTTGGGAATATAAAACACCCTGAAGTTAACTAACCCACACTGGCAAGGAAATGGCAATTTTGGAACTTTGCTATAAACACCAAATGAATCAGACACAAAAGCAATAAAAGAATATTGATAAAAGCATGCTGGTCTGTGGCTAATTTACTTTCTACATGGGCTATCTTAGTCAAGGACAGTTTGTCAGAAATAGGAGCCTGCTTAAACCACTTTAAGGAAAGGGTCTTGCTTATGAAGTGCAGTAAGTGCAAACCTCAGCCTTTGAAAGGGTGAGAAGCATCTGTTTAGATTTTCTAAACAATTGAATTTTCTCCCTGAGTCTCTAAGAAACTAACTCCAATTTTTGCTGCAGAGCATCCATGCTGGGTTACCACGACCATGCTATCCTGCTTGAAGGCATCACTGTGATGGATCTCCAGCTTCACACTCTGGTCTTCATAGGGCATCAGAGACACCCATCCTGTCTGCCCACATGGACCTTTCATTCTCTTCATTCAGTGATGGAGGCCCTGCTTCCACATGCCTTTGAACACCATGGAGACATTTTTCCTAAAGATACTACGAGAATTAATTTTTGAAAAAAATCAAAACAAACAAGCAAACAAACAAGCAAACAGAAAAACAAAACAAAAAAAACTCTCAGGCAGGAAGTGCTTGGCTGGCAACCGGCTTTTCTTTCAGATACTTTCTTTCATTGAGGACCAACTTCTATGAATAAAAGAAGAGAAAGAGAATATAATAACCTTCATTTCCAATGTGCCCAGATTTAGAAGGCCTATGCCTTTTGGATATGCCTCTGAGAATGTTTCTAGAGAGGATTAACCAAGGGACTAAGACCTATGCTGGATGTATGCAGCTTCATCTCATGGGCTGGGAGGCATGACTTAATAAAACCAGGGAAAGAAAAGGTCAAAGGTCAGCAGAGCACTGACAGTCCCCTCTCTTGCTTTCTGTCTTCCATGGTATGACTGACCTGCCTTGCCCTGTCTCCCCTGTCGTGATAGACAGAACCCTCCAAAACCATGAGTCAAAATCATGGATTCATCCTTTAAGCTGTTTCACTCATACTATCTCCTCATATCAATGACATAGTTGCTAATATAGAGCAATGTGTATGGATCTTATCTACAAAAGATAGGCCAGACAGAGGAAGGAGTGCGGGGAATGGAGGAAGTCCCATGTGAATATATGCTATTGACATGGTCAAATGCCATGAGAATGGCAAAGCCTCCCCCACCCAGGGTAGAGTGCAGCCTTCCTCTGATCCATGCATAGATACTGATAGAGTGTGCAGAAAATGTCCACTATAGCATTCTTCCCCAGGATGCTTGCAATCTGAAGCCTGCTTCCCTACAGAAACTGTTCCTATGGAGAATGGCTAACCTACCTCCTTGTTCAGGTGCATGTAACACTCCTGTCCCCTTGTCTGTGTGCAATAACTCCACCTTCCTGTTCAGCTGTTTGCAATAGTCCCACCTCTCTGTTCAAATGTACATAATATGCACACTGGGCTTCTATTGTGCTGAGATTTCTCTAGCTGAGAGCCCAGCTCTCTAACCTCAGACATCTGTGTATCTGTCCATGTTTTTCTTTTCTTAAATCCCTTACTGGCCCATTTAGGCCCATCCTTGGAGCTGTACTGGACACAGGGAGAGGGGAGAGGAAAGGAAGAGGGGAGAGAGAGGAGAGAGGGGAGGAGGGAGAGGAGAGAAAATGAATATGAACCAAGACAGCCACTCATTGTCTATCTCTAGTTGGGGACACATGATATCTCATGTTTGCTTTTCTACTCTTTCCGGTGATGGTAATTTACCCTCATTATTGCTCATACACAGTCACCAATGGCTGCACCAGCATGGTAACTCAGCCTTGATGTGACTTGGTCATCGTGTAGAGGGCTCTTAGTAAGGCTACCTCCAACATGGAGATCCAATTGTGAACTCCTTGAAAAGAATCCTACTATTTCCAATCAGCCATAGTTCCAGGTCAGGTAGGGACAACAGACAGAAACAAGACTCTGATGACCAGGCTCTTTGGTGTTCTTAGGTATACATGCACAGGCACAGGGACAAAATCAATCACAAGTCCTTACTGATTGACCTGCACAAGGATACTTCCCCACAGAACAGCAGGAATCAGGGCTCTCTCATTGGTAGTGCAAGGGGTGATCTTGTTGTGAACTTATTTCATTGGCCCAGTCGTACAATTCTTTCTTACCTGCAGTCTGAGCTCCTTCATATGAAAATGGGGGTGAAATTGGGTATGACACAGGGCTGTGATGAGAGACAAGTTTGTGAAATTCAAAGACACTCAGAATTTAAAGTTCAAGGATACTAATGTCAGCTCCATGTGCCACTCAGTAGCAGCTGTGAGATTATAAAGAAATTACTCAGATAACCGAGGAAATAATAGCGAGGTCATTGTGTAATTAAGAAAGATAGAGTTTTGTGTTTGGTTGAGTTAGGTTTAAACTTTCTTCTGCCATCCCATGGTTCTCTGTCACAGATTTCCTGGGCAGTGGAAACTTGTCAGTTAGTCCACTATGCTGAAAAACCTCTACTTCAAATGATATCCTTCCTCATTTTACACTGAATTAGTCTTGCACAAAGCTTCTTTTCTCAAGATGCGTTGTTAGATGACTGGCCTACCCAGAGCACTTTAGGATGGTTTTCACAGGTTTCTAATGGAGCTTTCTGTTTCCAAACACTGTGAGAACCATTTGGTCCTATCTCTGACTTACAGACTTCCTAGTAACTCTCTCTTATATAGAAGTCTCTAGCATTCCCTTTCTGTGTTAAAGCAAAGTTTTGTTCTTCATTATCTTCAAATCTGTTTTTTTTTACATTTGATCTCTCTACGTCTTCCCTCTCCATTTCTATCCCTCTCTTTTTCTCTTTCCTTCATTTCCTCCTTTCCTTCATTTCCTCCTTTCCCCTTCCTATCACCCCTTCTTTTCTAGTTGCAGAGTACTTGAATACATTCCTATCACCACCACTCACAGGCTTATGTGTATACTTAGAAGAAGTATGTTAGTTGGATATGGGGCTCATGCCTTTAATCCCAGCACCCAGGAGGCAGAGGCAGCCAGACTCAGTTCAAAACCAACTTAATATACCAGTAAGTTCTGGGCTATTAAGGTCTGCATAATGAGACCAGCTATAAGCAGATTAAAAGAGAGAGAGAGAGAGAGAGAGAGAGAGAGAGAGAGAGAGAGAGAGAGAGAGAGAG
>NW_021604600.1:4860678-4878044 GCF_004785775.1 Grammomys surdaster
ATTTTTTATCTGTCAAAATAGAATTCAACCCAGAACTTTTCAGAAGAGATAGAGGACATTATATACTTATTAAAGGAAAAATTCACTAAGAAGATATAATTCTAAACACTTATGAACCAAACTTAAGTGCACCCAACTTCAATCACTTTTTAAAAAGCACTATTAGATCTAAACATCACAGATTGACTCCAACACAGTGGTAATGGGTAACGTCAAATATTACACTCTCACCAATAGGTAGCAGATATAGACAAATCTAGAGAGACTCTGGAGTTAAATGTTATCATAAATCAAGTGCAACTAACATATTTATAGAACATTCCACCCAAACACTGAGGAATATATTTTCTTCTCAGCAACCCATGGACATTACTCCAAAAGCAACTATTAGGACACAAAGCAAGAATCAACAAATTTAGGAACATTTAAATTATACCTGACTCTTACACACCACAGAAAGACAAAGCTGAGTATCTAAACAGTAGCAACAGAAGAAAGTACACAAACTCATAGATGCCAAACCACACAGCACTGAATGGAAACTCACTCAGGAGAGAAATTATGGAGTAAGTTTTAAAAATTCCTTGAACTGAATGAGAACATAGCATACCGAAATCTATTGGATCCTATGAAGGTGCTCATAGGTAGAGAGTCTATAGCACTAAGCTTCTACATGAGACAACTGGAGAGATCTCATGTTGGTAATTTCATGTTGTACCCAAAGACTTCTGGAAAACAGGAACAAACAATGCCTCAATAGGTAGCCTGGAAATGAGAAAAAAAAGGTTAGGGTTAAAACAAATTTAATACAAACAAACAAATAATAAAGAATCGATAGAAAGGTTGTTTCTTTGAAGATATTAAAAAGACTGACAAATACTTTGCCAAACTAACCAAAGGAAAGGGAGAGAAGACACAAAGTAATAAAATAATGAGATGAAAAGGGAAACATTACACAGATAATGAGTGAATTCAGGGAATCACAAGAACACACTGTAAATGTCTATACTCAACTAAACTGGAAAATTTAGAAGCCATATATTATGTAACATATATAATATAATGTATATAAATATATAAAATGTAATATGTGTAATATGTTATATTTTGAAGAGATATATGTATATATATGATATGCAAAATTAAATAAATATGACGAAAATGATTTAAACAAACCTGTAACAATCAATGAGGTGGAAGTAGTAATTAAAACCTCCCAACTTAAAATCAAAAATCCTCAGGAACAGATGGCTACAATATGGAGTTCTACCAGATCTTCAAAGAAGAGCTAACACCAATACTCCTTAAATTACTTTGTAAAATAAAAAAGGAAATAATACTTCTATCTTCTTTCTATGAAACCAGTATTATTGTGATGTCAAAACCTGATAAAGACTCAACAAAAATGAAAATTATAGGTAGTCTCTATAATGAATAGAGATGGACAAATTCTTAATTAAAAACTTGCAAACCAAATTCAAGAATACATTCCAGAGACAAATGGATGGTTCAATATATGTAAATCCACAAATGGAATCTATTACACTAACAGACTCAAAGACAGAAACCACATATTCATCTCATTAGATTCAGAAAAAGCCTTTGACAAAATTTTACATTCTTTTACAATAAAAATACGGCAAAGTCTAGGAATATGCGAGACATAATCAACAAAATAAAGGCAATATACCATAACCCACAACCATCATCATAATAAATGAAGAATAACTCAAACAATTCTATTTAAATCAGGAAAAAGTCAAGAACTTGCACTGTCTTTATTCCTGTTCTCCACAGTACACGATGTCTTAGCTAGAGCAACAAGACAGGTAATGGAGATACAAATGGGAAAGTAAAAGTCAAATTATCTTTATTCACAAATGGCATGACTCTTTACACAAACAACCCTACAATAGCGACTCCACCAGAAAACTCCCAGAGTTGATAAATGATTCAGCAAAGTGACAGAATATAAAATTAACATACAAAATCAGAAGCCTTCTTATACACAAATGACCAACATGTGTAGAAAAGAAATCATGGGAAAAAAATCCCCTTCAAAACAGACTAAAAAAAAAATCATGAAATACATTTAGTTAAGGAAGTGAACAACTTGCATGATAAAAAATTTTAAGATGCTGGAGAAAGAAATTAAAAATATCAGAAGATGAAAATCTCCCCTGCTCATGATTTAGAAGATTCATATAAAAATGGCCATGTTATAAAAAACATTGTACAGATTCAATACAATTGCAATCAAAATTCCTATGAAAGTCTTCTTAGAAGTTGAAAAACATTAAAAGCTTCACATGGAAATACAAAGAATCCAGGATAGCCAAAGTAATCCTGTATCTATCAACCCAGATTTCAAGTTATACAATACAGCTATAGTAATAAAAACAGCATGGTACTGTCATACAAACAAGCACATAGATCAAATCAATGGACCTAGATCTAATTCAGGGCCTACATCTAAGATCATACACCTATAGCCATCAAATTTTTGACATAGAGGCTAAAAAATACACACAGGAGAAAAACATAGCATCTTCAATAAATGAAGCTGCTCAAACTGGGTAGTTGCAAGCAACAGCTGCTACAATAACAACAAACTAGATGCTTACCTCTCACCCACTCAAAATCAACTACAAATAAATCAAGAACTTAGACATAAGAATCTGAATCTGGTATGTAAAGAAGGGGATTATGCTTGAGATCATAGGCTCATGGAAGAACTTTTCAGCTAAGACCCAGGTTTATATTAGGGCCAACAATTGACAAATTGGACCTCATGAAACTAAGAAGGTCCTGTAAAGCCAGTGATCCTGTCATTGAAGTTAAGGTGCAGGCCCACTGAATGGAAAAAAATCTTTACCAGTTATACATCTGACAAGAGAGTTAATATCTAGACTATATAAACAAATAAAATCAAACAAACCCCCCTAAACGTCAAGAAAACAAGCAATCCAATAAAAAATGGAGCATAGAATGAAAGATAGATTAAATATAAATGTCTAGTAAATACTTTTAAAGGCATTCAACGTCAGAGAAATGCTAATTAAAACTACTTTGAGATTTCATCTTACTCCAGTTAGAATGACCAGAATTAATAAAACATGTGAGAGCAGATGAATGGATGTAAGAAATGAGGAATATTGACTCACTGTTAATATGGATACAATCTTATACAGCAACCACAGAACGAGTGTGGAGGTTCCTTTAAAAGCTGGAGATAGATTGACCACAGGACCCAGCTATACAATTCTTCTGTATATACCCTAAAAACTACATCTCACAACAAAAATACTTATTCTTCCATGTTTGTTGTTGGTCATAATAACCAGGAAATAGAAACAGCCTAGATGTGCATCAGCTGATGAATGTATGATGAAAATATGGTACATTTATACAATGGAATATTATTCAATTGTTAAGAAAATGAAATTATGAAATCCTCATGTAAATCGATGAAATTGGAAACATACTGAGTAAGGGAACCCAGACCTAGAATGGTAAACATTGTATCTTCTCTCATATGTGATGTTAGTCTGATTTTTCAGATATGTGCATTCCATTTGGAATACCCACAGGAATTAGGAAACTAGGAAGGAGCTGTGGGTGAGGAAAGTATCTTACCATTGTGAAGACATAGAATATAGCTATATAAAAAGGAGAAAGGGAATACTGAACTAGAAAAAATTAAGTGGGATGAAAGATAGGAAGAAAGGCTAGAGAAAAGAACATGGGTAGAAATAATTAAAGGAATTTTGAAAAAAAATATGGAAACCTAATACTGTAGAAGCTTTCATATGTATATGATGAGTTACTCTATACTGGAGGGATCAGTACCCCACCTAGACACCACATGCAAATAAAAACCCCAGTACCAAGAATGGGTTACCTCTTTATTGAGATGTTCAATGAGGTTTTTTTAGACAATCCCCCCCCCAAGCTACAGAATATTGCCAGTACTCTTGGCTATCTACAGAACTTGAGAATAAAGGCGTATTGCTGAAGACAACACATATTTGACTCACAGAACATGGAAAATATGATGCTGGTACTTGCCTAGAAGCTTCAGCCCTACTGGCTAGCTCTCATAGTCCTAGAAGGTGCTATACATGCTACTGGAGAAAAGTAATTATCAATTTCACCCAGCTATGAACTCAATGAACTACAATAGTGACATATCCAATGAAATATATCCACAGTCTCAATAGAGGCATGAATATATGGAATATTCAACTCCTTCCTAATTGAATCTAAGCCCATTCCATGATATGTACTCCATACCTGATATTTTTAACAGGGTCAAGAACATGTGCCTAGGTATGTCATAAGCTGTCTTAGTTTTGGTTTTACTGCTGTAAACAGACATCATGACCAAGGCAACTCTTATAAAGACAAAATTTAATTGGGGCTGGCTTAATTCAGAGGTGCAGTCTATTATCATCAAGGCAGGATCATGGCAGCATTTAGGCAAGGATAGTGCAGGAAGAACTGAGAGTTCAACATCATGTTCAGAAGGCCAATGTGAGAAGACTGGCTTCCACATGGTTAGGAAGAGGGTCTCATTGCCCACCCCTACAGTGACATACTTCTTCCAACAAGACCACACCTACTCCAACAAGGCCGTACCTCCTAATAGTGCCATTCCCTGGGCCAAGCATATTCAAACCACCACATAAGCTCTACCTGAAAACCTACTACTATTATTTTGCTAAATGAACTTAGTGTTACAACTCTTAATGACTACTGCTATACCCATATCAGTGAATCTTTCAACTCTCAGAGAAGTATCGTCTTACACTAGTTAGAAATCTAGGAGAATCTCAACTGGTCTAGGTGCAAAGCATGATAGACTGAAGAGTTCTCAGTCTTAAATAAAATTTCTATATCATACCATTCACCAGGGCTCAGAGGTCTTTGTAGAAGAGGGAACAGAAAGATAATAAGAGCCAGAGATGGTTGATAACTTTAGAGAAGCACTGCTTCATGATCAGAACAAGACAGCTGTACATATGAACTTATAGTGATTGTGAGAACCTGCACAAGATCAAGATCAAGCTAGACAAAATCCCAGAATTGAGGGGAGTAGATGGGCATGAAATCCCACTACTAGTTGAGGAGCTCTTGATGTTTGATAGCTGCAGGGAAAGAAGGAGATAGTTTTCTTGAGTGGTGTGAGCTATAGTTGGTTAACCATACTCCAGAGCAGATTAGACTCACAAAACTCGTTGGATAACACAAGTTGGACCTAGTGGGATAAAAATAAAATAGAAGGAAACACAAATCTGAGTGTGGTGGGAGGTGAGGGTAGAAGAGTTGGTCTCAGAGGAGTTAGGGAAGAGAGGATAGATATGATCAAAGTATATTGCACAAAACTTTCAAAGGGTTAATAAGATATTATTTTGAAAATCAAGTAGGTGCAAAATACACAGTGACGTTCCCTTCCCATTTTGTGTCTGCACTTGTACAACCCCGTCGCAGATGTAGTCTTGATGGGCTATATATTTTCGGTATATATCTTTCTAGTCTTGTAAATCTATAAGTTTGGTATATATCGTTCCAATTATTTGTTGTACATTAACAAATGTCTGTATTTATAGCTACAGAATGGTATGCATACCCCCATCTATACCCACACCTACATATATAATTTTATCTACATATTATGTTTATGTGTTTGTTTAAAAAAATTTAGCATTGTGTTTGCATGATAGTGTTTTGTTTTTAACAGAAATAGCATCATACCATATGTCTTAGTTTCTTTTCTTGTTAGTGTGACAAAACACTCTGAAAAATTAACCTAAAAGAGAAGGACTATAGTTCCAGAGGGATACAGTTTATCATGGCAGTGCAGACATGGCTGCAGGCAGGAACCACATGGCTCCGCACTCCAAGCTATATTGTTTTTTTCGTTTGTTTTTGTTTTTTTTGAGACAGGGTTTCTCTGTATAGCCTGGGCTGTCCTGGAACTCACTCTGTAGAGCAGGCTGCCCTAGAATTCAGAAATCTACCTGCCTCTGCCTCCCAAGTACTGGAATTAAAGGCATGCACCACCACTGCCTGGGCAAGCTATATTGTTTTAATCCAGGCTGCCATACAAATATCAGACTGTTACCACAGAGTGATGAGATTATGCAATAAACAATATCTCAGGGGCTAGAGAGATGTCTTAGTGGTTAAGAACACTTACTGATCTTCTAGAGGTCCTGAGTTCAATTTCTAGCAACCACATGGTAGCTCACACACATGCCCTCTTCTGGTGTGTGTGAAGAGAGTGACAGTGTACTCACATACAATAGTAAATAAATACATTACAATAGTAAATAAATGAATATTTTAAGGGGGTGGGAACTTAGCTCAGTGGTAGACTACTTGCCTAGCAAGTACAAGGCCCTGGGTTGTGTCCTCAGCTCCAAAAATAAAAAAAGACAAAGTAACAATGATCTTATGTAGTACTTATGGAGGTTGTATGCTTGGGATACCATCATGGTTGGATTCAGCTGAGAGCCCTCTTCCTGAAGCGGTGTACTTTCTTTGCAGCTTTATGTGGCTCAAGTAGGTAAAGTGGTGGAACAATTCTTACTGAATCTACTATCCTGACTGAATTATCTCCCCAAATGCCATCTCATTAAGGACTGAATTTCAATTTATGAATTTGAGGTGGGGCACACACATGCTGTCTATGGTATACAGACCATGAGGTGGACATGCAGTCCGTGGGTATATAGACTATGAAATGAGGCACACACATGTCCGTAGTATATAGACTGTGGGTGGGGCACACACATGCAGTCCATGGTATATAGACTGTGAGGTGGGGCACACAATGCTGTCTGTGGTATGTAGACTAAGAGGTGGGGGACACACATGCAGTCTGTGGTATATAGACAACTTTTTGCACGTGTACTTTTCTAGGTACTTACTTAGATTTCTCCAAAGAAGTTTATGTAACTGTCCATAAAGATAATTCAATATGTTATTGGATTGCCTTCTAGGAATTTCCCACCAGCTTCTGGCACTAGTGCTCATCAATATCCAGGTAGGATTTTGTTTGCTTTGAGCTTATGTTCACCTTAACTCTGCTATCCTACTGGAGAAAACCTCCAGAACATTTACGGTATCCTTATTTTTATATTATCAAACATCATTTGATTTGTGGTGTGTGTGTGTGTGTGTGTGTGTGTTGTCTTTTACATCATTTGCCCAATTTCCTATCAAGTTTTAGTGTTTTTAATCTTATTGTTTCATCTTTCAATCTCCCCTTTGAAATTTTTTAGGATATTTTAGAACATATAGGGTATCGTTAAGTTCTGTGGTCACACTTATTAATAGTCTTCTTCAAAACTTATTAGGGTTTTTCATCTCATTTATGAAGAGACTGTAAGGTATTTTTTAAAAAATATGTTTCTAACAGTTAACTCTCCCTCTTTTTTTCTTTCTTTGTCTCTCTGTCACCTACTTTCAGATAAGAATGTGAGCTCTCAGCTGCTGTTCCATGGCCATGCCAGCTGGCTTCCTTCTACCATGCTCCCTATTGTGATGGTCATGGTCTATAACACTGTACAACTGTGAACCACAAATTGAATATTTTCTTTTAAAAGTTGCACTGATTCCTGCAATTCTTTTAGAAAGGAACAATTCTGGGTCAGAGTTTTTGACTGTGGGTAGGCAACACCATCCCTCCACTTGATGCTCTGTCTTTCCTCTAGAGGTGGACTCTACAAGTTTCCTCTTCCCACTGTTAGGCATTTCATCTAAGGTTCCTCTCTTTGAGTCCTGAGAGTCTTTCACCTCCCAGCTCTCTGGTACTTTCTAGAGGGTTCCCCACTCCTCACCTCGCCCCAGCCAGGTTGCATATTTCCATTCATTCTGCTGGCCCTTAGGGCTTCTCTCTTGTCTCTACATCCCATACCTAATCATGTTCCCCTTTCCCCCTCCTTCTCCCCTCTCCAACCCAGGTCTCTCCCTCATTCTGTCTCCTGTGATTATTTTTCTTCTCCCTCCCAAGTGGTATTGAGGCATCCTCACTTGGACCCTTCTGCTTATTAACTTTTTTGAGTTCTGTGGATTGTATCTTAGGTATTCTGTACTTTTGGGGATAATATCTACTTATTAATGATTATATACCATGCATGTCCTTTTGGATCTGAGATACCTCACTCAGGATGGTATTTTCTAGTTCTATTCATTTGTCTGCAAAACTCATGATGTCCTTGTTCTTAATAGCTGAATAATAGTCCATTTTGTAGATGGACTGCATTTTCTGTATCTATTCTTCTGCTGTGGGACATCTGGGTTGTTTCTGACTTCTAATATCACATATAAGGCTGCTATGAACATAGTGGAGCACATGCCCCTGTGGTATGGTGAGACATCTTTTGGGTATATGCCCAAGAGTGGTACATCTGAGTCTTCAGGTAGATCTATTTCCAATTTTCTGAAGAACCTCCAGATTGATTTCCAGAGTGGTTGAACCAGTTTACAATCCCACCAGCAATGGAGAATTGTTCCTCTTTCTCTGCATTCTCGCCAACATGTGCTATCACCTGAGTTTTTTATTTTAGCCATTCTGATTGGTGTAAGGTGGAATCTTAGGATCATTTTTATTTGCATTTCCCTGATGACTAAGGACTTTGGACATTTCTTTAAGTGCTTCTCAGCCATTTGAGATTCCTCTGTTGTAAATTCTCTGTTCTATACCCCATTTTTTGATTGGGTTATTTGGTTTTTTGGAGGATAACTTCTTAAGTTCTTTATATACTTTGGAGAAGAGACTGAGGGAAAGGTCCAGTAACCGGCCTAACTTAGGATCTATCTCAAGAGGAGGCTCCAAGGCCTGACACTATTACCGGTGTGCTTACAGACAGGAGCCTAACATGGCTCTGAGAGGCCCAACAAGTAACTGACTGAGATAGAAGCAGATACTTACATCCAATCAATGGTCTGAAGTCAGGGACCCCTGTGGTTGAATTAGGGAAAGGCTGGAAGAAGTTGAGGAGAAGGGAAACCCCATAGATGACCAGCAGTCTCAACAAAATTGGACTCTTGAGATTTCTCAGACACTGAGCCACCAACCAGGCAGCATACACGAGCTGGTCCGAGGTCCCTGACACATACACAGAAGAGAAGTACTGAAACTTGAGGCCCCAAGGAGTGGGGAGGCCTGGCAAGGGGGACATCCTCTTGGAGACAAGGGTTGGGGGAGGCAGAAGGAGGAATGGGATGAGGAACTATGGGAGGGCAGACAGGGAGGGGGGCTGACTGGACTGTAAAAAAAAGTAATAAAAGAAATCTAGGAACCATCAGAAAATGAAAAAAAGTTGCATTGATCTTGGTTCATATTGTTATGGCAATATAAGCATAACTAAGACGTTCTCCAACCTATTTTTTTTGAAACAGGCTCTCCTACTGAATCTGGAATTTTGCCAGGTTGCTAGACTAGCTGATCGTCAACTCCTGTAGTACCCTTTGATGTGTCAAGTATAACTAGTATTGGAGTTATAAATTTGTGTCGCTACACCCAGCTTTTACATGGGTGATGGGATCCTAACTTGGGTCCTTATGATTGGCAGCAAGCATTTTACCAACTGAGCCATCTCCTCAACCTGTTTCTGTTTTCTTGCTATATCTAGAATATATCTTTGAGTATGGTAAATAGTAGGTGTCTACCCTATGGCTAAATCATACTTAGTGAATAAGTCATCCCATCACCACCATCCTGAAGTCCTGCTTTTACAATACATTAAGGAAACACATTCTTGTGAGCCTTTTTCTGGACTCTCTGAAGAGAGAGTTCCTCTATTTGTCAGTTCCTCTATTTGGCTATTTTCACACCAGGTTCACATTTGGAGAAGCTGTCAGTTTTAATGATGCTGTCCTGGAGCTTTGGAAGTGACAAGAGAATGCTTTCCAATGAATACAACCAAGAGAAAGTCTCACTTAAATATCTCCTCGGAGTGGCCTCTGCCTGTTTCTTGATTATCAATGCTTCAGAAAGCTCCTGCTCAACACCAGAAGAGCCTCAGGCATTTCATTACTCAGTGCTTGGCCTACAAACATTTATCTATTATTAATCTCAGAGAGGAGAGAAAATTCTGCAGGTCAGTCTAGGTCTACCTCTCAAACCCTCGGGTCCTATCTTGGATTTCTTTCTTCTTGGGATGACTGAGGTAGGGTTATGGGCACAAACACTAGCAGCTTTTCCCTGGGTCCCCTCTAAGATGATTACAATTGTCTTACCTCAGTCATTTTATAACACACAAACTCTGGTGCTAAATTATATCATGTGTGGTGCCAGAGCCTTGTTGATCTTAGACCAAGTAGATCTTATTACATCTGAATTACTTATTAAAATTTGGGGAGAAACAGGATTATACAGGAGTCATAGTGTTGTCCATTTATCCTGGTACTTTAGACTATAGCTGTCTGTTTCTGAGTCTCTTTCAAGCTATAGACTGTGAGCCTCTGTGAGGCAGGAACAGCATCTTATCTAGGAGCTCCTCCTCCTAGTATTGCAGTGTTTAGCAGAATCTGGCACAAAGTATGCACATCAATATAATAAAATGTGCCTAAGAGGATTGAATACTTAGCACTGTCACCCCCCCAAATCACTCTAATTACATAAAGCTTTTTTGGTGCCCCTGTCACTTACCATCCCACCGTTTCCACTTGCTCTTTTGCCTCCCTATGTTGCTATTGTATAATTTTTTTATCTCAATATTGTCGGTGTGACCCTCGCGGCTGTCTCCATTAGCGTCTTTTACATTAAATCAGATATCTGCACCAGCACAGGAGGCTCTCTGCAGTTTGATCACTGAGCAATGGATCAGACAGCTGAACCGTTGATTTAATTGGCATGGAATAACTAAGCCATCTGTTCTGCAGAGTTGATTTTTTAAGTGTTACTCTCCTATCTGCTCTGAAATTTCTTGGCCACTTGGAAGGACTACTGATGTCAGATGGTGGGTCACAAAGCATGACTGCTTTAAGGCAGTGAGCAGGGGCTTAAGAGAATTTGAAGGGCCCTGTGGTTCACCCTGCTTTATCTTTCCTCATTACACTTATTCGTATTTGCTGTGTTACATTTTAAGTTGTTTATCTGATGCTCAAGAGGCACACTGATTACCAAGAGTCGGGGACTTTGTTCCTTGCTGAATGTCAGGGCTAAGAATACCTGCAGTTTGCTTCCAAGCAGGTCTATTCAGCTGCCCTTTGGGTTTAGTTTTGTGAGAATTGGTGGCACAGGCATCCACTGAGAATGTCAGGTAGATGGAAAGAAAGTACAGACATTGACCCACAGAACTGTCTAAAGACCAAGCTGACAAGCTAAATGCCTGTGTGAAGATTGGCTTTAATGTGAGAACTACTTGTTCCAATGTACAGAAATAGAGAGATGGTTCAGCAGATGATCATTGGTTAATTTGACGGGATGGACTTAGAAATGTTATTTAATCTTTTTTGACTTGAGTATTTTGATTTATAAAATAAGAATCATCCTTAACAGCTGCATTTATGAAGATTAAATGAGATAATGCATGTGAAATGATAGCCAAGAACCTTGTGAACAGCAGGTAATAAATGCCATGTAGATATTATCTCCAGCTCCTGCAGATGGAGAAACTGAGGCATCAATTCTTCTAGCTATAACCAAAAAAAGCTCTGGAATTCAAACTGAGGCTTTCTTCAGAGTTCACAAAACACATGTATAAGGTAGGTGATCAGTGTTTTGAACTGTAAGTGCTGTTTTTCCACCTTTTAAGCCATTGCTGATTTGAAGATTGTTATGGTTTGGATGTGTCTATCATACTGTCATGCATTTGTGTAACTGGTCCTTAGCTAGTGGCTTTAAGACATGCTGTCTAGCTGTTGCATGCAAGCCACTAAGGATGTGCCTTTGTGAGTTATAGTTGCCTCATTTCCAGTCCTGGTCTTGCATCCTGATCTGCTAAGATGTGAACAAGCCATGCTGCAAGCTCCCACCATGGTGGACTGATATGCTCCAATCACCATTTCTTCTCTGCCATGACGGACCAAATTTCCTTGAAACTGTGAGCCAGGTTGAATCCATTCTCTCCGAATTTGCTTCTATTGGGGGGTATTCTAATAGCAAGGAGAAAAGTAACACAGAGGGTAAGACAAGAAATTGTAGAGTTGTTGCACGAATAGAGACAGAGGCCATGAGTTTAGATCAAAGCAGATACCTCTTTCTATGATGAGGAGTGGGGGCTAAAGAGAACTGATGAGATAAGCAATCTCTCAAGGGCTGTGGCATAAGACCAATGCAGTGGTGATGAGAGAACAGGTGAGTGATCCAGAAACCAAGAAGAGGAGCATGCTATGGGGGAAGAATCAGGGCTCATCACGGTGGCTAACAAGCACCCAGACACTAGGTGCCATGTAGACATCCCAGGGTGGAGAAGACCACACACTGCCTCTCTCCTTTCAGCATGAGGTTACCCTCCCATCTTGCCCATGCCTTTGTGAGAGTTTTTCTTTGCTGTCTGGTCAGCACAACGGCCTCAAATCTCCTTTTGGGGACAGTGGACTTCAACAGCTTTCACATCTATGACTGGAAAAGTGTTCCTGGAGCAAGTAGGGATCCGGATTGCAGAGAGCATCCTGTTTCCTGCAAGGATAAAAAATGCTTTATTCTTATTTAACGAACATCTACTTACTGTTTTTCGTTAGGTGCCAGACATCCAAGAACATGATAGCTTTACTCACTTAACTCCCTCAACCACTTGCAAGCTATGTACTCCCCTGTCCCCTTAGGAAATGAGGAACAAGAAGATGAGTCTGGTTAGTTCAGGTGCAGCACAAAAGGTGGCAACTATGCAGGAACAAGTTTGACATTTTTAGAACTTCCTTTTCTGATCTTGTAATTGGATAGTTGAAAAATATTCCAGGCTCAATGTCCACAAGATATAGCTCATTCTGCCCTTCAATTCATGATCTTCCTACCTTAGCTCCTTCTCCTACCTTAGCCCCTCCTCCTACCTTAGCCCCTCCTCCTACCTTAGCTCCTCCTCCCACCTTAGCTCCTCCTCCTACCTTAGCTCCTCCTCCTACCTTAGCTCCTCCTCCTACCTTAGCTCTTCCTCCTACCTTAGCTCCTCCTCCTACTTCAGCTCCTCCTCCTGCAGTTTCAGGCTTGCTGCCATGCCTGGCCATGCTCCTCAGGCATTGCTTTGTTTCCTGATCACTTCTAAAGTTGTTCTCAGACTCTCTCTTCATTTAAATGGTAATTATTGAACAGTTGCCATATTACTGGGCACTGTTCTAGACAGCAGTGGCCCTGACATTCCTTTCATCACATGTGTGTTAAGACAGAGAGACAGCCAATGACCAAATGAACCATTGTACAGCCAGAGTCAATGGGCATCGTGAAGGCTGATGTGAGAAGAAAATACCACAACCTGGGAAGGCCCCTGGAAGGAGGTGACATTTATGCTGAGATTTGAGTAACTGGAAAGGAGGCTGATTTGGAATACCAAGGGCCTGTTACCAAGGGCAAAGTACCTGACAGGAGAAGGAGCTACGTCCAGAGGCAGATTGGGAAAGAGGCTGTGATGAGGGATGGGAGTGTAGGGCAGGTCAGAAAACTCATTGTAGAGATTATTAAAGAGTGATCAGTTGTTTGGCTCATTCTCTTCCAACCCAAGTGTGTTTTTCATCTCTTCTAGAAAAGAGACAAAGCCTGTTATAGTCTATTGTCTACTGTACTTTCCAGTGTGGAAGAGAGTTCTTATTCTTCCCCTTTGAGTTTAATGTATCCAGTGGGCTATAAGGGAGGTTGAAGTGTTTACTAAAGTTGGTTTTGAAAAATATAAGCCTACATTTTACAACTGAGCCTTCCCTCCATCTCCATCTCCTGCAGTTTGACCAAGCTTCTCTCAACTCCAGTAGGCCAGCTACTTTTCAGTACTGTCTATTTTGCTATGCTTGGCTAATATTACATTTTGGAAGCATAGAGACATGGGCATCTCCAATGATCCCTTCTTATTTTTTATTCTTGATTTTCTATGACAAAGGATTTTGGTCTTTATTTGCTCCTTCCATTTGAATGTGCCCATAATGCAGTCTTATGGATTCACTGGCCAAACACCTAAGAAATAGATTCCCCTATAAACTCAGTCAAGAGTGTTTTTAAAAAGATGTTAGATCTAATTCCATTATTCTATGGTTAGTATATTATGGAAACACATAGACTACATAGAAAGATAACACTGAGAAAATGAAAATTCAGTAATGTATTCAAAAATTATTTGGAGAATGTGCAGAGAGGAGATCCTAAATCCAGCGCAACTGCTGCAGAAGTCAGTTTCTTCATTGACCCAGGGCCAAGTATCTGATTCTAGGATCTATATAGAGTATGTACTCTACATATTTACACATTAAATGGAAGGCTTGCATGCAGTACCTTGTCAGAATATTCTACTTTTCTTATTTTATTATTAAAAAGATTTTATTTTATTGTTTTGTAATTATGTGTAATTATGTGTAATTGTTGTGTAATTATGTGTTTGTGTATCTGTATGTAGGTATATGCACATGAGTGCAGGTGCCTGCACAGCTGTTGGATCCCCCTGCAGCTGGAGTTACAAACAGTTGTGAGTCACTTGACATGAGTGCCAGAAGTTGAACTCATATCATCTTGAGGAGCAGTACATGCTCTTACCTGCTAAGCTGTCTCTCCAGTCCTTCTATATTTTGTTGTTTTTTTTAAAGGAAAGTTAGTGAAGATATCATGTGTTTAGACAGTGTGATGGCTTATATATGCTTGGCCCAGGGAATGGCACTATTAGGAGGTGTGGCCTTGTTGGAGTAGGTGTGTCACTGTGGACATGGGCTTTAAGATGCTACTCCTAGCTGCTAGAAGTCAGTACTCTGTTAGCAGTCTTCAGATTATCTTTCAGGTCCTTCTGCACCATGTCTGCCTGGATGCCACCATGTTCCTGCCTTGTTGATAATGGGCTGAACTTCTGAACCTGTAAGCCAGCCCTAATTAAATGTTGTCCTTAGAAGAGTTGCCTTGGTCATGGTGTCTGTTCACAGCAGTAAAACCTTAACTAAGACTGACAGAAACACATAGTGGTAAGGCAGTACATAATCCAAAGATATAGGTGCAGAATACTCAATAAAGTGTCACACTTAGGTGTATTTCTTATTTTCAAGATTTTGTATAAGAACTTGTATGCTGAGAATAGTCTCCCTCAGACACCCCCCATCCACTTTCTTTGATGCTCCCCTCCCCCATTAAACTTCTTTGTCTCCCTAGACAGTTTCAGGCGTACATCCACATCGTGTGTGTGTATGTGTGTGTTTGTTTATGTAGTAACATAAAACACAAGAATCACAAATGAGAGAAAAATGTATATTTGTCTTTCTGATATTAGCTTAACTAGTTTAATGTGATTATTTCTGATTGCATCCATTTCCCTGTACATGACACAACTTCATTCTTCAGTATAGTTGAAAATATTGCCATTGCACATATTCAACATTTCTCCCATCTATTTGCCTGTTGTTAGACACCTAGCTTATTTCCATAACATTGTTAAAGTAAATAGTGCTGTAGTAAGCACTGGCGTGCAAGTATCTAAGTACTGACTTTGGTGGTGACACACACTTTTAATCCTAGCACTTGGGAAGCAGAGGTAGGTGGTTCTCTATGAATTTGAGGCCAGCTTGATCTACAAAGAGAGTTCTAGGACAGCCAGTATTACACAAATAGAAACCCTGTCTCAAAAAACACCCCAACAACCCCTAGTTGTGTGTGTGTATGTGTGTGTGGAGAGAGAGAGAAAGAGAGAGAGAGAGAGAGAGAGAGAGAGAGAGAGAGAGAGAGAGAGAGAGATAAGTTTATGTAACTAGTCAGGAGTAATATTGATAGTTACATGGAAGAAGACTTATTTTTAGTTTCTTCCTTCTAAAACTTTTTATGAGTATGGATGTGTATGGATGTTTAACCTTCATGTATCATTTATGTGTAGTGCCTACAGAGCCTGGGAAAAGGCATAGGCTTCCCTGGAACTGGAGTTATAGATGGTTGAGAATTGTCATGTGGGTGTTGGGAACTGAACCTGGGCCCTTTGCAAGGCATCCAGTCCTACTAACCACTGACCATCTCTCAAGTTCCTACTTTTAGTTTCTTGAGAAATCTTTATATTGATTTCAAATGTGACTGAAATCATTTATATCCTCTCTGCAGTGCATGAAGTTTTCCTTTTGTCAAGTTCCTCATGTTCTTCTTTTGCATTTGTTAGAAATGATTTAGAACAAAATTGAAGCTCCCTATCTAGTTATGTATTTATACATAGATATATCCAGATATAGAGATATATAGATATCGAGATATACTTACACAGGAGACGGAGAAAGAAGGGGAGTGTAAGAATGATAGAGTTTGCAAATCTAGCCATTGCAGTTATACTGATAGATACACACAGTACACACATGCTAACTGGATGCTCATCTCAAGTCAACCACTCTGCTACTCAGTTGCACACAGAGAACACACGGAAGGGAAGTTCCTGAGGCTTCTGTGATGTACAAGTATGTAGAGAACGCACTGACATGTTTGTTCCTCCAGTTGGAGACATTAACTTAGACAAACACAAAACTGATTTTGCCAAATCATGCAAAGTCCTCAGGGAAGCTCAGTTGCATCATGTGGTCCTGGTTGGACCACTTAGGTAAGGGAATTAGAAGGGGCATAGATGCTGTAAATTCTTGTAGGGTCAGAAACTAAGTAAATGTAGGGTAAACTCATCACACTGTGGGGAAGTAGCTAGTTGTCACTGCCTGGATTGCTTAATGGCCCCTACTCAGGTAAAAGTGTTCATTCAAGTAAATCTCCCTTTTATTGGAGGTAGCAGGGGTATTGTTTCTTCTAATAGTCTGAAGAATGTTCCTATTCTTACTCATCAGTCACTCCTGCTTGCTTAAAGCTTTGAATTTGTGTCTCATCTTGTTTGGATAAAAACCAAGTCTCTTGTACCAAACACAAGGCTTGGCAGGAGCTGGTTTCTTCTTGTTCACTAAGTTCCAGCCATATTAACCTCCTTTTTACTTCTCATCTCTGGGTCTTAGCGTACTGTGTCTTCTTGTTGTGGGCACATCACAGCTTTGGCTTAATTGGCACCTATTCTTTCTTCAAGTTTCAACACAAATGTTAGTTTGTTAGACAATCATCTTCACATCTCTGAAAAACATATTTTCTTTAAGAAAAGTTTTCTTACCATGTCTTCCAGACTAACCCACATATGAACTCACAGAGGCTGTGGCAGCATGCACCAGGCCTGCACAGGTTCAAGTCAAATGGGGTACCAGTGCTTAGGGGGAGATGTGGGCAGGAG
>NW_021604600.1:4878444-4937964 GCF_004785775.1 Grammomys surdaster
AGTGTTTGAGTTTCCTTGTCTTCTGGACCTGCTATGCCAGTTGTAACCAAGAATAATCAGCAGCTATTACTACCTGCAGAAGACCCACACAAACCCGGGCCCTTCAACATTCCATTATGGATGGGGGAAGAGTTCATGAGGTCCCACCTCTCTTGGAGGAACTTTTGTTAGCTAATAGTTTCTGTGAGAAGGAAGTCATTTTCTTTAGTGGTGTAGCCATTGGTAAGTTACCCTTGTTCTAGTAAACAACCCCTAGCCATGTCCACAAAAGCTACTCTAAACTCAACAGGCCACAAAAAAAAAAATGATGTAGAAGTCAGGAGTGGAGAGGAAGGAGCTAGCAGGAGTGGGAACAGATAACAGTGTACAACAGGGGGTGAGTGTGATCAAATGCACTGCATGTATGTGTAAAATTGTTTAAAATGACTGCTTCTTCTTGAGTATCCGGTTCTGCACACCACCTGGCGTTGTTTTTTAGTTTTGAGTCTGCCTTTCTTATGAACAGATATTTTCCATGCAGGTAGTAGCTGTATAATGTTTTCTCTTGTATGGTGTCCTTGGAATTAAACACACAATCTGTAATGCCAGAGATTTTGTTTACAAATACTGTAAAATACATAGCTTGACCTTTAGAAGTTCAATTTCAAAGTATTCGTGAATGAAATTGAGGAACCTCAGTCCAGCTCCACCCATTGCTTAGCCCGTATTAGAGGCCTGATAAATATTTGTTGACCAACTGACAGGCACAGAAAGAGCTAATGAGAGTGATTGTCCAAATAGGCTCCCAGCCTATCAACTCAGCCACAGGCATCTCATGATCATCTGTATCCACCTGCATCCTAGTGTCCTCCGGGATGCTTTCCAGAGTCAGCCTCCAAAACCTGTTTGCTGTGTTTTGTTTCCTCTCCATTGCGGATCATCTGTTTTCACTGCTGTTCTTTCTCTTTGTCCACTTGGTGGCCCTAGAAGTGCTCTTACTCTGTTCCTTTTTGGCTAGTGCTGTGCTGGAAGCAAGCCTATCTGCTTTGAGGCTTCTTATAGTGGAAGCCCTGGGCCTGTTCCACCTTCTCCTGTGCTCCATTGGTGTTTAGAGACTGCAATCTAGACCAGAGCCTTTGGACACCACTCAGAAATAGACATCAGACAGTCATCCCCACTGTGGTTATTGTTGCTATTTGGAACATCAAACTGGTCACCAATTAATTTATAAAACCAGAAAACAGAGTGCCCTGCATTTTAACTATGCTACCAGGCAAGGCATCAAAGCCAGGTCTCTACGCCTGACCAGATGGGCTGTCTGTGGATCAGTTACTTTGGCCACTGGCCACTTCAGGCATCAGCTGCTTATCATCCTCCAAGTGGCCAAGCGTGGTGCTGGCTTCATTTTCTGGCAAGCTTGGCTGTGGGAAGAATTGTGAAACATCCAAAAAACAGTGATGTTGGTTCCTTGGGACCTGGATAGAATCATGGTTCCCATTCTGTGCCACCTCTTGGCATTTTTCTCCCAGACACACAGGCTGAACAAGCACATGTTGACTTGAGTGTATGCAACCCAACCCATAGGCTTTAGTTGAAGTCACCTTTACTGCTCAAATACCATTCTTCTGTTTCTCTAACTTGGGGAAAATATAATACATGGAGGAATCTAATAAAAACACTTCAAATCTTCAACCTTTCCCATATGCTAGAACCAGCTTTGGAAGTTTAAACAATTCTTGCTTTATCTTAGAGTGATTAAAATAGATATCAGCATATTTAAGGTTCCTGCGATTGAAATTAACACTGAAGTTGTGTTCTTCAAGGCAGAAGACAACTGACCTCAGACAGGGTCCCTGAATGCACATAAGAACTGCTCACAGGTCACGTTTAGGTATGGATTCATTAAGGTTCAGTCTGTCAGGGTGGCCTGAGACTATACATCCCTAACAAGCTACTCAGTGATGTCTCTGGGTGTTTATAAATCTCAAGCATATATCTAAAGCCCTGCTAATTGGTGTGTGGACCACAGAGACCTATCATGGGCATCCTCCAGGAGCTTGCTGGAAATAAAAACTCTCAAGTATTACCCCAAGTTTTCAGAGAAGAATTTATCATATAAAAAGGCTCTAAGTGATTGGTCTGCACACTGAAGATTGGAGCAATGAATGTATACATGAGAGGTATGCATTTGCAGCATCTGGACCTGATTTACCAGGCAGATGTATACAATCTGGCTCACACAATATTGCTTGGAAATTGGGAATTAATTGATGATGTTTAAAAGTTGAGACCTGTGGCTTTCTCTTGAAATTTCTTGCTACCCTTTGAACATAACAACTGTGATTTTATTTGCTAACTACAGCCTGGCCCCTGGCATTTTAGTATGTAGCTTCTGGTTCACATGTGTACCCTTCCACTTGGTCCTCATCTGAGAACCAGCGCTGCCAGGCATCACTGTACCCTGAGACAGTCCATTTTAGGTCTTTCTACACCACTCTATCTGTCTATATAACAATCAGCAGTATTTACTTCGGTTTCTGATAAAGACTAAACGGAGATGCTGCTTAAATTGATGTTGGATATTTTGTCATCCGGTTTCCCACAATTTCATCACATCCGCTACACTGTGCATCCTTAGATGATGACATCATCACTCATATGTAACCTGAAGATGTTGCACACTTCTGGCTTCGTGTGTGAGGCTGGTCTAGTTGTATCGAGAGGTCAGTTTCCAGATCCCTGCCTCTCTCCTGGTTTATATTGTCTTAATTTCTAGAGCCCATAATGCCTATCTCCAGAGACTGCTTGAGTAATAAAACAAAGGAATTGGGGTCACATGACCCTCAGTGGAAGAAAGTGTGATATGACTACATAATATTGTCAAGGCAAGAGAAGGTGCTGTTCAGAGACTGCACACTAGAAATGTCTTTATCTTGAGAGGGATTAGACCAGGTACTGAAACAACAGATACAGGGACAAAATTATTATCCTAAAGGTGGTAACAGATATGCATGTTCAGGGACTAGACAACACAGGGCTTCCCTGGGAACGCTTGCTTTGACAGGTTTTAAGAGTGACTCTCAAGAATGACTCATCCAACTGAGACTAATTAGATTTAATACTGAGGGAAACAGAGCCAAGCTATGAGATTTTTCAGAATCACTTCCAAGCGAAGAAATTAGTTGATAATCATGGTAATAATGATAATAGCATTGTCTTTTCTATAACAGGCACTGCTCTATATGTTTCCATACATTGTCTGAGGGGTCGGCACACTTCGAACAGTTTAGCTACCGGGGGACACTGAAGTGAGGCAGTGCACCCTTGTAGCACAAAAGGAGCCAGAGACAATGCCTAAGTGGCTGTACATGTTTCAATAAAATGTTATTTATATGAATGCAGGTGCATAGCCTTTGGCACCCATACTTCAGATGGCTACCTCCTGCTCTCTCTCACTGAACCTTGTAACATCGTGATGTAGTTGCTGATGTTGCACCTGCTTTACAGGGAAGAACACTGGATTTTGGAGGCTTTAAGCTACTTTCGAGTGAGTCTTTGGAGGAGTCCCTCTATCCCTCATCTTTGTGTCACATCTTCGGTTCTTCAGTTATTTAAGAATTCCCAGGCAGCCTTAAGCACCCGGCATTAACATCAGCTCATTTAAGTCTGACATGGCTCCTGAGGTAGGTACTGCTAACCCACTGGAGAGCTGAATGTTCACAGAGGACCAGAGAGGAAGATTAAGTTCCATGTTCATGAGAATCAGCTGGCATCAGACTCCAGACTCTAAGGTGAGTGATTTTTCTAACTCTGTATCCTATTTCGAGGTTAAAAAAAATACTTTTAATGTTGAGTTCTCAAAACAATATGTATTTATCACAGAGGAAGTAAAATTATATAACAGATAAAGAGAACAACAGCAACTCTAACTACAGCTGCCACTAACCTGATACTTTTCTCTACCTTGGTTTCTTTTTTGCAGGAGGGAGGGTCTTGTTTAAATGCTATATTTCATATATGTGTTACATATCACTTTAGAGTGGGAATCTATTCCTAATGTCTCAAAATCTAAACATCATTTCTTAATCTAAACATCATTTATATACATTTCCTATCAAAAGATAACAATTTAAAATTTTTAGATGATATCTACTGTTTTCTTATCATAAATACCTTGCTTCTGTTCTTCTTGAAACCCAGATAATTCACAAATAAGTATAATATATACTAAAGGTATATGGTATGATCATTTAGTTCATAGTATAGATATAATACAATGCTTACCACAAAAAGTGAATTAGCATATCTACCATTCATGGCTACTTTGGGTACAATGACAACAAAGATTAAAACAGTAGCTGTGAGGGAACGAGAGGGGAAGCTGGTCCAAGGTAGAAAACATGGAGCTATAAGATAAAAGGTTCCGGGGAACTTTTGGTCAATTTTAGACAGAAGCAAAGTGCTGCTCTGTGTCCTGACATTTACCTCATTTGTTTCTCAGGCACGATTTACTTGGAAGAAAGAATCATTATTTCTGCCAGTCCCTCATTTAGGCCCAATAAACAAGAAGATTGCTTTCCATGTTCTAAAGCAGGATAGGGGTTGGAGACCATGTGACTTTGACACTGTTGCCAATGTGTGACCATCATTTGGAGACTGGAATGTGAATTAATGAAGGAATGATTCAATCATTGGATCCAAATATCTGAAAATTTAGGATATGGAAAGTTACTTTCATTCCACCTGGTGGTTCAGGGGACCAAATTAGTTACAGGGACAAAGATACTTGGAAGAAGTCTTTGCTGTCATGGAAACAGCAAACATGGGGTAGTCTAATTCAGAATTACTGAATATCTTTTTATGGGCTATTCAGAGAGATATTGGATTGTTCTTGAGAAGCACACTGTAAAGACACTCATTCAAAACGTGGTCTATAGCAAGTTTTAAGGTGTCCTCTACCCCTGTTCTTGGCGTATGTACATTGTATAACACAATGCCTGGGGAGACATGAACAATGTCTACTTAACTCAGAAAGGAAACCTGTGACAAGATTAAAGTAGTGATTCTACCAAGTCCAACTTTGTTAGCTCATGAGTTTGTTGGAGTTATGGGAGTCTGAATGAGGGGTTACTTACAGGAGCAAAAATGACTCAAATACAGCAAAACTCCAACCTAATATGTACGATTATTCATAAAACCTGCATCCAGGAGCTCTCAGCACAATGTAAAGGAAGTTCACTATTGCAGGGTCTCTTCTTAGCAGTCTTTATTGCTTTACCTTCATGGGGTAGATGTCTTATACATTTGGTAAGTTTCAAGGCTTTCTGAGACTTGTGAGTTGACTTTAATTCTAAGTCTTAGAAAGCTTTCCTTTAGGACAGAATATTTCAATTTTCAGGTAACCGCTACATTACAATTTTTTTATTTGATATTTCATACACAAGCAGCATTTCCATGAAAGAACTCATTTCTTGTAAAACAGAAGGCTAAGTTTTCTGGAGTAATCAAAACATTATTACAGAAATTGTAAAGTCTCAGTCTTTGGATGACCCAGAAAGAGAGATACTTCAAGAAATCTGAGGGCTTCTTACAAAGACAAACTCTATTTCTTTTAGTCTGGAGCTAAAAGACACATCATAGACCATGTGACAAAGAATGTGTGTGTGTGTGTGTGCGCATGTGTGTGTGTGCATGTGTTGGGATGGTGCATTCCTAAGCAATTTACATTTCTATGGTAATTCAATGGATCTTTATTGAGGTTTCAGGCCAACCTGAATTTTGTAGAACCCCGAGTCTTCAAGCAGTGTTGTCCTTCTTTTACCAATATGAGTTATTGGTCAAAAGAAGGCAGAGGTTATCAAGAGCCATTTTTTAAAAAATATCTATTTATTCACTGTGTTCATAGGTGGGCAGGAACTGGTAGGAACAATTGTGGTTAATAGAAACCATACGTTAGCCAAACAGACTCCATGGTAAGTGTGAATCAGAGAATGCCACTCTTCCAAAAAGATGGCAGAATCTGACTTTGAAGTGGCTGTAGTTTCACATAGTTGAAACCATAATTAAGCAAAAGCTACCAAAATACAGATGCTGAGTAGAGGGCATTTACTACCAACAGTGTCAACAAAGAGCAAGGAAATAGCAATGATCTGGAGTAGGGAAGAGTTCATTTCTGAGAAGTGGCAAGTGAGCCTGTTGTCTCCAGGACCACTGACTCCCAAGGGGCCTCATTCCTGGATGTCAGTCTTTACAGAAATTTATGTGAATTTTCTTTCTCCTACATTTGAATAAAAATGATTTTAAGATTTATTTGTAAATGTATAAAGTTTCTTTTTAAAAAATATGTGTTTATTAGTTCTTAGAGAATTTGGTACCTTTTTGGTAATTTTTATCTCCTGCCTTCAACTTCTACAGTATTCATTCTCCTTCTATACCAATTTGTGTCCTCTGTCTGTCTTTCTGTCTTTGTTTCTTTCTTCTTTTAAACACGTCTAGTCTAATTTGTGTTGCTTAAACATTCTTGAATATGTAGCCTTCCACTAAAGTATGTTTGACTCACACTCTTAAGGAAAGCTAACCCTTCTATTCCCAGTTAGTTGACAGTTGCCAATAATTCTTTAGCTATGCATGGGACTTCATGACCAACTCCTTGGGATTTGGTCTGGCTTATGCCTGCACAGGTGTTGAACATGCTGTCACAACTGCTGTAACTTCCTATGTGCAGCTGCCCAGGTGTGTTCAGAAGACACAGTTTCTTTGTCATCATCCACTACCTTTGATTCTTACAGCTTTTCCACTCTGTCTTCTGCAATGATCCCTGAGCCTTGGGAGGAGGGGTGAAGTACACATGTTCTATTTAGAGCTTAGCCTTCCACAGTTCCTTACTCTCTACACTTCAGCCACTTCTGTGTCGTTCAGTTAAGCACCATCTATTGCAATTAGAAATGCACTAATCTATGGGTATTTGATATGCACTAATCAATGGGTATAATAAGTTATTGGGAGTCAGTTTAATTCTATGTTCATTTAGTAGAATAATGGTACGAGGTTCTCCCTTAGGGAATTTGACCTGTCTAGCCAGAGGATCTTGGCCCCCGTATTAGTGCCAGGTATGGATTTCATCTTTTGGAATGGGACTTTAATTCAGTAAGAGAGTTGTTGGTTATTCCTATGTCACTTGTGTCACTACTGCATCAGTGTTCATATGTTGCTGTGCAAGTCATTATTGTAGTCCACAGAGTTTATAGCTGGAGTAATATTGATGCTTACTGTTCTCTTTCAGTCATATGCATGACACCTTAAAACACTGTGAAAGGTAGCCAGTAGGGTGAAGCTTCCAGGTAAGTCAGAGCTTCATTTCTCCATGTTCTATGACTCAAGTATATAGAGTCTTCAAAAGCATTTTATTGTGTTCAAGTTCTGAAAGTAACCAAGAGTATTGTCAATAGTGTGCAATGTTTGGGAGTCTGTAGGACCTAGCTGTCCAACAACTCCAAAAGAAACAACCCATAACTGACCCTAGGCATTTTATTGCTAGCCCCTGGTGTCTAGTAGGGCATTGCTACTTGGTTATAATTTAACTCTATTTTATCTCTTTTTGTGAAGTTGTATGCATATTTTAGAAAGCTTCTACAGTAGAATGTTCCTACACAACTTGGAAAGGTCTTTATTGTTAGTTATTTCTCACCATATTCCCTCTACAACTCTGCCCTCCATCCCCCACTCCAAGCTAACCACAACTTGACAGCATTATTTATCCTTTATACCATGACATTCTACTTCCCCTTAACTGAAAAAGCGTATATAGTTTTAAGAGAATCTGGAAAGTATTAGATTCCTATCCACCAGAAGAAACGACACTGAAAGTGCAGATGGCTACCTGATATGTAGAGCAAGGGGGCAGAGGAGGCTGCCATCTCTGCAATTAGGTCATGACTCCTTGTGATGACAAGGGAAAAATCCAATTCAAGCTGGCTTAAGTGGGTAGGAATAATTTATAAGTGCATATGCCTTGGAAGTGAAGAAAGTGGTGGATTTCAAGTGCGGGTAATGGCAAACTCTTGACACTTGCCTCAGCGCTCTGATGGTTGAGGCTTTGAAGAGTCAGGTCAAGCACATGACATGTGTCCGCCCTTGAACCAAATATAGAAAGAATCTCATCCCTCCACCTACTCCATCTTCATGAGATGAGAAAGTTAAAGTTTTAATCTTAACGGAGTAGGCAAATAAGTGCGGACCTTTAGAAGACTCACCTTTAGGACAGAGGGACCTCAGGACATCCTTCTCAGAGATACAAGTCAATTATGAAAGGCTTCAGGAGTCTGGACATTATATTTTTATGGATTTCATTCTCTATTTCTTTTTTTCAACATAATGTTTTTATTGATTTTTTGGGAATTTGAAATGTACCCTCATCATCCTTACTTCCCAATCCTCACAAGTCTGTTCCCTCTCCCTTGTGACCCACCCCCAAAAGAAAAAGAAGAAAGGGGAAAAAATGAAAGAAAAAAAAAAACAAGACCATCTTGTGTTGCCCATATACTCACTGGTGCATGGCCAAACTCTGAGTGGCCAGCTCTGTAAAGAAAGCTGAATTCTTCTCCACCCGCACCCTTACCTGAAGCCGTCAACTGTGGAGAGGTGCACTTCAACATCCTTATCACAATTTTTAAGAGTTCTCTTTGATGGCTTATGTTTATTTATTTGTTTGTTTGTTTAACATCCCGAACACCATTTTCCTCTGTCTTCCCTCCCAGTGCCTCCCTGCCTCCCCTCTTTCCCTTCTATTCACTCCTCTGTTTCTCTTCAAAAAAGAGATATCAAACAGCCTTGGCATATGAAGTTGCTGTAAGACCCAGCGCATCCTCTCCTATTAAGGCTAGATGAGGCAGCCCGGTAGGAAGAAATGCTTCCAAAGACAGGCAACAGAGTCAGAGACAGACGGCTTCCTTTTTAAGCTGTTGCTTTTGGGGGGGGGATGGAGGTAGGGGTTATCACAGAAGCTGTCTATGTTTTTCTTTCTCAAAAATGCATCTGCAGTCACCAATACCATTGTAGGAGTAACTTCCTTACCCTTTATAGTCAGCAGGAGCATGGCTCTTGGACTTCTACGTGGTTTCTGGTAGCAGTACAGACCACATGTATCCATATGGTCTCCAGCATCAGTATATGCAAAGGACCTCTTCTTGGTCTCCAGTGGCAATATGACCAGTGGATATCAACATAGCCTTTTGCCAAAGCATAGGACACAGACAGAATGGCTTCTGAGAGAAGTAGGGGCCATGGAGGTCTTTTGAAAAGGTCTAGTCCAGTAAATGGGCCACTCTTCATTGGAAACATCCTGTCCCTTAGGGGTGATCATGAAGTTGGGCAGCTTTTTGAGCTCCAGGGTGCTGTACACCTTCCTACTGATCCTACTGAGGACTGACCTATCCTCCATTAACTGTAGCATTCTCTCACACCCATCAGTTGTAGACTCACTGCTCCTCTGCTTCATCCTGCCTACCTCTTCATCCTTCATCATGGTGGTTTGGGAAGCTGCAGTGTGTCATGCAGCCCTTTTTCCCAAAGAGCTTCACATGCAAATGTTCACTGCAATGAGTCATTGGCTTGGATCAAGGCCTCTGGCTTTTGCCACACCATCAGTACTGGACTGCTATCAGATATGCTCCTGTTTCCCAGAGTCATGGAGATCCTGTGGCTCTGGCTCTGAGAGACTGGCCACTTCATATGCTCCAGCAGTTCATAGATGGAGTAGATGTTGGGGTGGGCCAACTCAAAGGCCTAGATCTGGGCCTGGGTGACAGCTAAGTTGGTCAGCCTGGGCCAAGGAGAGTCAGAGCCACCCCTCTCTCTCACACTTCCACTGAAGCACTTTCATCTTTTCTTTTTTAAGGCAGGGTCTCACTATGGAGCCCTGGCTGGCCTTGAACTCATTGGAGAGCCACCTGCTTCAGCTTTGTGATTAAAGGCATGTGTCACTATACCCAGAGTAATTTATTTTTATGCATCTTCTATGATGTAGACACTGCCCTCTAATATTGCTAAGTTATGGGCCTGGGAAAAAATGATGAATAGACCTGCTGGTACAAAATGTTAAGCCAACAGTAAACAAAGAAAATGATGCACCTATGGAAGAGTTGTAAGAGCGATGCATAAAAACTTCATTAAGCATCTTGTATTGTGTGTGTGTGTGTGTGTGTGTGTGCATTGAACTTAAGACCTGACAAATTCTGTGCAAGCACTTTCTCAGTGAGTTACATCCAGGCCTCAGTATCATCTTTTATTTAAAATTTATTTGTTCATTTCTTTCTTTATTCTTAATTTGTGTGTGTGTGTCTATGCATGCACATGGGTGTGTATTTGCTTGTGTGTGTGTGTGAATGTGTGCAAATGTGCATGCAGAAATGTATATATCGTATTGTGCATGTGGACAACTTTTAGGATCTAGTCCTCTCTTTCTACCATGCAAATTCTGGGACTCAACCTCAGGTCACCAGGTGAGAGCAAGCACATTTACCCACTGAACCATCTAACTGACTGACCTCCCCACCCCATCCCAAGCGTTACTTTTCATAACAACATTAATAACATCTGCTACTTCTGTGGGGAATAAAAGTTGTTGGTTTGTTGGAGTTGACATGCAGCCATTTGGAACATCCTTTATCATTGCAATAGAGCAAATAGGTCTAGATCCCCCTGAGCACACACAGCACAGGAAAACAAAGAAGCCATGTTTCATGCTATCTTTGCCAAGTAAAGTAACTGCCCTTGGGTGCTCAGGCAATTTCAAGTCAACCATCCCTTGGCTTTTCTTTGCCCACATAAAAGTGATCTCCAAACTCACGTGCTTCTGGAAATGTACTTTAGTATGTGGAAACTGCTAACAGTTCCCTTGTGAAATTGTTTGAGCTTGGAATTAGTGCTCAGGCCACTGGTGTGAAAGCTTCAGGGGAAGGGATCCTGTCTCCAAGGTGCTTTTCCCTCCAAGAACTTCCTCTAAGCCCCTATGGGGGATCACTTAGTGTTAGCTCCATGTTTCTATGGTCAGGAAGGCATTTTCCATAAAGAATCAATTGGCTTTTCCCTCATGCTTCTACTTTGTGGTTAGAGAAAGAAAACAAACATGAGCTTCCCTTAGGATGCTTGGAATCTTGGAGTCTGTCTTTCTCCGACTCTACAGAACCTGTCTCTAAGGGGACACAAATCTATCCCTCATGGACCACACCATCTACTGGGGGAACACATAGGTGCATATAAGCTGTGATGTTTTGGTTCAGAAACTGCCAGCTATAAAAAAAATAAAACCAGTCAAAACACAACAGAACCTGCAAGAAGAAAAGTTTGCCCAAGGATTTTGAAAATTTAGCAAAATCCAGCATTGGAAGAAGTCAAATTTGCAAATTGTATGTGACAATGGGTAAGAAAAAAGATGTTTGAAATCAGTTGAACACATAATGTCTGCTAATTGCTGTCCTAAGTGAGATATAGATATAGCATGTATCTTATGCCATTTAATAAATTAATCTGCTTAATGTTCCCACCAACCAAATAAAATAATGATGTGCTCATTGTTTTACACATAAGGGGACTTGAAGACACCAAGTAAGTGGCTTGAAGTCACACTGTAAGGTCCAATAGATCCAGAATTGTAATTTTGACATTTGACTTGAGAACTCATGTTCTTAACTTCTTTGCCTTATTACCCCCAAACCTGTAGGATCAGTAGAATCAATGGTAAAGAGGTATCATGGTGGTTTGAAAATATGCTCCAATTCTTAGATATCCTTTCTTGCTACTGGCAGAGCATAGGATGGACTTAGCAATTCACTTTCAATGACTAGAATAAAATTGAAGCAGAAGTGTGTGGCTTTGAAGACCAACATGCATACTATACAATATGTGTTTAAATACAGGCCCTCTGGATGAACAGAACTAAAAGAGTAGATCTACGTGCATAAAGGAGATTTAATCAGTATGATACACAGGCTGCAGCCCAACTAGTCAAACATAGCTGTCTCCAGATGGAAAGTCCAAGAATCTAGTAGTAGTTAAGTCTACAAGGCTGACAGTTATGTCTGGTCTTCAATAAACATCAGATTTCTGAGGAACTAGGCACTAATGCACATGAAGGAATGCCTCAGCAGCAGGATATTTAGATTGCCAGGGAGAATGATGATAAGCAGGCAAAAAGCAACACCTTTGTTCCATTCCCTTCATATAAGAAAAATATTCAAAATCAGTTGAACACATAATGTATATTATGTGCCTATATGGGAAAGTGTGGTCAAGATTTAGGGTGGAGTCTTCCGACCTTAAGTGATCTGAATTAAGAAAAATTCCTCATAGTTGTGTCCAGCTGCTTGTGTTTTTTAGTTAATTCTAGATTGGCAACAAAATTGACAAAAAGAATATCTATCATAGGTCCACCCCTTTTCAACTTGACACATAGCCATAGCTCCTGATGCCAGGCTTAATTTCCAAATGAAAACAATAATCAGGTTATAGTCATGCCTAACATAATATAACCATCCCTTGTACAATTGCAGATGCATTGTATAGTTTAAAAGAGCTGTCAATGTCCCTTGAGGGACATTCTTTTAGTTTCTCATAGCGTAAATATGAATAACCATGGATACTCTCTCAATTGATGTTACACTACATTATAAGTAGAGGAAAGAAAACACAAATATCTGTGTAAACACATTTTTAAGAGAATATGAAAGAAACACTCATGTCAATTATGATCCTCCTTCTGCAACTGTACACATGACTTTGGATGGTATTTATAACTACCCTCCTCTAATATCCATTCTGTATTTCCTCCACCCTTAGCAAGCACCTCAGCAAGTCTTGGCTTTTTTCCTAGAAAAGTGACCCATACCCTCATTCCTGATGGGTCTGTGCCCTTTTCCATCTTACCTAGATTATGTTGCTGTAGTTTCCCATTGATTTTAGTCACAGGCCATGGTAGCACCAGTCAATGTCCTAAAGCAGTGATTCTCACCCTTCCTACTGCTGTGACCTTTTCACACAGTTTCTCATGTTGGGGTGACTCCCAACCATAAAATCATTTGGTTGCTACTTCATAACTGTAATTTTGCTACTTTTATGAGTTATTATGTAAATATCTGATGTACAGGATATCTGTGACCTCCCCACAGGTTGAGAACCACTGGCCTAAAGGCTCTCCTATACTCAAGACATAAACTTTCTTACCTCCATTATAGAGAAGCAATCCAATTTCCCTATGGTTATCTAGTTTGATCATACAGTCCAGCATGGTTATTCCTTTCTTAGCCTATTGGCTTAAGGGCTTCAGAAGCCCAAAGTGACCAGGGGAACATTTGAGCTTCCAGTTCAATGGAATGTTTGTTGTATCTGTAGACAGGAGTGCTCCCCCCCCCATCTAGAACCAACATTTATAGGCCAATAGAATTTAAGGTCATGGGAACAGGTAGCAAAAATGTTCCTAGAGGGTCACTAGGGGTGATAGTGAGTGGAACTATTCCTCTCCCTAGATTCTTAGACTCATGAGTCCAAGCTATGGAAGAAACTGCATTATATATTGGATGCAGATTCAAAGTATATACTGCCTTCTGGAGAACTCTGTACCAGCCCTCCTGACTACTGCTACCTGGTCAGTATGCAGGTGTTGGCAAATTTCCAAGTCTGCTCAGCTATTTAACACATTCATCCTTAAAATTCTGTTCCCTGAGAACCACTACTGGTATCAATTCCTGTCTTAGTGACTGTCTATTTCTATGACAAACATAACCTACAGAATGAAGCATTTAATTGAGCATGGGCTTGCTTACAGTTTCAGAGGGTTAGTCCATGACCATCATGGTGGGGCGCGGGAGGCATGGCAGTAGGCAGGCAGGCAGACTTGGCAAGAGAGCTTACATCTTGACTTGAGTCAGGAGACAGGAAGAGAGAGACTGGGCTTGGTGCGGACTTTTGAAACTTCGAGGCTCACCCCTGGTAACACACCTCCTCCAACAAGGCCATACCTGCTACTCCTTTATAAACAGTTCTAACAACAGAGCATTCAAATATATGAGCCTTTGGCTGCCATTCTCATTCAAACCACCACACCATGGCTTCCAGGTGTGGTGGCGCATGACTGCAAGAGTAGAATTTAGGAAGCTAATGCAAGAAGTTCTTTAGTCCAACAGCCTGGGCCACATGGCAGACTTTATCTCAAAGTTAAAACCCCAATATGGTTTATTCATCCCTTCTCTTGTGGACCCCTCAAGAGAAAAGCCAGCCGGTCCCATGTTGTGTGAACACGCAGGCCTATAAGAAGGGGGTAACTTGCTTCTGCCCAACAGCATAGAAGGAGTTACAGCCTCCTGCCAGCATTCGTGTAGTAAGTTTAGAGGATATTTCTTGGACCTGATAAAGCCTTTGGATTATACCACCCTGAGCCAATAATTTTTCTACAACCTTGTTAGAACTTTACAACTAAGCTATTCTGTACTCTGACCATACATTGGCTGAGGGGGGAAAAAGAGTGTGCTAACTTTGGAGGTAATTTGTTTCACTGCAGTAGCAGGTAACTGATACAGGTGTAAGGACATCTGGAGTCTTTGATGAACATTGGCAGTCAGTGTTTTGGGATGGAAGTTCAGAGTTTATAGGGAACTAGCCATGAGAAGTGAGGTTGTTAGGATATGTTATGAAGCATGACTGCTATTTTGTAACCCTGAAATCACAGAGCTGGCTTCACAAAAGCAACACTTTCCAGCACTGACCCCCCCCACACCCTGCCAGAAAACACCTCCATTTCTATAACTTCGGATTGCTTATTGTATGCTTAGCACATTAATCTTCACTGTGCATCCATTTGCAGACATGCTTTTCTTCTCATTGAGGGCAAGTTCCTGGAGTGCCAGGCTTACGTTTTATCCATCTTCCTGCACACAATTCTCTGATCACCACAGAAGCCCTGTAAATGTTTGGGAGATAAATACTGTCCACTCTGAAACCATGGGGTTGATGGATTGACTCTTATTCAATTCCAGCCAGGGTGCTGTTTTCTTGGTTTTAGTTTGGAGAATAACATCCACAAGAAGGATAGATTGAGACCCAAGAGGCAAATGAGTTTAAAGTACCAGTAGATATCCTGGACACTTTAACATACTGCTGAGGAATGATGAATTCCTACATAGACTCCTGCATGCTTCATAAGAGAACTTTAATAGTGGGCCGGTGGAGACAGAACAGTAAGCCAGGGATGCGCTTGGGGGGGAGTAAGGCTGTCTGCCAAAGGTAGCGCACATCAATACCAGCTATGTTTTCTATGTAACCATTAAATTAATCCTCCCTTTTGGCCTTGTCTGATAGTTGCTTTTGTCCTGCACATAGACTCTGTTTAATGCACATATATTAAGTGAAAGATTGCTGATGTAGATTACAATGAATATTCATGACACAGACTCTTAAGGCTTCAGAAAGTAAAGAGTTAGGTCTTATTTTGGAATATGCAGATTAAAAGTACTTTATGCAGCCATGGGCCCCAGTCAACAAAGGGGATTTAAGCCCAAGGAAAGCCAAGGGATACAGGACATAAAATACAAGCAGGAGGAGAATGTCATTCATGTCGGTGTGCATGAGACAGCTTTTGAACTGCTCGGTGACTTGAATGAAAGTTAATTTTCTCCACTGGGAAGGACAGACACCCAGCCTTGGACAGCAGACATTCTGTGATGTTTTTCTGGCAAGGGAGATTGGTTATAAATTGGCTGAGTAGCCGAAGACACTGTGTAACTTTATGGATCAGAGCTCACTCTCTCCTGCTGCACATGCTGCTTTGAGCAGCTGGCTTCAGAAACGCTACCATCAATATTGCTACTGAGAGGTAGAACTCAGAACAGAGCTGACGCTTTGGAAAGTAGAACTGGACAGAATATGGTACAGGTCTGGTAACATGATCCAAGATGCCCACTCAGGCCAAATCTTAAATCTTTTTGGAACTTTAAAAGTTTACATGTCCAACTCTCTTTGTGTTTCAACTGACTTGAGTTTAACTTCAAGGGTTCTGCTTTTAAGGTCTGCTTTGGGTGTCCCACAAATAACCAAGGTTCTACTCAGGGTGGAGAAAATATCTAGTTCAAGGAAACAAGACTGAGTTCAGTTTCTGATGATTGAAAATGAGGAGACCAAACTTCTATACCCAAAGAGTTTTGGAACCTTCAACTGACATGTTGGAGCAGGCAGGACAAATGCCCCCAGACACCAAGGTTGATGTCTGCTAGTGATGCTCATGACTGGTGGCCTGAGAACCTGAGGTGAGACCACCTCAGGGTACCTGTATGTGCATCAGAAACTTTATGAGGAGTTACATGGAATTTCAGGTGCTGCCTTAGCCACAGAGGCCAGAGGTGTTGCGGTTTTGATTAAAAAAAAATGCTACTGGGAAGTCTGAGTCCCTCCCTCTAGTGATCTACATAGAGGTGACTGTGCCATGGAAATGCTGTTTCAAGAGACATTCCATCTATGAGTTGAATAGGATGCACTTTGGGAAGTGGGTGAAACTCTAGAAGCTGAAACCTAGGATAGGAAGAGGGCAAGCCATAGAAGGGTATGTCCTGTCCTCTTCCTCTGCCCTTTTCTGCTTCCCTCAACCTCCATGCAGTAACCAGTGAGTGATATTCTGCCGTATGTTCCCTGCCTTCTCATGGCCCAAGAACAAAGAAGCCAATTGACTGTGAGCTGAAATCTTGGAAACTATGACTGAAATAAACCTTTCCTCTTTTTCAATTGTTGCTTTTGTGTATTTTGTTGTAGTGGAAAAGACTAGTACAATGGGGAAGAATCTTAATCTAGGCAGGAGGAGCCAGTGGGCAGAGGTGAATGAGCTGGTGGTTGCATGGCCAAAATGTTTAAGGCCAAGCCAACAAAGACATCAGCCATCAGCCAGATAGCCATTACCATGAAAATGGTGGTCAGTGATGGTCATGGGTGTGTGTGTGTGTGTGTATCTGTGTATGTCTGTGTGGGTCTATGCTCTATGTGGTGTGTGTGTGTGTATGTGTGGGTGTATTTGTGTATGTTTGTGTGGGTCTATGGTCTATGTGGTATGTGTTTGTGCCTGTGTATGTTTGACTGTATGTACCTGTGTGCCTGTGTGTGCCTGTTTGAGTGTGTGTGTGTGTATGTGTGTGTGTGTGTGGTCTGTGTGTGTATCTGTGTGTCTATGATCTATGTGATGTATGTGTGTGTGCTTGTATATGCTGTGATTGTGAGTGGGTGTGGGCATGTGTGTGCGCATGCATATGTGTGTGCATGCATGTGTGTATGTGTGTGTGCTTGTGTGTGTGCAGTTGAAGTGATGTTTGCTCTACTTGCAGTTTTATGCAGAACTCTGGACAGCCAACCCAATCCTACAGAGTGGAGTATATATGGACAGTGTCTGGCTACTGTGCTCCACCCACCAGGCTCCATGTGGTATTGGCAAAACAATATAGGTTTATATCAGGTCATATCAGTGAGCAGAGGCTCGGAGCACTCTAAGGACTCAAGAGTTCACTGCATCTTTTGATGCTGGGGTTAAACAAGACAATGTATGTACTCATCACATTAGCTGTTAACTTTTTCTTCTTCTTTTCTTTGAACACTGATACTATTAAATATCTTTCATGTCTGACCATCTTTATAGGTAAGTATTTGTAGTCATGTTGATACTTTTAGAAGGCATTCATCTTTTTATATTTATCTTTAAGTTGCCCTTGCAAATTAAAGGCATTGATATTTTACAAAAGTTTTGATTTTTTTCACATTTGGATAACATAATCTTTGTAACTTATTTTAACAGTATATTTCTTTGGCTTTGATGGATTCAACTATAAAAGCCAAATACTATTTTTCCTCGAAGGCTAGGCAATAGCTTGCATATTATCTTTTATAGATATAAAAGTCCATTTTTTGTCATATTCTAAACTTTTGGGTAGTTTTTTTTGTTATGTTTTGAACACTGTAATCAGTTCCACTGAACTGTGTATTTCTATGCCATGATTTTTCTCTTTTTAAATAATTACACTTTTACTTATCTGTAGTTGTCACCTGTTGGGAAAGGAAAATTCAACAAATCCAGGGCAAGCCCAATGTCTAGGACAGCTGGCTAACACAGAATGGACTCCACGTTTCTGTTTGTTTTTAGAAAGAAGGTGAGGTTGGGTGAATATGGAAGTGGGTAGGGGAGCACCTGGGAGGAGTTGGATCAGGAAAAGAATATGATCAAATATATTGTATGAAAAAATTATTTAAAATACTTAAAGCGTCATGATGCATATTTGCATGTACTGGTATCTCGTACTCCTTTGTCTCAGCTCAAAGCTTTCTCATTGCTTGCTTCTGGTCTGAGATTCTTCTATGGAATTAAAAGCTTATGGCCGAGGTACAATGGAATCTTAGGACGAAGATTAGAGACAATCAGAGGTAATGTATAAAGGATGTTATTGAAGATTTTTGAAGAATCTTTTCACTATCTAAATCTTTGATGTGTCTCAGCAAAATGTTATGGCATTGTTCATGTCGGTATGGTGAATTGTTTGTTGTTGTTCACGTGACTTTTGGTTTCACATATTATTTTCCTTAAGAATAGAAAATTTCAACCAATGTGGTTTCTCACCAGTCATTTCTGGTACAATGGACCTTACCAAATAATAATTGTTCATGATGAGGGAGCTCGGCACATAAATTAGAGGGAGAGAGAGAGACAGTTCATTTGTGAACTTGATCATCTTACAAATAAATGAAACAAAGAAAAACAATTACTACTGTTTCCCCTTCAGCAACAATTTATCAGTTATGCTTGTCTAAATATAGAAATATAACTTGCAAGATTTATATTTATTTATTGACCCAATTTAACAACTTGGGCCACAGAATCAATACATCACTTTCATTTTCCACTTACTTGTTTGGGCGTTACATGGATCAGTATGTCTTGTGATTTCTCTTATAAATACACATAGCGGGGCTGGAGAGATGGCTCAGTGGTTAAGAGCACTGACTGCTCTTCCAGAGGTCCTGAGTTCAAATCCCAGCAACCACATGGTGGCTCACAACCATCCGTAATGAGATTCGATGCCCTCTTCTGGTGTGTCTGAAGACAGCTACAGTGTACTCATAAATAAAGTAAATAAATCTTTAAAATAAATAAATAAATAAATAAATAAATAAATACACATAGCTATAGATATGTGTGTAGCTTATTCTTTGAGGATTTCATACATGTATATATATTATGGTCATACTTGCTTCCTGTTTCCCCTCTCCAACCCCCATCTCTGGTCTCCTTCACGTATTTCTTTCCCAGCATCATGTCATCTCTTTATTTGTAGTCTATTCCATCTGATTAGGTGGTGCTCATTTGTGCCTACATGTGGGATGATGTATCAGAGCATAAGCAACCTATCAGCAACCACAACCCAAAATATCATCCCTGCCCAAGCTGCCATTAATTGCCCAAACCTTCTTAAGTAAAAGGGAGGCCTTGGGAGCCCCTCCCCCATCCACGCTGGACTTTTGGTTAGCTTGAACGTATGCAGATAACCACAGGTACTGTGAACTCATGTGTGGCACAGCCATGCCATGTCCCTCAGCTCTAACGTTCTTTCTCCTCCCTCTGTTGTCTTACTCCCTGAGTCTTGAGAGAGGAGAGTCAAAATTGATATGGATGTGTGCTTTGTTGCTGAGCAGCCGTAGCTACCTGTTCTCAACCCTTTGCTCAGTTACGGATCTCCGCATTAACTACCACTGTTGCAAAAAGAAGCTTCCCTGACCAATGTTGTAGACAGACCAGATCTGTGAATATAGACATATGTTAAACAGGCATATTGAGAAAATAGTTTAACAATGTGACCCTTTAACAAAATAAACCAAAACAACAAAACCAAAAAGATAGGAGGCTCCTCCACTAGAGCCTAATTGCTTCTAAGCCATGAACTTTTGATGAGGTTTACAGGACCAGATATGGCCATGTGGAACTGGCCTCAAATTCAATTAAAAAGGAGATGATTACTCTATAACAAGTCTACCACTATTGCGCCTCTAAGTGCCTCCTGTCCAGTAGGTTATTCTCGTAGGTCACAGGGTTCAGTGCTGTGTAAGACCCTTGCTGTACTTTTTTCCTCCTTCAGCACTATGAGAGTGAGACAGCAGGCAGTTTTCTGGTCAGTTCAAGATTGATTTTTGTGTGCTCTGCAGCCAAAGTGTTTGATGTCTTCAGAAACAGGGTTTGAGCATGTGGTTGTAGTGACTTGTGACTTCTCTGGTGTTTATGTCCACTATACCCTCACTAACTGCAGTGGCTTATTCCTTCAAAAAGGAGATGTCCTGCTTCCAAACCTCACACATCGGGTTAATTACCAGTCCTCTGATGCAATTGCCTCACTGGGTTTTGTCTGTGGTTTTGAGTTGTTACTTATGGAAGCATGCCTGGGTTTAGAGCACCCAGGGACTGAGCTCAGTGTTGGTTTTCTGACTTCCAATGCTAGTGCTCTGCCTCTGTGTATTGATGTTCCCAACAGCTTAAACAGACAGTTCTCTAGGCTCATGTTTCTCTAGGTCAGTGGTTCTCAACCTTCCTAATGCTGTCATCCTTTAATAAAGCATTATTAAATTTTCTTCATATTGTGGCGACCCCAACTACACAGTTATTTTTGTTGCTACTTTGTAACTGTAATTTTGCTGCTGTTATGAATCGTAATGTAAATAATCTGTGTTTTCTGATGGTCTCAGGTGATCCTTGAGGAATAGTCATTTGACATCCCCCAAAGGGATTGTGATGTACAATTTAAGAACCACAAGTCTGACTCCTGCTCATGTTGCAGATACATTTAGTTTTTCTAAAGGAAAATAGAGATACACATAGAGATACAGATACAAATGAACACACACACACACACACACACACACACACAGAGAGAGAGAGAGAGAGAGAGAGAGAGAGAGAGAGAGAGAGAGAGAGAGAGAGAGAGATTTGATTGCACTTCTGCATTAGCATGCTTGGCTTACCTCACTGTTTGATCCAACAGACACTCAGGGACTACCCTATCAGCAACCCCCATAGTCCACAGTTGGATTCCTGAACTTCCTCCTTTTGTCTATCCACAGCTGCTGTTTTAAATCCACGAATTCCTAGTAGTGTGACAGAGAGTCAGTGTTTCCTCTGGGGGCTGCCTCACACACGTCACTAACGAAGCTGTGAGAAGAACCCAGGAATGTTGGAGTTGCATGTCGCTCAGATATATCCTATACTGTGAGTTGTGACTATATATAAACCCTAAGTTCATTGCGATATTCTAGAGTTGGTGTACCTTAAATGTATTGCAATGATATTCTGGAGTCAGTAAATCTATTATAAAATCTGTCATCCATCAATCATGTACCTCCCATCTGTCTGTCTTATCTATCTATCTATCTATCTATCTATCTATCTATCTATCATCTATCTTATCTCTCTGAAGAATTCTAATCAGGATGAGAAGTTTATGTGTCATAGGCGTAAATTTCACGATGTCCACAAATGTTCTGTATCAGCCACAGATTCATCTAAAGCATTTAACACCTCCATAGCAACTACTAATCATTTTGTATTAAATCAACAGATAGGCTTTGATCTTAATCCATTAGTTCCCAAGTACACTCCTTCTTTTATACTTTCATAGAGTAAAATAATTTTTTCCTATAATTTATAAGGTAATAAGCTAGGTCATTGTGATCCTGGTTGCCCCATTCTCTGGCTTTAGACCAGAGGCTACTGAGATCTGCAAGCCACCCATCCTCTCCATCCTGCCTCAATGGCCAGGCAGACAATCTACGCAGTGTATCTCAGCTTGTGATTCTCTTGTTGTAATAGTCTTATCCTTGACTCCATTGCAGTCACCTTTGTGGACTAAAGCACAATCCATCTTGTCTTTACTCTAAACTCTTTTCCCTGCAAAATGTGCTGAACTGCTTTAACTGGGAACATGTAGCCTTCAGTGTGCTTGCTCAAATGCCTCCTCTTGCAGACCGCTAATCCAATTGTGTCTCTTTGGGCTCATTCAGCAGAAAGAAATCACATGGGTTATTTGGATAGAGAGAATTTAATATTAAGTAGAGCTGACAGGTATTGGGGCACTGAAAGGTACAAATAACTTCAGATATCACAGACTACTGGGGAAGGGAAGAAAGAGAGCAGAAATCTTGTAATATCCAAGCAGGAAAGAAGAGTCTCATAGCATGAAGCTCCAAATCTCTAAGAAAGTTCCCCGCTTGAGGTACCACTGTCCTTGGGAAGATGTCTCCAGTCTGGCTCAAGTTCTGGAAAATCACAAACTGGGCTGAGGAGCTGCCTTGAGAATGTGCTGCTGCCAGTGTGAGTCCCAGCTGGGCCAGCAGCCCAGAATCAAGGAGCCACATGCTCCTTCTACCTCCAGCCTTGTGCTCCTCCTCCAGGCCCCCCTATTGGCAGTGTCTTCTGGGAGCAGCACAGCTGGGACTGGAGAAGAATTTCAGCCCATCTAGGACAGAAGCTATGTTGAAAGAGGGCAGTAATTGGAGCAGTACTGCCCCCAAGGACTTCCTCTCCAGCTGCAATCCCCTCTTTCTGCTGCCCCTGCTCAGCCTCCCCTTGGTGATCTTTCTAGCTCCATGTTGACGATCCAGCGTTTTGGTTGCTCTGATGGTCACCACATCATTTTCTTCTCCCAGGCAGACCGGCCTCATTGGTGACCGGCCCTGCAGGAATTGTTTCTGCAGGATCTGTTTCAAATGTTCTTCATTCTCTTCAAACTTCCATCCCCTTTTCCTTCTTCCATTTTCTGCTTCAAAAGTGGCAACTTCCTCCTGACTTCCCTGCTGCAAAACTCAACCTCTGTACCATCTTCTTACCTGCATCCTGCCTCTGTGAGAGACAGCCTGAGGTCAGCCTTGAACCTGTACTCCAGCTGTCAGCTCCCCTTCCTCTGGAAATCTTAGAATTCACCTGCTCATTCCAGATTTTGATTTTCTCTGTACCTAGCTCCCCATTTTACCAGGTACTTAAGCTTTTAATAATTTCAACTTTATTCACTACTTGGGGGGGGGATACATTTAAAAATTGTATATATCTCATATTAGGGAACAATTTGGCAGTTTATTAAGAGATGAAATATAATTATGAGAGGATCCAGAAAACTTCCTCCTAGATGTTTCTGTAAGATAAAAAAAAAGTGAGGTTTATAAAGAACTTGGAAGGAGATGTGCCTTAGTTAGGGTTTCTATTACTGTAAAGAGACACCATGACCAAGACAAGTCTTGTAAAGGAAAGCATTTAATTGGGAATGGCTTACAGCTTCAGAGATTCAGTCCATTATCATCACAATGGGAAGCATGGCAGCATCCACACAGACATTGTGCTGGAGAAGGAGCTGAAAGTTCTACATTTGATTTGAATGGAGCCAGGAGAAGACTGATTGATTCTTTTGCACTAGATGGAGCTTAAGCATAGGACCTCAAAGCTCACCACCACAGTGACCCTCTTCCTCCAAATCCTCATCTACTCCAACAAGGTCACAACTTCTAATAGTGATGCTTCCCATGGGCTAAGCATATTCAAGCCACCACATTCCACTCCCTGGTTCCCATAGACAAGTGTTCAAAGACGTGAGTCTATGGGGGTCATACCTAGCCATAGCATAATACAAAATACATTTAGTCCAACTTCAAAAGTTCCATAGTCTATTACAATCTCAACAGTGTTAATAGTCCAAAGTTCAACACCTCTTCTGAGATCCATCCAATCACCTAACTATAATGCCCTATAAAATTAAAATCAAAAAGGAGACCACATGCCTCCAACATCACAGGATATACATTACCATTTCAAAATGTCATAGTGAGGGAATACTGGACAATGTGAGACCAAAATCCAGATGGGAAAACTCCAAACTGTGTCTCTGTGTCTTATATAAAATGTTCTTCATATCTCTAACTCCTTTCATCTTTATTGACTGCAACAAACTTCTTTCTCTTGAGCTAGTTCCACTCCCTGTTAGCAGCTTTCTTCAGCAGGTATCCCATGGCTCTGGCATCTCTAACATCTTGGGGTATCCAAGGTAACTTCAACTTTACAGCTTCGGATTCCAGTGTCTGGGATCCACATGTGATCTTCTGGGCTCCTCCAAAAGGCTTGGGTCACTTCTCTAGCCCTGTCCTCTGCAGGAGTATCAAGCTTTGGCTGACTCCACTCCACTGCTACTGCTGCTCTTGGTGGTCATCCCATGGTACTGGCATCTCCATTATGCTCTGGCCTTCCACTGAAACTTATGCTTCACCAATAGCCTCTGAGAGGTGAAGCCACCTTCATGGTGCCAAGCCTCAACTTCTTTGCATAGCCCTTTCAGTCCTGAGACTTCAACTGCAACTGAGGCTGCACCTTCACCAGTGGCCTTTCCTGGCCTCTCACAGTGCCAGCCCTCAGCTGCCCTCATGATCCCTTTATGCTGTCAAAGCAAGTACCACCTGGGTACCAAGTCCAGCTGCACTGTGAGGTATAACCTTGGCTATTTCTGGAACACAACTTCTTTGTGCTCTCAAAAAAAAAAAAAAAAAAACACTTCCCAGAATATTTTACCTCAGTAATGTTGCTTTCTTAATCATCACAAATTTCTTAACTCCAGCTAACCAGCATCAATTTTCATAAGTAACCCCCTTTTCCTCTTGACTCTAAAGCCAGAACCACATGGTTGAAGCTGTCAAGTTTTGCTGTTTGCTGGGGCTTAAACATGGCCCCTCCCTTTTTCTATTAAATCATCACCAGCTTTCTTTTTCTCAGCTCATTCACTGACCAAGCTTGGCTGTCCTGGAACTTGCTCTGTAAACTGACTTTGAACTTGAAGATATGCATGGCTCTGTCACTTGGGCATAAAGGTGTGTACCTTGCCTGGGCCTAAGTTGTTCATGGCTGCTATGCCTCAAGATCTGGATCAAAACTCTTGTATCTTCCAGCCTCAGGATCTGAATCACAGGTGTGCCCTCAATTTCTGGATTGTAATACATTCCAGAGATAGTTAAGTTGACAACTGGAAATAGCCATCATGAGATGTCTGCCACTTGTGTTACAATCACCAGTGAATCTGAAGCAATACAAATGCTTGTCATGAATGGGGAAGTGATGACACCTTGATACAATGGAATACTAAACAACAATCAAAAGGAGTGAGTTTCTGTTGCATGTAATAGAAGAGTCTTAGTGCATTGTGCTAACTGAGCTGAGATAAAATGGTTCAGTGTCTGCTTCAATACAGATGCCGGTTTGGAGAAGGCAATGTTTTGTAGGCAGAAAAGAGTGGTTGCCATAAAACTATTGTTTAAATCTAAGTAGATAAGTTCATTTGTCTTTTTAAAGGTGTCTTTGTTAGTATTTTTAAGTGTATGGCTGTTTTCTCTACACTCATGTCTGTACACAGCGTTCATGCAGCACCTGCAGAGTCCAGAAGGTGGTTTCAGATTCCCAGGAACTGGAGTTACACACAGTTGTGAGCCACCAAGTGGGTGCTGGGAATCAAACTCAGGTCCTCTGGAGGAGCAGCCAGTGCTTATAACCACAGAGTCTCCTCTCCAACCTGGCTCTTTCCCCTTAAATATCAAAACAGTTTCACAGAAATGAATCCTATTAGATTCCATCTTTCCCTTCTAATAGTCCCCAAACTGACTTTTATGTTCACAAGACATTTTATGAAAAACAGTTGTCTTGCTCCCACTTTCTTTACCCCTTCTCCTTCCAATCGCTCCATAACCTCCTTTACCTCTGCTTGCGGGAGAATTGGGGCAGGAAGGAAGTAAGGAAGGTGAAAGAGCTTTCTTTGCAGAAAGCCAATTGAGGGACAATGAAAACCCCTTCACTATGGTTCTGACAGCCCTGCATCTGATCTGCTGTTCTTCTGCCTGATCTTGGATGTGCTATTTGCATTGTTTGAGTTTCATCTTCCTCCTCAGTGAGGACTGGCTCTAACTCCACATTGTTGTAATTAAGCTTATGCTTTTGGTTGGATCCAGCATGTGTATTCAGATGCACCATGCATATTAAAGGAAAGTCTTCAAGAAAGCTATTCTCCAGTGTGAGTGATTGATTAGTGGTGTCCTCCTTAATATGTTTGCATGCATGCCTCTTCCTCACCTACTGTTTGCCTGCCTGTCTGTCTGTGTCTCAGTTTCTCTCTCTAGACACATACATTGCATACATCTCTATCAGCTATCTATCTATCTATCTATCTATCTATCTATCTATCTATCTATCTATCATCTATCTATATCTATTTCTTATCATCTATCTATTATCATCAGGGTATAGATATAGATAACTAGAAGAAATGGTTCTGAAGGCTTCAAATTGTCAGAAGCACAAAAGTCTCGGAGACTTTGTTTAAAAGTTTATAGAAATTAAAGGTTTTTTTGTTCAGTTGGTTTGTTGTTGTTATTGTTTTATCTCTGTGAGCCTAACACTGTTGACCACTCAGGGCCTTCAGAGACCCTGCTAGAAGAGGTGTGGCCTGTGCTGTGCTGTGCAGTTCCTCAGTCTTCAGTGCCTAGCACCCTGCTTCCATGCTCTGACATCACCTCCTTATCCACATGTTGCCCTAGATCTAGCTCAGCAACACATCCAAAGAACTGCCATTTCACTCCCCATGGAGCTTGGAGTCCTGCCTTTCTGTCTAGTCTGTGCAAAGGCAAAACTGTCTTTGGACTTGCTCCATAGTGAGCTCAAGAGGGGCAACATTCTTGCCATCAAGTAAAAAAAAGGCCCCAGAGACCAGTTCTGAGAAGTGGCTCTGGAATATCTTGCTGGGAAAGGTGTGCACACCCATGCTTACAGAGACATCCCATGTCTTGCCTGCTTTGCTTCTTTGTGGTGCTTCAGTATAAAGACTTTCCTACTATATAATCCCCAACAGAGGCTTGTAACATCTCAGGCTCTACCAAGTGTTCTCTAAGTACACCCCTAGAATGATGGGCGTCTGTTTTAGAACCTTAACTGCGATACTTTTTCCTCTCTGGGCTGGGTTCGCATTCTGGATGTGTTGCAATCTCTGTGTATCCATGCTGATTGATTGGTGTTGAATAGCTGAGTAACAGCATCACTAATTATCCTCAGGACAAAATGCAGTTGAAGAGTCATTAGGACTCTCTAAATTTGGAAAGCATCCACGGCCAAACAAAGGGACTCTCTTCCCACCCAGCCTGGAGGAGAATGCACAGTCAGGTCTCTGGGGTCCTCTTTCACTCAGCTGGGGTTCATTTATGTTGTAGCCAACTCCACTAAAGCAGGGCATCCCCCTAATTGTGCTCATTGATGACAATGAAGCAGAATCCACTGAAATGCCACCACTTTATTTTTTATCTTTCCTTTAATAAGAATTTGGTCAGCTTTTCCTTCACATGGAGCACAAGGACACTAAATTCTAAGTTGATGGGGTGGGCTTCATTGCAAGGCAGAGTCAGTGTGATTTAAGGGACCCAGATATTCTTTCCACCAGGCTCTCTGATGCCTGACTCTTTACTATAGATTATATGCTACCTCATGGTGAAATTAGAGAGTTGTAACCTGAGTGGATCAAGAATTTCTTGGAACTGATATACGAACTCAGATCATGTAGACAAAGCTGTCAAACTGGTGGCTGCAGTAAACATAGCATCCAATAATTGGAACTCTTATTTCTATTACTAATAATTGCTCATTCATTCACTACACAAATCTTTGTTGAACATCTAGTTGATGTCAGGATATTGTACTGGATGTTAGGGAGATAGACATGAATTGCCATAATTCCTGCTCTCAAAAAGCTCAGGTGGTCAGGGCAGTCAAACACATAGATAAAGAATTAGAATTCCACATATTAAGTGCTGTCTGTAATAGAGATATTGAGCCCTGAGAGTGGTGAAGTATGCAGTTACCTGGCTTGGGTAAGGTAGCATGCTGTACAGAGAGGCCTCCTGAGAACACAGGACTATGCCAGGTGAAAGTGGGAGGGATTTAGGGCATTTTGGGAAGATGACAAGGCTAGGATGGCCACATAACAAAAATAACAGAATAACAGGAGAACGACACCCAACCTACTGTGTTTAGAGCATGAATGTCATGGGGGATTATGGGAAAATGGTATAATAGTATTTTCTTTAATAAGAAGGACTAAAGGCTTTGCCTAGTTGAAAAGGCTTTAACTCTATAGGGTATACAGACTAGAGATGAGAGACTAGTTCAGTGGTAAAATACTTGGCATGGAGGCACCTGATCAGTGTTGGATCCCCAGCACTCATAAAAATGCCAAGTTGTCTCCATGCAACTGGAGGCAGAGAGGTCTCAGGGGCAAAACGCCCAACTAGACTAGCTAAATCAGTAATGTCTGGGTCCAATTGACCAGCACTGTCTCAATCTGAAAGGTGGAGACAGAATAAAGACATCCAATCTCAATCCCCAGTCTCCACATCTGCACACTCACAGACACACACACACACACACACACACACACATGTGCTCACACACAGGCAAACATATATATGCACATCATGTACACCACACATACATACACAAGGGAACACATACATACACAAGGGAACAGAAAAGAAGGAAACATATTCCTGCAAGGTCAGGAACATGTTCTTAAACAAGAATACAACACAATTTACTATTTTAAATGATACAATCACTGAAAGTAAAGGGAAGGGATTGGTCAGCCTTGACCCATAGATCAAATCTAGTCTGTCTAGGCTTTCTGAAATGTTTTGTGAGTGCTGCCTGAAAGCTTGCTGGTCCTGGTTGTATGATACCTATGAGTGCCGAGAGGAAGCAGAGGAAGGGTGTGCTGAGTCGTGAGGAAGAAGGGGAGAGATGCTGGGCCTTCTCAACTGCAGGTCATATGGACTCCCTCACCAAACTCTGGAGCTCAAAAAACACATTATTCTATTCGAATGTTAAGGCAAACATTTACAGATTACCCTGTCCCACATCCTGCATTCTTCCAGTTCTCACACAACTCTAACATCAAAAAAAGTTAAAGACTAAATATTAAGAAAATCACAATGCTCAGGCTAGTTAGGGTCACCCATGGTTTTCATCTTAGCAACAGAAATGCCAAAGCAGGGGATTGATTACAAGTTTGAGAGCAACCTGGGAGACCTTGTTTCAACAAAATTGATAAGACCACTCCATTTCATGTTAGCATAACCATTTTGGTGTGATAGAATGTCTGGTACTCCAGAAGCTGAGACAGGGAAATGAAAGTGTAAGGCACGCTTGGGTACTTAGTGAAACCATGTCTCAAAGTAAAACAAAACAAAACAAAAGCAAAACCAAAAAGAAGGCTGGAATATATCTTCCTTTACAGTGCTTGCTACCCTACGCTCTATCCCCAATGCAGTTAAAATAAAAACACGCCAGCCTGTGCCTATTGTAACTTGATTGCTGCTCCTAGAACAAATGCCTGTCCCATAGTCATCTGCAGTGTGAGTGCAGCTACTGCCACAGATTTTGGGAGAGGCCTAATTCCCCCAACTTCCTTTTAATAAATATTTCAATTTTTATTTATGTGTATGTGTGTGTGCTTATGCATACTGCACCCACGCAGGTACCCACAGAGGACAGATGGTATGAGATCTCCTAGAGCCAGAGCTGTAGGCAGTTATGGCCACTGTGGGTACTGAGATCTGAATACAGGGCTTCTGTGAGAGCAGCAAGCGTTCTTAATCTCAGAGCCATTTCTGGCTCCACTTGCAACCCCAATTCTCTTGAATATAGATGCTATGCAAAGTCTATCCCCTCAGAATAGTGGCCAGCAATATTTCTATAAAGGGCCAAGTAGAATTGTTATTATTATTTATTTTAAGTTTTCTAATCATAACTTGTCAGCTCTATCATTGTAACTAGAATGTACCCACAAACATGTAGAGGAGCAAAGCTGCATCTCAGTAAAGCTTTATTGGTCTAAACAAAACAAAACAAAAAACCAGAATCAACCTGAAGGCTGTTTGCAAATGATTTTTCTTGGTCATGAACTTCTAAACCAGGGGAGTGGACAATAGATTAGATCTTTCAGTATCTGTGAACATTTACTTAATAAGCCAGGACCTTTGTAGACAGCGGAGTCAATCCTTAAAGTTTATCTATACAATGTATTTACAAAAGAATTAATGATCTGAAATCACTCTACAGACTATAGTTTACCAACTTTGGGTAAAATAAAATGAGCTAGCCTCTTCACTTAGCACTTGTACCCAGTGTACCTCATAGAAAGAATTCTAATACCCCCTCCCAAGGGAGTGGCCAGGAGAGGGTTGGGAGAGAGAAAGGAAATCAGTAGTGGTGGGGGGAGAGAACATCTCTGGGACAAGTTGGAGACCTGGGACAGGGGAGTCTCCTGGGAGCCTTTAGGAGTGACCTTAGCTGAGACTCCTAGCAGCTGAAGATATGAAGACTGAAGTGGCCACCTCCTATAACTAGGTGGGACTTCTAGTGGGGGGCAAGATGACACCAACCCATCTATAAGACCCTTGACTTAAAATTTGTCCTGCCTACAAGATGCTCAGGGAAAAAGATGGAATAGATTGAGGGAATGGCCATGACTAGCCCAACTTTAGACTCACCACATGGAAGAGAACCAACCCCCGACCCCATTAATGATAGTCTGCTAAACTTGTAGTCAGGAGCCTATCATAACTGTCTTCTGAGAGGCTTCATCCAGTAGCTGATGGAAACAGATGCAGAGACTCACAGCCAAACACTAGGCAGAGCTCAAGAAGTCTTGTGGAAGAGTAGGGGATAGGATTGAGGGAGCCTAAGAGGTCAAGGACACCACAGAAGACCTACAGAGTCAACTAACCTGGGCCCATGGGGTCTCACAGAGACTGAATCACCAACCAAAGAACATGTGGGGGCTGAATCTAGATCCCCTACATATTTGTAGCAGGTGTGCAGCTTGGTTGTCATGTTGTTCCCTAATGACTGGAGCAGGGCCTGTCTCTGGCCTGGACTCTGTTGCTTGCCTTTGGATCTCCTAGCTGGACCTCCTTTTCAGGCCACATTGGGAGAGGATACATTTAGTTCTGCTGTTGACTTGATGTGCCACAGTGGATTGATATCCATGGGGAATTTCCCCTTCTATGAGGAGAAGGGGAGGGCCTAATGGGGGTAGAGGTTTTTGAAGGTGGGACTTGGAGGAGAGGAAGGCAGTTGGGATGGGGATGTAAAGTGAATAAATAAATTAATTAATGAAAAAAGGGAAAAATGAATAATAGCATCACCAGTCTCTCTTGCCCTAAAACATGGCTTCCCCTTCAGTTCTTCAACTTAAGGCAGCTTGAAGAAGCTCACAGCTTCTAAGCACAAAGGTCTTGATGGAATGTCAGCAAGCCTGGGTAGCTACAGATTTTGGGCATTAACTACCAGGGACAGATACATACTAGCAAACTCAGCATCATGGCCCCACAACATTGTGAGCAAGGAGATTTGGGAATCCTCTTTCCAAAATGATGCCTGCCTTTTTATCCACATCACAAAGCACTGGAGAGCAGTTTGATTCTCTTTGTGAAGACACTCTAGATGTAGTTTCTGAAGACATACACCCAATTCTTCTCCTACAGCGACACACAACAGAGTTAATTTTATTACTGGTATATCTGCTAGTCACTTTTGCACCACTGTGATTGAATATCTTTCATTGGATACCTAGAAGAAACAACTGAGGGGGAGGGATATTTAAGCTCTGGTTTAAGCAGGTGGACCCCAGAGTCACTTGGCCCTAAGTGTTAGGAGGAATATATTGTTGTGGCTGGAGAATGTATCACAAGAGATTCTTTAACTACTGTAAGACAGGAAACAGTGAGCAGGCGGAAGAGGCCAGGTTAAATTTTAGCCCTCCAAAGACAGGCCTCTAGTAGCCTGCTTTCTGCAAGTACACCCGACTTCCCACGTTTCTGCCACCTCCGTGCTACATTTTATCTCCTCTCTCTCTCTCTCCATTCCCTTGCACATGTTCTATAGTATGCACGTGGAGGTCATAGGACAATGAGTGGAAGCTGTTTGTCCCCTATCATGTGGGTTCTAGAAATTAACTCAGGTTGTCAGCCTTGACAGTAAGCACCTTTACCTCCTGAGCGATCTCACCGACCCTGTCTGTGCATATTTTGAATTAGTCAGTGGATTAATCCATTCAGCAGGTCAAAGTCCTCGTCATCTAATCATCTCTGAAAATGTCTCTAGTCACATCAAGAAGTGTGCTTCACACAGATCTGGCTGCTTCCCAATAACATTAGGTTGACAATAGTTGCCACTGCAATATCTTAATTTAAAGTAAGAAAATATTTTGAGAGAAGGGGTCAGAAAATAACTTGTATAAATGGCAGACTTGTTCAGTGTAGTGCCAGATATTGGTGTGCACATACATGCGTGCATTTGTGTATGTGTTTGTGGTGGGGGATGGGTTATGGGGATGGGGGAAGGACTTTAACTTCTTATCCTGGTGAATAGATGAGTAGTTACTTCCCAGCTAGATAAGGAAATCTCCGGTCAGGCTTTGGGTACCTCTCCCTGAATGTTCTTGGACAAGCCCTTCCATTACCTAGAGCCCTACTGACATGTGCAAAGGTCTAAGTATAGTATTGATAAACTAGATTTAAAGACAAACAAATGGCAGTGATATGGGCACTACCCAAGAATTAAGTGCTTACTGTATGCTAAGCACAAGGGTAAGTGTTCTACAAATGGCTTCTCTGAAGATAATAATAAAAAGCCTATTCAATTATTGCTACTTTCATCTACTTCACAGATAAGAATACTGAGATTCCCAGACCTCACTTGTCCGATGATGAACAGCTGTCACATGGCAATCTCTAAATGTCAACAGTGACCATTACATAAGATACAGGTAGCAGCCTACAATTCCACAATGTCTTAAGTGCAGTGCTTTCCTAAGAGCTCGGGGAGGCTTCTGCGGTCATGAGGGGGTGAGTAGAGTGTGTGGATTTTATGCAGAATATTAAAGAGCAGATGGGTTATCACACAGAGCTTATTTGTGGGTGACAAGAAAAGCACCCAGTTTTTGAACTTAGTAGTGTGCTTTGCTAAAGATCCTGTTTTAGATTAATCTGTAGCGTTTGGTGGGGAATATAAAATACAACCAGTCAGCCTTCCCTCCTAGAGATCCCATGCCCACACTCTTGCTTCTCTCTGATCATCTCCGGAGAGCTCTCTAGCCATCTTGTTTCCATTGCAGACCACACCTTTCCCCAGAGCACAGGCTGCTTTTCTTGCCCTTCCTATTCTTTTGTTGTGTAACTGCTTTCACAATGAATGCATGGTGCTGCACACTTGTATATTTGTGTTTACTGCTCATTTGAATATTATTTGCCATCCCTCTTTAGGATATAAAAGCAACTAGAGGGACCTGTGTCTGTTTTGTTAACTGACACAACCCAAATTTCCTATGAAAAATACCTTGCTCACAGTATTGCTTAATGTGGATTTGCTGGATGGATGGATGGATGGATGGATGGATGGATGGATGGATGGGTCTTGGAAATGGGCTTTTGGGTTGATTGATTTCAGTGGTCCATGCTGAAGCTACCCACTCAAGTTAGGGGTGTGAGAGAGCAAGCTCTCAACTGTCTAGATGCCTGGCTGAGGTCTCTCTGGACTAAGGATACATTGTTTAAGAAGCTTTTATCTTTTCTTTTCAGTGCTCATCTTCATTCTAGTCCTCAGCTCTCATGACATGGGCAGTTAAAGAAGAGAATTTAGTGCATACAGTGACTATTCCCCACATCTCAATGGCAGGCAGAACCAGCTCTGTGATATGAGTTGGAAATATTCCTTAAAAAATTCATGGGAGTGTCTTTGTGTTTGAATTAACATAATTATAAAATTTACAGGCAGCCAGTGTGCTTTTTATAAGGCTTCTATAACAGATGTGTCAGATGTCTGGTTTTGAAAGGACTTCATAATTCAGTTACGTTTTCCTCTGAGTTAAATATTGTAGTCTGAGAGTTGGGTGGGGGGCAAGAACTACACATTTCTTGACATGTCTTTTGAATTCAGGAGGGATGCCACTAGTAACACAGGATCCCTGTTTTTCTTTTTTCTTTTTTCTTCTTATTATGTAGAGCCCTAATTCTTTATTCAGCAGACAAATATCCTTTTTAAAGGTTCAAATTTGGTGTCCAAATATTTTCTTGACTGCATTTGAGTGACCACCACACCCAGTTTTCATTTGCATTCCAAGGAGGAAGGGGTCAGAGCAACAAGGTGTATTCCAATGTGACTAACAGTTCTCAGCTCTGGAGATTTATTTAATGGTTGATACAAAAACAAAAAACAAAAAACAAAAAAAACAAAAAACAACAACAACAAAAAAAACCAAACAAATTCCGAACCATTTAGATACTTATTTTTTAATGCCTCCCACACCGAGTTTCCAAAGCCAGGGAAATCTGAAAACATTCTTGGTTCCTCATTCCTCATTTACTCATTAATGTCTATCAATGTGATATTTGTTTTTATGTTTTGATTTTTAAAAACTAACCTGATCTCATGTAGCCCAAGCTAGCCTTGAAATTCTGATCCTCTTCTCTTGGTCTCCTGAGAGCTAGAATGTCAGGTAAATACACAACACCATCATGATTAGCTTCCTCTAAATATTTCTCGGACCCATCCATTTCCTCCATCTTTACCATCCTTGTCCTATGGAGGGTTCTAATGTGTTTTTCTCAGGCCTGTCAATAGAATTATTTCTAAAATTTGGATATGACATATTCTCACTGAAGAAGCTCATATATTGAAGACTTTGTCCCCAAATACAAGCAATGTTCACAGGTGGACCTTTGAAGAATTGAACGAATGAGAGGGCCCTGTTGTCACCAGTGGATCAGTTTATAAGTGAGTTCAGAATCTAAATAGACTAGAGAGGTGGCAAAACTATGGACAGTGGGGTCTGGTTGGAGGAATTAAGTCACCCTCTGAAGTTGTCCTGTCCCCTTTTTGCTTGTCTCCCTCTTTGCTTCCCAGTCTCCATAAGGTGGGAAACACTGCAGATCTCCTACCCTCCCACCCCCCCCCCCCCCCCATAGCCACGTTCTATCTCTCGACTGGTCTAGAATCCAGTGAGCCAAGGGAGCAAAGTCTCCCTTTAGCAAAAGGCTAAAACCTCTGAAGTCATGCTCTGCAACAATGTTTTCCTTCTTGAACTTGCTTTCTCAGGTACTGGTCACTGTGATGAAAAGTCTCACCAAACCAAAAAAGTTTATCCAAGAGTGTTTGAATTTTAAAATGTAAACCCAGAGTTCCAGGACCGTCTTCCATGTCTTGGCCAAATGAGGACTATTGGTCACTCTGCCTGATGTCCTTCGACCTCTGCTTCCTTTTTTGCTCCAGCCCTGCTGACCTATCTACATGAGCCTGAGCATCCTTCTTCCTGCCTCAAGGTCCTTACATAAGTTGACTTTTCTACCCAGCTGCTTTTCCAAACACCCTACCGGCAAAATTCCTGTTGCAGGTTTTGAGTTGGGTGTCATATAATAAAAAACTTTGACAATTCTGTACCCAGCCACAGCTTGTTTCTCGACCTTGCTATTCCCCCTCGTTTGAATCTTTGCTCTTATACCACTCTCAATTTAAGTTGTATTTTGCCGTGCAGTTATATACACAAAATAGAAAGGCTTTGTTAGAACTTGATTCCTTGTGGGTGGAAGCTATGTTTCATACAGCTAATTATCTCCAACACATCTCTCAAACATGGAAAGTATTGAGTATTCTGCAAAATGTATCTTTAATAAATTTCCTTTTTATGTATCTTTAGTTTTCCCTTGTAAGAGCTCAGTTCCCTTCATTAGTTTTTACCATTCTATCTCTCTTCTAGTTCATCTTTCCTTGTTGTTACTTCTCTAGATAAAGAACACATCAGATAATAAGCTGATAACAGATCTTAGCCAAAAGGCATGAGTACTCTTCTTTCTTTTGAAAAAAAAATCAACTTTTGAAATTATTTATTAATCCTCACAAGATTTTTTGGTATTATCATTTTTAGAAACAGACACTCTGTATAGCCTTGGCTGGCCTGAAATTTACATGTGGTGTATGTGTGTGTGCAGATACATATGTATAGGTGTATACATGTACATGGAGGTCAAAGGTCAATCCTGGGTATCTTCTTCAATTATTCTCCACCATTTTCAGGCACAAGGTCTCTCATTTAACTTAAAACTCACTGATTCAGCTAGGCTGGCTGTCCAGTGAACATCAAGGAATCCTCTTACCTCCATATCCTCAGTAGCAGAATTGCAGATGCCAATGGATTCAAGCCCACTCGCTACCTTTGTTCTGAGGATCTGCATTAGTTATTTTTCTATTGTTGTGATAAAATACCATGACCCCAAGCAACCTACTGAATCATCCCCTCCACCCTATGTTTTATGATTTCTAAGCCAACAATTCCTGTGTCATCAGTTTTATTATTGCTCTCATTGTGTGGCTTTATTCACATTTTTTTGAGCTGTCAGCCTCATTTTATAACTTCCTCATACTCTATTGAATCTGCACTTTCCTCAAGAGTCTGAGTTGTTTCAACCTTGTGGTTTTCTGAATGTATTGTGTTCTCCACTGCTATGCCCTTCCTCCTTGCATGTACCATATACCCGATGACTACCTTGCCCTCTTGTCTGCCAAAGTACAAAATCTTCATGGCTTGGGTTGCTGTACCTCATGCACATTTCCTGTCTCCATCCCCTGAAGAGTTAACCTAGCTCTTAGTCCCACAGCTGTCTCTTGAGTTGACCTCAATGATAGCACTTATGTCCCTCCTACCTATGAGGTCAAAACAGTGTCTGACTCTTGTTTCTGTGTCTCAGTAGGTTTCTATTTTGGAAGAAAAGGTCATAGATAATTAGCCCGGGTCTCTCTACAGTCTCATCACTATGACAGAGAAGGAAAGGTCTCTTGTTTAAAAAGTGTTGTAGGTATTTAGGAAAATGTACAAAGGATGAATAAAGAAAAACAACTGAGTCAGAATCATTCTGTAATGCCAATGGAAATATTTTCTTTTGAAACTAAAAGAAAAAAGGAGGAAGCAAACATAAGTGTGAAGTTAACATAGATGAGATGGTTGTTGAGGACACTTCCATCGGTTAGCCAGAGGTGCTAAGGTTTGGAAGCTTAAAAGAAAACACATAGTAGAACATAATTTCCAAAATCATGGGTCTTTGGGTGTTAATTAGAGATAGACAAAATCATGGGAATAGAGCACTCACAATTACAGAAATGTTTGAAAGAAGTGTGTTGTCTTTATATCCTGTATTGCCTCTGCAAAAAGCCATCACACATACTGAACAGATGTGCTACCATGTTCTTGGACTTTCCAGCCTTCAGAATCATGTACCAAATAAACTTCTGTTCTTTATAAAATAAATGCCTGTGGTGTTCAGGTAACAGATGGTGCAGTTGTGAATTGGGAAGGGAAAGAGTATGTGGTGGAGGAAGGGAATCAAGGATACTCATGAGAATCAGCAAAGGGTTTTCTACAGTCCAGAGACGCATGAGACAGGAGCCCCTAGATTCTGTGGGGAAAGGGATGACTGTGGAGAAAAGAGGTTACTCTATCTAGAGGGATTGCAGTAGTTTACTAGATCCAGGCAAGCCCAATACCAGGCCCATAACCCCTCACTAACTAGAACCATGATTTTACCCCATTTGATGGAAATAAGATGAAATAATGGGGTACTGAAGATAAACTAGTTAAAATCTACCTTGCTATCTATCAGACCCAATGCCAAGAACTTCTCCAGTATTAAAATTTGCACCATTTCTGTATTCTGCCTCCATCTCTCCACTAGTTAGGGCATCCATCAGCAGCTGTGGTGATGTCTTAGCCTGTGGATGAGCTTCTCTCCAAAGTAGCAGGGAAAAGGGTTTCCATCCTTCTTTCTTCTGTTGGAACATCATGGAAAACAAGCACAGCTAAGGAGATACCTAGAAAAAGAATTGGTGGCACACTATATACATTGTCAAGATTGTGGGGTTATGCCAATAGCGAGGACATTCTTTTGGCAGAAAGATAAGAAGAAAAAGAGAGAGTAAAATATTCTTTAATTTGATGTACATAAGAGAGGATTTGGGAAAACTTACACTTTATGGGCCTGATGTCCCAAAATATAATTTCGAAGGAGTTCTATAGGAGTGTAAAAGACAAACAAGTAATATATCTAAACACCTGGGCCTTCAGGAGACATCTGCAGACATATTTTCCTTTACTTTTAGGAGATTTAAATCCTTGGGGGAGGGGATGCAGACAACATATCTTTAAAATAAGAAAAGGGAGTTGGAATACTTTCCCTCACATGCTTCACGTGATAGAGAAACATGAGCAAGCACTGGCGTAGAAGGAGATGTTGAGAGCAAAGCCAATGAGAGAATTTTCCCAGAGCATCCTTTGTGCGATGGTCTGGGAGTGCATATACTCAGTGTGCTGTGCTGTAAAAATCTAAGATATGGATGGGACCTTGAGCAATGTAGAAGTTATGGCCACATCCAGCGATGGTGAGAAGTCACATCCAAAACACGTGGTCCTGAGAATAACAGCAGGAGAAAGAACAAAAAAAGCAGAAGTATAGGGTCAAGTTTCAGTCACAATGATGGTGACTCCACAACACAGACAGATCCTCAAGGTCAAGCCAACCTGCACTGTGGAAGAGGGCTTGTGGGACATCACCTGCCAGAGATGGTGAAGGACTTATTTCTTGAGCTGCATGTGGAAGAACTCAGGCACTTTGGCTATTTTCAAATCCAACTTAACAGAAGCCCAAGTACCACCTTCTCCATTAAAACTGTTCAGCAGTGTCTCCATTTTTCTATGTACATTTGGAAAACTGGTGTGTGTGTGTTGTGTGTACAGTTTGTATGTACGTATGGATATACAAGATCTTGTATGGAGGTCAGAGGTTGACCCCAGGTGTCTTCATTACATGCCACCTTATATTTTGAGACAGAGTCCCTCACTAAAGCTGGAGCTCACCAGTTCAACAAGACACCAGGCCAGGAAGTCCCAGTGATCTTCCAGTGAGCACTGGACTTAGAGGCATGTATGGCTGTGTTCACTTTTTACGTAGGTGCTGGGAAACACAAGCCACATCCTCCGGCTCGCACAGAAACACTTCACTGACTTAGCCATTGTCTCAGCCAGAAAAATTGAATCTTTTTCCTTTTGTTGAAAATAGAACTTTTTCTCACATAATATATCCTGATTACAATTTCCTCTCCCCCTATTTCTCCCAGCTCCTGCCTTCCCTCCCATCAGATCTTCTAAATGTAACTTTTATTTGCCTGAGCTAACTGTCTCAGAAGTTTACTGCCGCCTTCTGCTAACCTAGGCTTAGTCCTGGAAGCTTCTAACCTGGAAGCTATCTAGGCCCAGAATGTTTTCAGCCTCTGAGAATTACTGCTGAATAAGCTCACCCTGTCTAGTTCTCTCTGAACTGTAGCCAGCTGGTTCAACTCAGCTGTTCTGGCTCAAACTCCTCTTTAAGCTGCCTGACTCAATCTGGCTTTTCTCTCAGACTCTGACTGAATTGCTAAGCATGGCCTCATATTAACTCTAGCAACCTGTTCTAATATTCTAGCTCCTTCACATTCTCTGATTCATCCTGTCTTACCCTGTGTCTAGTTTGTTCTCTCTCTCTCTCTCTCTCTGAAACCTCTCTCTGTAAAACTCTCTCAATGAAACTGCTCCCTCCCTCCCCCCCCCCCCCCCCCCCCCCCCCCTCCCTCCCTCCCTCCCTCCCTCTCTCTCTCTGCACTGTTCTCTCTCTTTTTCCATTAATTAATTAATTTATTCAATTTACATCCCAATCACTTTACTCACTTCCTGGTCCCCCATCACAGTCCTTCCCCCCATCCACCCTTCCCTTTTCCTCTGAGAGGGTAGCGACCCACTCTGGGTATCTCCTGCCTCTCCTACTAAGGCCAGATAAGACAGCCCAGCTAAGAGAATGGATTCCAGAGCCAGGCAACGGCTTTAGGGACAGCCCTGCTCCAGTTGTTGGGTACTCAGATGAAGACCCAGCTCCACATTTGCTACACATGTGCAAGGTCTAGGTCTAGCCCCTGTATGCTCCTTGGTTGATGGTTTAGTTTCTGAAAACCCCAAAGGTCTAGGCTAGTTGACTCTGTTGGTCTTCCTGTGGAGTTCCTATCTGCTTCAGGGCCCTCAATCCTTCCCCTAACTCTTCCATAAGAGTCACCAAGCTCCGTCCATGTTTGGCTGTAGGTCTCTGGATTTGTTTCAGCCAGCTGCTGGGTGGAACCTCTTAAAGGACAGCTCCTGTCTGCAAGCATAACAGAGTATCATTAATAGTGCCAGGGATCACTCTCCCCCTACCTATTCAATATAGTACTGGAAGTCCTAGCCAGAGCAATTAGGCAACACAAGGAGGTCAAAGGGATACAAATTGGGAAGGAGGAAGTCAAAATCTCACTATTTGCAGATGATAAGATAGTATACTTAAGTGACCCCAAAACTTCCACCAGAGAACTCCTAAACCTGATAAACAACTTCAGCAAAGTGGCTGGATATAAAATCAACTCAAACAAATCAGTAGCCTTCCTCTACTCAAAAGATAAACTGGCTGAGAAAGAAATTATGGAAATGGCACCCTTCACAATAGTCACAGATAATATAAAATACCTTAGTGTGAATCTAACCAAGCAAGTAAAAGACCTGTATGACAAGAACTTCAAACCCCTGAAGAAAGAAATCAAAACAAATCTCAGAAGATGGAAAGATCTCCCATGCTCATGGATTGGAAGGATTAATATAGTAAAAATGGCTATCTTGCCAAAAGCAGCAGTGCTTGTCCATGAGATGGGTCTCAAGTTGGGCCAGTTATTGGTTGGCCATTTTCTCAATCCCTCCATCCTCCATCCTTGCATTTCTTATATACAGGACAAAATTTGGGTCAAAAGTTTTGTGGGTGGGTTGGTGTCTTTATCCCTCCACTGGAGGTCCCATCCAGCTACAGGTGGTGGCCTCTTCAGGTTCTACATCCCCACTAATATGAGCCTCAGTTAAGGTCACCCCTATAGACTCCTGGGAGCTTCCCTTATCACATCCAGCACATCAAAGAGATGGCCTTCATTCCCCATCCCTGCCAGCTGCAGATTTCCATTAATTCTCTTGGCCCTCTGGGCCCTTCACCTGTTTCTCCCCACACCTGATTCTGAACACCCCCATTTCCTTCTACATCCCCTTTCCTACCCAGTTCCCTCCATCCATCTGCCTCCCATGAATACTTTATTCTCCATTCTAAGTGTGGTTCAAGCATCCTTGCTTGGGCCTTCCTTCTGGTTTAGCTTCTTTGGGTTCATAGAGTGTATCATGGATATCTTGTATTTTATGGCAAATATTGACTTATAGTGAGTACATACCATAAATTCCCTTTTGTGTCTGGTTACCTCATTTAGGATGATGTTTTCTAGTTCCATCCATTTTTTTTTTTGCCTGCAAAATTCATGATGTCCTTGTTTTTAATAGCTGAGTAGTATTCCATTGTGTAATTGAACCATATTTTCTGTATCCATTCTTTGGTCATGGGACATCTAGGTTGTTTCCAGTTTCTGGTTATTACTAATAAAGCTTCTATAAACATAGTGGATCATGTGTCCTTGTGATATGGTGGAGTATTTTTTGGGTACATGGCCAGGAGTGGTAACTATCTCTAATTTTCTGAGAAACCCCACATTGATTTCCAGAGTGGTTGTACAAGTTTGCATACCCGCCAGCAATGGAGAAGTGCTCCCTTTCTCCACATCCTTGCCAGCATGTGCTCTTCTTTAAGCTTTTGATCTTTGACATTCTGATGGGTATAATATGAAATCTCAGAGTTGTTTTGACTTACATTTCCCTGATGACTAAGGATGTTGAACATTTCTTTAAATGCTTCTTGGCCATTTGAGAGTCCTTTGTTGAGAATTCTCTGTTTAACTCTGGACCCAATTTTTAATTGGGTTGTTTGGTTTGTTAGTGTCTCATTTCTTGAGTTGATTATATATTTTTGGATATTAGCCCTTTGTCAGATTAATGGTTAGTGAGGATCCTTTCCCAGTTTGTGAGTTGCCATTTTGCACTATTGACAGTGTCCTTTGCCCTGCTGAAGCATTTCAGTGGCATGAGTTTCATTTATCAATTGTTGATCTTAGATCCTGACTCATTGGTGTTCTGTTCAGGAAATTGTTTCCTGTACCAATGCCTTCAAGGCTATCTTCCACTTTTTTCTATTGGATTTAATGTATTAAGTTTTATGTTGAGGTCTTTGATTGACTTGGACTTGAGTTTTGTGCAGAGTGATAAATATGGATCAATTCTTCTATCTGCTGATATCCAGTTAGACCAGCACCATTTGTTGAAGATGCTTTTCCCCCATTGTATTGTTTGGCTTCTTTGTCAAAAATCAAGTGTTCACAGGTGTGTGAGTTTATTTGTGGGTCTTTGATTTGATTCTATTGATCAACCTGCCTGTCTGCTTCTTGACCAATATCGTACAATTACTGTTGCTCTGTAGTACAGCTTGAAATCAGAGATAGTGATATCTCCAGAAGTGCTTTTATTGTTTAGGATTGTTTTTAGCTATTCTGGTTTTTTTCATATGAAGTTGAAATTTGCTCTTTCAAGGTCTATAAAAAATTGTGTTGGAATTTTGATGGGAATTGCATTAAATCTGTAGATTGCTTTTGGCAAGATGGACATTTTCACCATGTTAATCCTACTGATCCATAATATTATACAAGGTATTTTATATTATTTGTGGCTATTTTTACGGGTATTATTTTCCTAATTTTTTCCTCAGCCTGTTTATCATTTGTATAAAAGTGGGGTCCTGATTTTTTTTAGTTAATATTGTATATAGCCAGTTTGCTGAGGGGTTTATCAGCTGTAGGAGTTCTCTGGTTGAATGTTGGTGTTTGCTTATATATAGTACCATATCAGCCATGAATTTCAATACTTTGACTTCTTCCTTTCCAATTTGTATCCCCTTGATGTCCTTTTGTTGTCTTATTGCTCTAGCTAGAAATTTAAGTACTATATTGAATGGATATGGGGGAAATGAACAGCCTTGTCTTGAATCTGATTTTAGTAGATTTTGCTTTAAGTTTCTCTCCATTTAATTTGATGTTGGCTAATGACTTGCTATATATTGTTTTTACTATGTTTTAGGTATGCACCTTGTATCCCTGAACTCTTCAAGATTTTTACCATGAAAGTGTGTTGAATTTTGTCAAAGGCACTTCAGGATCTCATGAGATGATAATTTTTTTCTTTCAGTTTGTTTATATGATGGATTACATTGGTATATTTTTGTATATTGAACCACCCCTGCATCCCTGGGATGAAGCCTACTTAATCAATGATGCTTTTGATATGCTTCTGGATTTGGTTTTTTATTGAGTATTTTTGCAATGATGTTCATAAGAGAAGCTGGTCTGAAATTCTTTTGCTGAGTCTTTGTGTGGTTTAGGTATCAGGGTGACTGTGGTCTGGTGGAATGAGTTTGTCAGTGTTCCTTCTGTTTCTATCTTGTGGAATAGTTTGAGGAGTTACCTCGTCTTTGAAAGTCTGGTAGAATACTGAGCTAAAACCATCAGACCTTGGGCTTGAAATGGTTGGAAGACTTTTAATGAATGCTTCTATTTCCTTAGGGATTATAGGACTGTTTAGATTGTTTACCTGATCTTGATTTGACTTTGGTAAGTTGCATTCATCTAGAAAATCATCCATTTGTTTTAAATTTTTCAGTTTTGTGGAATACAGGCTTTTGAAGGAAGACCTAATGAGTTTTACAATTTCCTCAGTTTCTGTTGTTATCTTTCCATTTTCATTTCTAACTTTGTTAATTTGGATACTGCCTTTCTGCCTTTTAGTTAGTTTGACTTAGGGTTTGTCTATCTTGTTAATTTTCTCAAAAAAACAGCTCTTGGTTTGGCTTATTCTTTGTATTGTTCTCTTTATTTCTAATTTGATTAATCAGTCTTGAGTCTGATTATTTTCTGTCATCTATTCCTCTTGGGCATGTTTGCTTCATTTTGTTCTAGAGCTTTCAGGTGTGCTGTTAAGTTGCTAGTATGAGATGTCTGCAATTTCTCTATGAAGGCACTTAGTGCTATGAACTTTCCTCTTAGTACTGCTTTCATTGTATCCCAGAAGTGTGAGTATGTTGTACTTTCATTTTCATTGAATTATAGAAAGTCTTTGATCTCTTTTTTTTCCTTTCTTTCTTGACCCAGTGATCATTGAAGATATAGAGTTATTTCGTTTCTATGAGATTGTAGGCATTCTGTTGTTTACATTTTTAAGTCCAGCTTTAGTACATGGTGATCTGATAAGATGAGAGGGGTTATTTCAACCTTCTATCTGTTGAAACTTACTTTGTGACTGAGTATATGGTCAGTTTGAGAGACAGTTCTGTGAAGTGCTGAGAAGGTTCATTCTTTTGTATTTGGGTGAAAGGTTCTGTAGTTATCTATTAGGTCCATTTGATTCATAACATCTGTTAATTTCATTATTTCTTTGTTTAGTTTCTGTTTTGATAATCTGTCCATTGATGAGAGTTGGATGTTGAAGACCCCACTATTAATATGTGGGTTTTGATGTGTGATTTAAGCTTTAATAATGTTTCTTTTTATGAATGTGAGTGCCCTTGCATTTGGAGCACAGATGCTTAGAATTTTGAGATGTCATCTTGGTGGATTTTTCCTTTGATGAGTACAAAGTATCCCTTCTTATCTCTTTTGATTACTTTTGGTTGAAAGTCTATTTTATGATATATTAGAATGGCTATTCTTGTTTGTTTCTTGAGCCTGTTTGCTTGGAAAATCTTTTTCCAGCCTTTTACTCTGAGGTTATGTCTATCTTTGTTGCTGAGGTGTGTTTCTTGTATGCAGTAGAATGATGAATCCTGATTACACATTCACTCTGTTAGCCTGTGTATTTTTCTTGGGGAATTGGGCCCACTGATATTGAGAAATATTAATGACCAATGATTGTTAGTTCCTGCTATTTTGACGTTGGTAGTGTTTGTGTGTGTGTGTGTGTGTGTGTTTCCCTTTTTTGGTTTTTCTGTGAGATGGTTAATTTCTTATATTTTCCTTATAGGGCCGGATTTGTGGATATATATATTGTTTAAATTTGGTTTTGTCATGGAATATTTGATTTCTCCATTATGTTGATTGAAAGTTTTGCTGGATATAGTAGTCTGGGCTGACATTGGTGTTCTCTTATGGTCTTCAAGACATCTGAGAGGTCTTTCTGGCTTTTCACGTCTCTGTTGAGTAGTCAGGGGTAATTCTGATAGGTCTGCCTTTATATGCTACTTGGTATTTTTCTCGCAGCTTTAATACTCTTTCTTTGTTCTGTACATTTAGTGTTTTGATTATTATTTGGCAGGAGGATTTCTTTAGTGGTCCAATCTATTTTGTGTTCTGAAAGCTTCTTTTACATTTATAGCCATCTCTTTCTTTAGGTTAGAGAAGTTTTCTTCTATATTTTTTTAAAAAAGTATTTTTGGGGTCTTTGAGCTGGGAATCTTCAAAGAAATGAAAATATCCTGAGTGAGGTAACCCTATCACAAAAGAACACACACAGTATGCACTCACTGATAAGTGGATATTAGCCCAAAAGCTTGAAATACCCAAGATACAACTTACAGACTACATGAAGCTCATGAACAAGGAAGACCAAAGTGTGGGTGTTCTGGTCCTTCTTAGAAGGGGTAACAAAATACTCACGGGAGCAAATATGGTGACAAAGTGTGGAACAGAAACTGAAGGAGGGGATGTCCAGAGACTGCCCCACCTGGGTATCCATCCCATGTGCAGTCAGCAAAGGCAGATGCTGTTGTAGATGCCAGGAAGTGCATGCTGAGAGGAACCTGATATAGCTGTCTCCTTAGAGACTCTGTCAGAGCCTTACATATACACAGGTGGATGCTCACAGCTAACCATTGAACTGATCAAGGAATTCCCAATGGAGGAGTCAGAGAGAAGATTGAAGGAACTGAAGGGGTTTGTGGCCCCATAGGGTGAGCAACAATACCAACCAACCAGAGCTCGCAGGGTCTAAATCACCAGTCTGAGAACACACAGGGAGGGACCCATGGCTCCAGTTGTATATGTAAGGGAGGATGGCCTTGTTGGGCGTAGGTGGGAGAGGAAGTCCTTGGTCTCCTGAAGGCTGGATGCCCCAGTGTGGGGAAATTCAAGGAGGGAAGGGAGGTGGGAGTGGGTGGGTGGGTGGGACACATCCTCATACAAGCAGAAGGAGGGAAAATGGGATGAGGGTGTCTGCGTGAGGGGGCGTTGGGGAAAGGGGATAAAATCTAAAATGTAAATAGATAAAATATTCAATTTTTTTAGAAGTAGAGAATACTCAAGATACAGTCCACAGAACTCCAAAAGGTCAACAAGCTGAAGGGCCAAACTGAGGATGCCTCAGTCCCACTTGTGAGTGAGAAGAAAGCAAGCACAAGGGGGGGAAGGAGGGGCCAGGAAAGGAAAGTGGATGGGGTGGGGGGGAAAGAGATTTTCAGGACTCAAAAGAAGGGACCTTGGATGAAATACCCTACAGTGGGGAGAGGGAACTTACAGAGCCCACCTCCAGCAGGAAGACAGGGCATCAAATGAGGGAGGGAGTTGCCATCCCACAGTCAAAACTCTGACTCACATTTGTTCCTGTCTGAAAGAAGAACAGGGGTGGAATGGAGAGGAACCTGAGGAAAAGAAGGTCCAGTGACAGGCCCAAAGGGTGATCCAGGTCAAGAGGAATCCCCAAGGCCAGACACTATTACTGAGGCTATGGAGAGCTCACAAAAAGGGACCTATCATGACTGCCCTCCAAAAGACCCAACAAGCACCTGAAAGAGTCAGATGCAGATATTTGCCAAATCTTTGGACAGAAGCTGCTGATCCCTGTGATTGAATTTGTGAAAGGCTGGAGGAGGCTGAGGAAAAGGGCAACCCTGTAGGAGGACCAGCAGTCTCAACTAACCTGGATCCCTGAGATATCTTAAACACTGGACTACCAACCAGGCAGCATACACTAGCTGATATGAGACCCCTAACACATTTATAGCAGAGGACTGCTGGGTCTGGGTTCAGTCAGAGAAGATGTACCTAACCCTCATGAGACTGAAGGCCCCCAGGAGTTTAGAGGTCTGGTCGGGAGGGGGGTTGGGAGTGGGGATATCCTTGTAGAGACAGGAGGCAGGGAGGAGGTATGAGATGTGGAATGGTTTGAGGATAGAGGAGGTATGAGAGGTGGAATGGTTGGAGGGTGGACCAGGAGAAGAATGGGGTCTGGAGTGTAAGATTAATTAATTAATTAATTAATTTAAAAATTCCCAAAAAAGTGAAATAAGATTTTTAAAAAAATCCTACTATATTAGAACTGACCAAAGCAAACAAACAAAGAAACAGAAGGAAAAGAGCCCATGAAAAGGCCTAAGAAAAAGGAAGATACGGATGCAGAGAGTCACTCATTTGCAAACTCAAGAATCCCATAAAAACACTAAACTGAAAGCCATATTTTATCCACAGAGGACCTGTAGGACAAAAACAGAGAAAAATATCTCTAAATAAAATAAGATTTAAAAAGCATTTCTTAAAATGCCCTGACAAAACATTATGAGACTCAGGACCTCTAAAGATGCCTTTGAGTTCATTTTCTGTTGGCCATTCAGTGCTGGGCATGGAGCCTATCCTTAATAGGTCCCATAAGACTCCCTAGCAAAAAATGTAATTTTTATTTGCAGGTGGTTATCAATTGTAGATAGCTTCTGGCTAGGGATGGGAACCTGTGCCCACTTCTCTTTTCAACTTTAGAACTCCATCTGGTGTAGACCCATTCAGGGCCTGTGCACACTGCCTTAGTCTCCATGAGTTCATATGTGTATTGATCATATTGATTAAGAGGGTCTGTTTTCTTAGTGTTCTTCATTCCTTCTCACTCTCACACACTTTCCACCTCCTCTTCCACAGGGTTCCCTAAGACATGAAGTGAGAGGGATTTGATGATGATATCTTATGTATGGCTGAGTGTTCCAAAATTTCTCCTTCTGTGCAAAGTCTGGGTCTCTGGGTTTCTCCCCATCTGCTGCAGGAGGAAGCATCTCTGGTGATGATTTAGCAAGGCACTGATCTGCTTCCCTGGCCTGAGTCAGGAAATCCATTTTTAAACCAGCCATCATAGTGGCTGACATGGATGGATGATAAGATCCACACGGTAGTGCAAAAGATTTAATATTAATTAGGTATTAAATTATTTTCTGTTACTACAATGAAATGCTTTATAAAGAAAAGTTTATTTAGCTAACACTTCTGGAGTTTCAGGGTGATGATGCCAGCATTGTTTGGGCTCTGGTGGAGACTTCATGGAAAAAGGCAGCATGGTTGGAATACAAAAAAGAGGGAGAGATCTCACAGCAAGATAAGAAGCCAAATACTGGGCTAATGTTCTATGAAAGTCATCTGTTTGGGTTTTATTCCCTTGAAGAGACACCATGACCACAGCCACTCTTTTAAAGGAAAACATTTGATTAGGGATGTCTTACAGTTTCAGAGGCTCAGTCCATTATTATGGCAGGAAGCATGACAGCGTGCAGACAGACATGGTCCTAGAGGAGCTGAGAGTTCTACATCTTGATCCACAGGCAGCAGCAGGAGACTGTGTGTCACACTGTGAATAGCTTGAGCATATCTGACCTCAAAGCCTCCATCCACAGTTACATATTTCCTCCAACAAGTCTGTACCTCCTAATAATGCCACTTCCTATGGTGAAGAATCCAAACACACAAATCTACAGGAGCCATTTCTTTTTTTTTTTCTTTTTTTTCTGATATTTTGTTTATTTACATTTCCGATGTTATCCCCTTTCCCCCATTCCCCCTGTTAACCCCCATCACATCCCTCCTCCTCCTTTTTTGCTTTTATGCCATTTAAATTACATGCAAGTATTAAGGTCAGCTCTAGGTTGAGTAGCTAGCAATACAATAGATGCAAATAGTCAAGGAACAAGCAAGACAAAAAACCCAGATGGTCAAAGAACAAGCAGGAAAATAAACAGAGTCTTGTGATCACTCCCATGATCACTTTTTCTAAGGGCTTATCAGGGTGACCAAAATATCTGAGTCTACTTCCCTGTCCTAGCCCAAAGTCATTTTCAAGCCTGAAGCCTACTTCTTTGTTCTAGTTTAAGATTTAGCTTCCTGCCTGAAATTACTTCTTTGTTCTAGCCTAATGTCAGATTCCTGCCTACAGCCCATTTCCTTGTCCTTGGCCAATGTCATATTCCTGCCAAGCAGCCCATTTCCTTGTCCTTAGTCAATGTCAGATTCCTGCCAGGCAGCCCCCAAAGCTCTCCACATCTCCCCCTTTTTATTGCATAAGCCAGACTGAGCCTGTCTTAGGTGGCTATGACAAGAATGCCTTCCTTACCCGTTGTGAACTGTGCAATATCAAAAGCAATGCACTTCTGACTTAGGTTGGTAAGGCTCTGTGCAGAATCTTACCCATCCTTGGTTTGCCAGCCTGTTAAATTAATAACTCTGTCTGGGGGTCCATTTTCAGTTTCAAGTCATGTACTTTGGCTGCCAACCTGTTGATGTTGTTAGAGACGAGTTTTAACACTATGGGCAGGAATAAAGGTACTCCCAGGACAAAAAGGGCTAGTATGTTCAAACTATATATGCCATTCTTGAGGTTTGACTAAAATGGAAATACTGACCTCAAACCATGGATAATTTTTTCAGCATTATCTGCAGCATCAAAGCTCAGCAGAGCATCATTCTTTAAATTCATAATCTCACTATGCAAACTTAAAACATCCAGAGAGGTGCTAGAATTACACCAAATACCCTACAGTTGTCTTTAAACTTTTTTTCTGATTATAATGACTATCATTGTAAATTTTAGAAGTAACACAACTCCAATGATATTTGGCATGACACTTGAGATAGCTCCTAACTCTTAAACCCTGAACTCCTTCTGATAATTTGAATAGGATATAGAGCATCAATCCATTGTTCAAAACATCTATATAAATCCTCTTGTATATCCAACATATTAGTAACATTTTTTTTGCTAAATGATAAATAAAAGTAGCTGACATAATTTCTTGTGTCAAAGCTATTGCAGAAGCAGTGGTGCTAGCAATTAATGTAATTAAAGCTGTTATACCAGCAATAATCAAGCTCACTACCCTCTTGCTTCTGCTTAAAACCTAACTCACTTCTTCCAGCACTTGCAAGCTTTTTTCAGAAAATCAAGGTTTTCTAATACTCAGGACAGTAAGACAAAAGCTGGTTGATAGACCCCCATAACAGACATGCCAGGTTTCAACACACTAACACAATTAGAAAGTATATAGTCAATGCAATTTACAATAAATACTGTAGAAGAGACAAAAATACTTTTAACTTGACAATTAAAAGAGCCTTAATGCATGCACTAACACTTGTTTGAAATCCAGATCCTGTCCCAACTTTAGCTCTTGCTATCATAACATCATAGAGAACTGCAACTAATTTCCAAGTATGTCTCTGAAAAAGTCCAGATCCAGCCTTCCAAATGAAGACTGTTATTTCCAATACTGGATTGATTTCTAGACCAGAACATGATTGAGTCTGAGTAATCGATTACCTCTAAGAAAAATACAAGAGTCATTATAACTTCTCTTTTTGATTCTCTGTCCTACAAGGTCTAAAAATGTGAGGCAAGGAAGCTTGTCCCATCTGGGATATAGGCAAGCAAAGGTGGGTCAGGAACGTATGTCCAATACAGCTTTCCAGTCACCCTTGTCAGGGCACTCAGCAAGCTCACAGGTCAACATCATTATTTGTCTCAGCAACAGCATGTCTCACCTATCATTCTGGCAGCCACCATGCTCCTTCAGCATCCTGCAGAAAAAACACAAACATGCCCTTTTCCCCATATTAGATACCTGATCAGGATCATGCCATATGCCAGTAAGTGGATCCTTCCTTTTCACCTAGGCATAGGTATGCCTAGTTGTAGGGTGCCATAGACACTCAACAGAAAGTTCCTTGGCATCCAAATTTTTTTAAAAAAATTAAAATAAAAAGAGCATGATTTAAATAAATTTATGGTATATGGGGATATACCACTATCTTTTTCATTTTACGAAGATATTGTTTTAAAGTTCCATGGATCTCTTCCACAATACTTTGTCCTTGACGATTATAAGGAATCCAGTAATAAGTTGTTGACAAAAAGTCTCAACTGCTCAACTACAATTGCCAGTTTCATTATCTGTTTTTTATTGGATATTTTATTTATTTACCTTTCAAATGTTATCCCCTTTATCCATTCCCCCCAAAGCCCCTTACCCAACCCCCCTCCTCCTACTTTTATGAGGGTGTGCACCACCCATCTATCCATTCCCGCCTCCCTGCTCTTGAATTCCCTAACACTAGGGCATCCAGACTTTCAGGGACCAAGATCCTCCTCTCCTACTGATGCCTGACAAGGCCATCTTCAACTACTTATACAGGTGGAGCCATGAGTCCCTCCATTTGTTTTCCCAGGTTGGATGTTTAGACACAGGGAGCTCTGGATGGTTGGTATTGTTGCTTTCCTTATGGGGCTGCCAGCCCCTTCAGCTCCTTCAGTCTTCTTTCTAATTCCTCCATAGGGGACCCTGTGATCAGTTCAATGGCTAGTGGTGTGCATCTGCCTCTGTTTATGTCATGCACTGGGAGAGCCTCTCCAGAGACAGGTATGTCAGACTCCTGTCAGCATGCACTTCCTGGCATCCACAACAGTGTCTGCATTTGGTGACTGCACATGGACTTGATCCCCAGGTGGAGCCATTTCCAGACAGTCCCTCCTACAGTCTCTGGTCTACACTTTGTCTCCATACTTGCTCCCATGAGTATTTTGTTACTCCTTCTAAGAAGGACCAAAGCACCCACACTTTGGTCTTCCTTCTTCTTGAGCTTCATGTGGTCTGTATGTTGTATCTTAGGTATTGTGAGCTTTTGGGCTAATATCCACTTATCAGTGAATGCATACGATATGTGTTCTTTTGTGATTGGTTGCCTCACTCAGGATGATATTTTCCAGTTCCATCCATTTGCTTAAGAATTTCATGAATCCATTGTTTTAAATAGCTGAGTAGTACTCCATTGTGTAAATATACCACATTATCTGTATCCATTCCTCTGTTGAAGGAACAACAGGTCCTGGGTTCTTTCCAGCTTCTGGCTATTCTAAATAAGGCTGCTATGAACATAGTGGAGTATGTGTCCTTTGTTATATGTTGGAGCACCTTCTGGGTATATGCCCAGGAGTGGTATAGCTGGGTCCTCAGGTAATACTATGTTCACTTTTCTGAGGAACTGTCAGCCTGATTTCCAGAGTGGTTGTACCAGCTTACAATCCCACCAACAATGGAGGAGTGTTCCTCTTTCACCACATCCTCACCAACATCTGCTGTCACCTGTGTTTTTGATCTTAGACATTCTGACTGGTGTGAGATGGAATTTTTGGGGTTTTTTTTGATTTGCATTTCCCTGATGACTAAGGATGTTGAATACTTCTTTAGGTGCTTCTTGGCCATTCAAGTTTCCTTGGTTGAGAATTCTTTGTTTAGCTCTTTACCTCATCTTTTAATCAGGTTATTTGATTGTCTGGAGTCTAATTTCTTGAGTTTTTTGTATACATATGATATTAGCCCTCTATCAGATGTAGGATTAGTAAAGATCTTTCCCCAATCTGTTGGTTGCCGATTTGTCCTATTGACAGTGTACTTTGCTTTATAGAAGCTTTGCAGTTTTATGAGATCCCATATGTCAATTCTTGATCTTAGAGCATAAGTCCTTTGTGTTCTGTTCAGGAACTTTTCCCCTGTGCCCATGTGTTTGAGGGTTTTTGCCATTTTCTCTTCTATTAGTTTCAGTGTATCTGGTTTTATGTCGAGGTCCTTGACCCACTTGGACTTGAGCTTTGTACATGGAGATAAGACTGAATCAATTTGCAGTCTTCTACATGCTGACCTCCAGTTGAACCAGCACCATTTGTTGAAAATGCTGTCTTTTTCCACTGTATGGTTTTAGCTTTTTTGTCAAAGATCAAGTGACCATAGTTGTGTGGGTTCATTTCTGTGTCTTCAATTCTATTCTGTTGATCTTCCTGCCTGTCTCTGTACCAACAACATGCAGTTTTTATCACTATTGCTCTGTACTACAGCTTGAGATCTAGGATGGTTATTCCCACTGAAGATCTTTTATTATTGAGAATAAGTTTTCACTATCCTGGATATTTTTGTTATTCTAAATGAATTTTCAAATTGCACTTTCTAACTCAATGAGGAATTGAGTTCGATTTTGATGGGGATTGCATTTAATCTGTAAATTGCTCTTGGCAAGATGGCCATTTTTACTATATTAATCTTGCCAATCCATGAGCTTGGGAGATCTTTCCAATCTTCTGAGATTTGCATGGATTTCTTTCTTTAGGGATTTGAATTTCTTGTCATATAGATCTTTTACTTGCTTGGTTAGATTCACACCAAGGTATTTTATATTATTTGTGACTCTTGTGAAGGATGTTGCTTCCCTACTTTCTTTTTCAGTCTGTTTATGTTTTCAATAGAGGAAGGTACTGATTTGCTTGAATTAATTTTATATCCAGCCACTTTGCTGAAGTTGTTTATCAGGTTTAGGAGTTCTCTGGTAGAAGTTTTGGGGTCACTTAAGTATACTATCTGCAAATAGTAAAATTGTGACTTCTTCCTTTCCAATTTGTATCCCTTTGACCTCCTTTTGTTGCCTAATTGCTCTGGCTAGGACTTTGAGTACTATATTGAATAGGTAGGGAGAGAGTGGGCAGCCTTGTCTAGTCCCTGATTTTAATGGGATTGCTTCAAGTTTTTCTCCATTTAGTTTGATGTTGGCTACTGGTTTGCTGTATATTGCTTTTTACTTTGTTTAGGTATGGGCTTTGTATTCCTGATCTTTCGAAGACTTTTACCGTGAAGGTGTGTTGAATTTTGTCAAATGCTTTCTCAGCATCTAGTAATATGATCATGTGGTTTTTTCTTTGAGTTTGTTTATATAATGGATTACATTGGTGGATTTCTCTATATTGAACCATCCTTGCATTAGCCCACTTGATCATGTTGGATGATTGTTTTGATGTGTTCTTGGATTTGGTTGTCGAGAATTTTATTGAGTATTTTTGAATCGATATTCATAAGGGAGATTGGTTTGAAGTTCTCTTTCTTTGTTGGGTCTTTGTGTGGTTTATGTATGAGCATAATTGTTGCTTCATAGAATTGGGTAATGTTCCTTCTGTATTTATTTTGTGGAACAGTCTAAAGAGAATTGGTTTTAGGTCTTCTTTGAAGGTCTGATAGAACTCTGCACTAAAACCATCCTGATCTGTTTTTTTTTTTTTTTTTTTTTTTTTGGTGGGGAGACATTTAATGACTGCTTCTATTTCTTTCAGGGGTTATAGGACTGTTTAGATGGTTTGTATGGTCCTGATTTAACTTTGGTAACTGGTATCTGTCTAGAAAATTGTCCATTTCATCCAGATTTTCAAATTTTGTTGAGTATAGGCTTTTGTCATAGGATCTGATGATTTTTTAATTTTCCTCGGTTTCTGTTGTTATGTCTCCCTTTTCAGTTCTGATTTTATTAATTTGGATAGTGTCTCTCTGCCCTCTGATTAGTCTGGCTAAGGGTTTATCTATCTTGTTGATTTTCTCAAAGAAACAGCTCCTGGTTTTATTGATTCTTTGTATAGTTCTTTTTGTTTCTATTTGGTTGATTTCAGCCCTGAGTTTGATTATTTCCTGCCATCTACTTCTTTTTGATGTGTTTGCTTCTTTTTGTTCTAGAGCTTTCAGGCGTGTTGTCAAGCTACTAGTGCATGCTCTCTCCAGCTTCTTTTTGTAGGCACTTAGAGCTATCAGTTTTCCTTTTAGCACTGCTTTCATTGTGCCTTATAAGTTTTGGAATGATGTGTCATCATTTTCATTAAATTCTAAAATGTCTTTAATTTCTTTTCTTCCCTGACCAAGTTATCATTGAGTAAAGTGTTGTTCAGTTTCCATGTGTATGTGGGCTTTCCACTGTTTTTGCTGTTATTGAAGATCAGTCTTAGTCCATGGTGATCTGATAAGATACATGGGATTATTTCAAATTTCTTGTATCTGTTGAGGCCTGTTTTATGAACAATTATATGGTCAATTTTGGAGAAGGTACCATGAGGTGCTTAGAAGAAGATATATATATATATATATATTGTTTTAGGATGAAATGTTCTACAGATACCTGTTAAATCCATTTGGTTCAAAACTTCTGTTAGTTTTACTGTGTCTCTGTTTAGTTTCTGTTTCTATGATCTGTCCATTGCTGAGAGTGGGGTGTTGAAGTCTTCCACTATTATTGTGTGAGGTGCAATGTGTGCTTTGAGCTTTAGTAAGGTTTCTTTTATGAAAGTAGGTACCCTTGTGTTTGGAGCATAGATGTTCAGAATTGAGAGTTCATTTTGGTTGACTTTTCCTTTGACAAGTATGAAGTGTCCTTCCTTATCTTTTTTGATAGCTTTAAGTTGAAAGTTGATAGAAAGAAAGACTTTCTTTGACAGTCATGTCAATATATTCTATGGTATCTTCTGCACTTGAGAATCTCTCTTCTATCTCTTGTATTCTGTTGGTGATGCTTGCATCTATGACTCCTGATCTCTTACCTAGGTTTTTTATTTCAAGGGTAGTTTCCCTTTGTAATTTCTTTATTGTTTCTACTTCCATTTTTTATTTCCTGGATGGTTTTGTTCAATTCCTTCACCTGTTTTGTTGTGTTTTCTTGTAATTCTTTAAGGGATTTGTGTGTTTCCTCTTTAAGGGCTTCTGTTTACCTGTGTTCTCCTGTATTTCTTTAAGGGAGTTACTTATATCCTTCTTAAATTCCTCCATCATCAACATGAGAAGTGATTTTAAATCTGAATCTTGCTTTTCAGGAATCCAGGACTTGCTATGGTTGGAGAACTGGATTCTGATAATGCCAGATAACCTTGGTTTCTGTTGCTTATATTCTTGTGTTTGCCTTTTGTTATCTGTTTATCTCTAGGGCTACCAGCACTCACTGTCTGACTGTTATCTTGGTTGTGTCAGAACTCCTCAGAATCGAGATGTTTCTGTGATTCTGTAATCCTGAGATCCTGGGTGAAAGAACTCCTGGGACTCAGGCTGCCTCTGGGATCCTGAACTCCTATGTTTCTGATCATGTTAGAGCTCCTGGGAGTCCCACCCACTCTGGGTTTTGTGGTACTGGAGACAGAGTTGATGCTCAAGATCTGCTCAGTGCTCAGACATAGACCAGAAGGAATCAGTGCTCCTGGCCAGGAGTGAGTTCCTGGGTCCCCATGGGTCCCAGTTACTCCCTGTTTGGGGCTGGTATTGCTGCCTTGTAGGAGCCATTTCTATTCAAACCACTGCATCATCTCATAAGAACTTGCCAAAGTCCCACAGGAACTACATTAATTGCTTCCAAGAACAGCATCCCCAGCGACCTCCTACGAGGCTCCATCTCTTCCAGCCCCAACCACATCTTAACATCATCCCACTGAGAATGGAAGTGTTCAATTTGCAAACCTTCTGAGGACACATTCAGTCCTTGTCTTAACCACAGTAAGTGTCATCAGTCTGTGCCTGTCGCTGCTTTTTTCAACCTTTGTACTCCCATTAACAACACTAACAGCTGGAAAAATGTTAAATGTCTCTCCGTGAGTTACTGGACCCTTGGCAAGTGGATGTTGATTCTCTACTCATTCCTCATCTAACAACTGTGGCAATTCACACATTTGAGGGGAGCTGATGCCTGCAGTTTCAAAATGGCTTCATCTCAGAGTCACTTTGCAACAGCCTGAGGGTGAGGCTTGGAAGTGTGAGTGACAGTCTGAGAGGTGAGGCATGGAGGTGTGAGTGACAGTCTGAGGGTGAGGTATGGAGGTATGAGTGACAGTCTGAGGGTAAGGCTTGGAGGTGTGAGTGACAAAGCATTGCAACATATTTTCATGAGAACTCTTTCTGAACCACCCTGTGAGTCACAGATCATTAGTTAACATCTCTGTGGGCTAGCCACAAATCATTTCATTCTATTCTATTTCTTTATTACTGTTGGATCCACTCCTCCCTCTCAAGAGGTTACATTTAATAAGAGGTACTGAAAAAATTACATCATGGCTTTGAACTTTGCACTTTGGAGGAACTACCCCTTATATACACAAAGTCCCAACATTAGCCAAACTACTTTTTCTAAAGGAAAAGAACAGATCTGCAATTGATTTGTTGGCTACTGAAGATTAACACAGAGCAGTGTTTGTATTGGATTTTAGATTAAATGATTTTATTAAAGCCTTTTTTATCATGTCAGACAGAGCTTTGCTGCCGACGCTCCAGCACACCCTCCGGAGTGGAGGACTGCTCGGCAAAGACATTTCCTTTTTGCCTCTGTTCACCTTGGGCTCTGGCGCAGACAGTTTCATGGGGACTATTTGCATCCCAGCCTGGCCAAGTGGATTTTCATCCCAGTAAGGGGCTTAGGGTCAAAAGGGAGATTTGTTTCCAGTTTTAAACATGTGTGAACAGTCTTGCAATACAGGCACTTGGCGTGAAAGATGGCATTTCAAGGGAGGAGACGGCAAATTTTGCGGAGAGTGCTTTGATGAAGGAGGGTTCTATGGAGAGAGATGGAGTGGAAGAGAGACAGGACCAGAAAACCAACCAAGGTGCAGCTGGCCTTTTGCAGTAAAATCAGTCTTCGGGCATCGACTTTACAATGTGGTAGGGAGTTACCTTCTAGACCATAGCTCCACCATGGCAACCAGTGACAGAACAAAGAAGACAGGTGTACAAACAGTGAAGAACCTGGCAAGACACAACAGCATCCACCATACTAGGAAGGGAAGAGATGATTAGAGACACAGGGCTGTCACTCTGAATAAGCACTGCATAAGATATGGCCAATGATAAATACGAGAGAGGATGAGAGAGACTCCTGGGAAGAGCAGGGAGTGTGGCAAAGCAGGAGAAGAGAACAGTGTAGGCAGTGACTTATGGGTAGAATAATGAATGCTACCCTCCTTTTCTTTATTCAGGACTTTCTGACTGAGCCTCAGGATTGAGGGGAGAAGTGAGATAATGTTACCATGAAGCAACAGTGAATAGTTTTGCATGTTTGAGGAAAGTCCAATGGGTTTAGGAAAGAAAACATCACTAGTACATATTAGCCTGTGAAGAGTGCTGACATCTCCCTTCATGAGTTCTAGTCTCTGTACGGAAGTGCATTTTTCTAGTTTAGAGGGATGAGAGGAGATCACATGGCTGGAAGCATTGCTCAGCCTACCCATCCATATCCTTCTGAAGCACAGCTATCTCTTACTGTTAATAGTGCATCATGGTCTTTCCTCACAGGTATGAGATCTTGTGTGTTCTATCCCGATGGTTTAATGCCTCTGTAAAGTCAGATTTTCCTCAAGGTGGGCTGTGCTGGGTGCACTGGTTAGTCTTTTGTCATTTTGACACAAGCTAGGGTCAAGTGGGAAGGGGAAATCTCTATTGAGGAACTGCTGGTAACAGATTGGACTGCAAATACATCTGTGGGGTGTGGGAGGGCCCAGCCAATAGTGTGTGGTGCTGCCTCTGAGCACAAGTCCCTCTATTGTATTGGAAAGCTAGCTAAGTAAGGCAGTAAATAGCTTTCTTTCACCTCCTCTGCTTCAGTTCTTGTGTTCAAGTTTCTTCCCCAGATTTCCCTCCATAATTGCTTGTCACTGGAATCTGAGGACACTTTCCTCAAGTTGCTTTGGTCATAGTGCTTGTCTCAGTGACAGCATGCTAACTGGAGGGGGAAGGGAGAATAACCCAAGGTTTTATTAATCCTGGCTCTCAGTTTCCAGCATTCAGTCTCTCCTACAAGGAGAGTACAGAGAGCAGCTTGCATGGTGGTTGCCTTGAGGCAGAAAGTGTCTGAGTGACAGTCTTTTCTCCTTCTCTTACTTCCAGCCTCCAGGACTGTGGTGTTCAGGAAGCTCTGGCCCCACTTTACCGTTTTTTGAAACACCCTCACAGTCACGCCAGAGGTATGCTTTGTTAGTCTCTTAGGAACTCTTCAATCTAATCCACTGGGACAATAAGATTAGCCACTGAGCTGTATAAGCAATTCAACACTCAAGGGCTCACTGATGCAAAATGTTGCATGAATTCTGATAGCAAAAGAAACAAATAGCCAGCTATGGTGGTTAATGCCTATAATACCTGGATCTTTGAGAGTGAGACAGGAAGGTCATCACAAGTTCAAGACCAACCTTATTTACAGTACACATTCTAAGCTGGCCAGGATTACAGAGTTATAAAGTAAGACTTGGACACACACACATGTACACACAGAGTTATAGACTCAGACACACACACAGAGAGAGAGAGAGAGAGAGAGAGAGAGAGAGAGAGAGAGAGAGAGAGAGA
>NW_021604600.1:4937974-4960024 GCF_004785775.1 Grammomys surdaster
AGAGAGAGAGAGAGAGAGAGAGAGAGAGAGAGAGAGAGAGAGAGAGAAAGAGAGAGAGCCCATAACAATGTATCAAGTACCTCCTGAAATTTAAGGTGCAGAGATTAATCAACCCCATACATCCTTTGTGACTTCTCATGAGGTATTTTTTTTTTACTAGACATGTTCACATCGACTACAACAACAGCAGCAACAAAAAGAGCAAATAGGTAGAGAAAGGGGCCTCAATTGTGGAAAGCACTCAATAAATATTTATTGGGTAGTAAACAAATGTTCTATTGAGGCCTCACCTCTTGCTAGTCACTATAAATACACGTTGTAAATGAGGAGACTCAAAGAGAAACGTAAGGATAATGATGACAGGTGACATAGTAAGACGGATTTAGAGCTACAAAATTTGAAACAAGACCAGAGCATTTCTATTCAAGGCAGTGAACAAGGGCCAGGTGCACTCTGCTCTGCTTCTGAGGGTGAAAAGCCAGTCTGTGCCTTTAAAAAAGCAGGGAGAAGACAACAGGGTTAGGAAGTGGAAAGGCAGGTGTCTTCCTCGGATCACTATTGCTGTGGTGAAGGACCAGGGCCAAAGCAGCTTGGACAGTCAAGGGTTCAATTGGCTACACAAGGGTTTATTTGGCGTAACCGTTCACATCACAGTTCATCATGAAAGGAAATCAACATAGGAACTCAAACAGGACAGGAACCTGGAAGCAGGAGCTGATGCAGAGGCAGGTGGAGGGATGCTGCTTATTGGCTTCTTCCCCATGGCTTGCTCAGCCTGCTTTCTTATGGAATCAGGGCCCACCAGGCTATGGATGGTGCTATTCACAATGGGCTGAGCCCTCCCCATCAATCAATAATTTAAAAAGTGCCTTACAGCTAAATTTTATGAAAGCATTTTCTCAATTGAGGTTCCTTCCTCCCCAGTGAGCATAGCTTGTGTCAAGCCGACATAAATTAGCCAGCACAGCAGGTAACTTAGAAGGACATTTTTGAAGCCCCAGAATACAGAAACAGATGGGCTCTTGTTGATTAAGAAAAACTGATTATGATGAGTTCTAGCCCCCAAATGCCAGCAAGAGAAGGGCTTTTCCCAGTAGATGCCTTCAAAAACTCCTGCTCCTGGGGGAGCTGAACTTAGACTCAGACCACCTTACACATTTGTAGCAAATATGCAGCTTGTTGTTCGTGTGGTTCCCCTAACAAGTGGAGAGGGAATTGTCTGTCTCTGTTCCTGCCATTGGGTCCCCCCCCCCATATAGAGTGCCTAGATGGGCCTCAGTGGGAGAGGATGTACCTAGACCTGCTGGAACTTGATTGTCCCTGTGTGGGGTAGTACTCAAGGGAGGGTCCCCTTCTCTAAGGCAGTGGGGGAGGTATTGTAAGGATGGCACTGGGAAGAGAGGAGAAGCTGGAATCAGGATATAAAGTGAATAACAACAACAACAACAACAACAACAACAATAATCTCCTATTCCACAATAATTAATATGTTAATTGTAGTCTGAGTCCTTCTGCATACTGTGTTCTGTTGAATGTATTTCTACTCGTTCTTATGGTCCATCCCCATTGGTATTTGTGTCCTTTCAGGTGATGTTCCTTCCTCAGTGACTTTACACTTATTCTTTATTCTGAAAGACTCTGTCTCTGAACCAATACGTGACACCTCTCCATTGTCATTAAAGCCTCAGCTTCGATTTCACCCACTCACAGACACTTCCTCTGACTGCAGCTTCTAAATTGGATGCTGCCTAAATTGGATCCATGGCTTTCACATACAATCTCAATTCCCTTCCTTCACAGTGTTAGCCTACACAACTGTCTTACCACGATTATCATATGAGAGCAGGGGCCTTCACTCTCATGTGCCACAGTGTCCACAACTAGACCATTATTAAGTCCTAGAGCTTGCATCGGCTAACTTCTCCTGCAGAGCAAAGCACTGCAATATGTAATGACCTCAAACCGCAACCCTTCATTTGGTATGTGATTCAGACCAGCTAGACAGCTCTTACTTGAATGAGCTCTTCCAGCTAGAAGGCTGGTTGCTAGATCCAGAGTCTTGCCAACGTCATTCCTATGTCTAGTCTAGTGGCTTGAAGCAGTAGAGGCAGCATGCACCATGTAACTTGGTTATACAGCAGGCAAGCATGGGCTCTTTCAAGGGAATGTGGAAGCTATCTGACCTGCATTCATGAACGAGTGGGCAGCTCAGAAACGTGAGGAAAAGAAATCACACAATGGGATCCTCAAGAATTACAAACTAGACAATTATGCTTTTAACAAATGAAGAGCATCCAGGAAATGAAATAATTAGGACAATCATGAATGATTTCAGCGAGATTTAGAAGGATGGTGAAAAGGGAAGATCAGGCTGTGTCTGCGAAAATGGAGCAAGAAGAAGGTAGAAATGTGAACCTGGTAATTAAAAGTCCTTTCTGCCACTGGAAATAAGATCCAGCAGACAGGACGCGTAAGGGAAGGAGTGTAGTTAATGACCGTGACAGCAATGTTGGGAGAAAGGGATCACGCACACTCGAAGAGGGTGTGAAGGAGATACAAAGTGGCAGGGATGTCTCTCATTATTTTACTGTGGATCTAGATGCAGAGAATGAAGTCAACATGAGATGGACATTTCAATAGCCTATTAGAAAATAATTTCCCTGAGACAAAGGTATAAGTGCCTGGTTTGAATTGAGCCTCAAAGAAAAATCACATGCATTTAAAAAATCCCACACCCAGAGGAAACTCAAAACTTCAAGGAGAAAGAAGAAACATTAAAAGCTTCCTGTGTGAAAAGAAAGTTCACTGGCAATGACAAGAGAGTCAGTCTGAATTCTCATCAGTAGCCCTGGATGCTGGGAGATGGTGACATCGTGCCTTCAAATCTCTGAGTGTATGTAATTTTGAACCTTGGATCCAGGACTCTGTCAAGACTCAGAAAGAATAATTTAAAGTCATATTCCAAAATGTGTGGTTTGCTGTTTATAGACTTCTCTAGAATACAGCACACGAGGATGTCAACATGGGGAGATTCCCCAGTAACACAGAGCACGGAATGCACGAAACTGGAGATTTGGGATGGTGCAGAAGAGGCATGTAAAATTAAATAGAGCTCGAGAGGGAACACTTAAACCACGGGATTGAGGAAACCCTCAGGCAGTTGAATCTCTTCAATGGATCTGTTCACACCACTTGATGAAAATGTTGGTACAGTTACAACCTTCTAAGTTACTACTTTTAAAAATCGCTTGCTGAATTTTTAGTATCGATGCACAAGTAATATCAAGATAGTTCCATTTATAGAAAAGAACATAAAAGTCATATGCTAGTTGGTGTGAAAGGTGAAGAGCCAGTGAAATTTGCCGAGAATGATCAGAAGGAGGAGTGAGTGTCTGAAGGTGGTCATCCAATTCTCCATCCAAGATGTCTGCATATTAAGTGTATTCTCACTGTTATGGGAGGCCATCCCTCCATAGAGTAGATCCTGATGCTTGTTGGTATGTGATGTTGTCTGGAGATTGGCTATTAACTCCTATCTTTGTGACTTCCTTTACAGAAATTCTAAGCAGGCCAATCATTTTTGTCTGAGCCTTATTCAAACACTAGATGGCGACCTAGAGACAGGTATGGTGTAAGTTGGCTGTTGGTGTGCTGTCACTATTTCAGCCCAAGAGGGAGATCCTAACCCATGATTGTTCTAAATCCACAGTTCATCTATGGACCTTTGCAGAAAGAGTCCTTAGTGAGGGTAATATGTGCCCCAAAGCCTCTACCCGGAGTAAGGTAGGGCTAGACACTGTCTACACACCAGCCTGTAGCTGGGCAGAATCACTGACTGTGAGATCAGGATTGGCTTCCTATGCATGCTTATGGTCACCAGTGCTGCATAGCTGGATCGCACCCTTTAACCCACAGTCTACTGAGAATGACACAACAATGATGTACGTAGGACCAAGACCCACAGTGCCTATCTATTGCTGAGGAGAATGTTTGTCCCAGTGCAAATTGATGCGGCTGATGGGCTGACAGAAGTCTGACCAAGGGCCTATGTTTATCCTCCCAACACTGAGGCTGCTCCTGAGGTTTCATCTTCAGCGGGTCTGGGAATGAAGCCCCATGGGGTCTGCTCAGTATTGTTTTTACCAGCCCAGCATTGAGTTCCAAAGGCAAAGTTCCAGGTTACTGCCCTTTCCCAGCCCCAGCAGAAGGGCTCTTGCTCTATGCTACCATACCTGAGGTTGAAGTATTGGTGAAAGTAAGCTGCTGGCCATTACGGCTGATACTAAGTTGCATTGCATCCCACACCACAGCTGACCAAATCACATATGTGTACTATAAGAGTATAGTGCCCATTGCATCTCAGTGTAAGCCTAGAGACTCCACCTGTGATGACCACTAGCCAAGGCTGGGAATGGGTGGTGCAGACAATGCCTTGGTTTACACTAAGATGGATCATACCTGATTCTCACAGCCACAAGGACCTGCACAGTCTTGGGACTGATGTGTGCGGGGACCTCTCTAACACTGGTGGTAACCCAGGCAGAATCTCAAGTCCACCCTGTTGGTATGTAGTTCAGTCTAGAGGCTCCATCCATAAACTGTTCCCCTGGTATATGAGTCTTTGTTTATCGCTTGGTTCTGGGTCTTATAACAGCAGGCATTGTACTGAACATCAGAGCAAGGTGTCTGCCAGCATCTCTGCTCTAATACCCTGTAGGTGTAGTGCTGATTCCTTCTCTGTCACCAAAGGTTGGAGGTGAGAGGAGGGGTAGTCAGTCAGCTTTGGTTAGCATTAATTCCAGTATCATGTTTCTATTGATGTTGGGGGTCTTGTCTTTGGTTTTACTGCTTGGTCTAAGATGTGGCTTTAATTCCTTTTCCTTTCCCACCTGAGCTGCTTGGTTGGGAGATGAAATGTGGGCAGCTCCTTCCTGTCTTCTTCAATGGGTCTTTCACTTGTACTAAAATCTGTTACTCTGGTCACTTACCTAGCTTTCTTAGCAGTGGGGACTTGCTAGTAAGGTTCACACTGGTGAGTCTAGAGGGGACAAAAGCTCCATACGCTAAAGCATATGGCTCAGACTCCCTTGCTTTACTTGTTTGGTTTATTTAAAACAGTCTCCCTTTTTAGCCCAGGCTGGCCTTAAACTTGGCTACTCTCTTCCCTTGACCTCCGATGTACTTGGATAAAACACCTGCATCACCACACTGTTTGATTGTCCTCCCTTCTTTAAAGTTGATAAGTTTAAAACAGAAATATGCTCATAGAATTTAAAGTGGAGTAAACATTTTTTTGCTATATGCAAGTATTACTTTAATTAAAGGTAACTTAAAGAAATAGAAAATCAAAGTGATAAATTAAGCTTGTACATCATAGACTTTATTAAAAGTTTAGTAAAAATGTAGTAGTTTTGGCACAGGTAGAATAACAAAAGGTTAATATTAGGTGTGGTGGTCATGACTTTCAGACTGTTCTTGATTTATATAGCAAAACCATGTGCAAAACAGCAGCAGAAGCAACAGAAGCAGCAGAAGCAGCAGAAGCAGCAGAAGCAGCAGAAGCAGCAGCAGCAGCAGCAGCAACAGTAACAGCAGCAGCAGCAGCAACAGCAACAGCAACAACAACAACAACAACAACAAACCACCCAAACCAAAAAACCTATGTGAAAAAATTTTAGAGGAAAACATAAAGTTTAGTATCTGTAGGTATCTGTAGTGATAAAAGAAAGAAATCTAAGAGTAAATATTCAAAATAATTTCTTGAATACACATCTCCAAATCTGTAATTTTGTGTTCATTCATTTTATCATTAAAAGGCAAAAACCTGTATGGAAAGTCTGCAATAATTGTTTGTGCAGAGATGAAGATTAGATTCATGATATGCATGGAGTATGTCAACTCCATGCTATGGAGCTGTAGAGGGAAACACAGACACATCAGGATATGATTATAACAAGGCTTTGTGCACTGTTCTGTGGACCACAAAGCTGTGGCATCAGTGTTGCTTGGGGCATCTTGGTTACTCCAGAGAAGGGAAGCTTCCTCTGCTCTGCTCTTCAGCCCACTGGGGCAGCTTTTCAAGCAGATGGGCCAGAAGTAGGAAAATTTGAAAGATCACAATTACTCAGCAAATTAATAATTTGGAATACCTTTGAGATAAGTGGCAAGAAATGAGTAGGGAGTTGGCACAAGAGCTTAATCACAGAAGACTTGTATGTCATCCTGTTCTGAGGGGCCTGAGCCTTACATCATGGAGAACTGGAAAATCTTTATGAACTCTATGGACTAAGTGGGGGGGGGGCTTATTAGAACCTACTTCATTTGGAGTTATGCTGATAAAAAGCCAGAGACCTTTTTCTCTATACTTGAATAGGTCTGAAGACTCCAGGGACAATGGATACCGTTGCTCGCACTGGGGACTAGGAAGGTCTGTGAGTGAGTGAAGGCTTTGAAGTTACAGTTACAATGGTGTGCTGACCCTGTAAGTAACCTCTCACCCATGGCCTCTCAGTAATCTCAATAAAAATACTCACTGACTCACTAAATTGGTCATTGATACAATTGTTACTTTGGTCTCTTGTGAATTTCCTTTTTGTATGTGTTTGTGGTGGGAATAGATGTGTCTGTGTCTCCCCAGGAAAAGTCTGTCACAAAACAGTTGGCACCCAAACAGGGACCTGACAGAATCAAAGATGAATTGAGGAGGAATGATTGCATGGTCCTGGCTATGTGTATCAAAGAAGGGAGCTTCTTTGAGGGTGGGGCACCAGGAGGGTAAAATCTAGAAGTGGTGATGTAATATAAGAGATTGTGCCTTCTTCCTGTGTCAGTGACTGCATGGCCCCTACAGTGGTTCCTGAGGTGTGGAAAGGATGCTGAGTCCTTATCCAGTGGGAAGTCTGGGTGAGGGGTGTATGGGAAATCCTGGTGATGCTGCCTTCTTTACAGAGTGGCATGCCAGTTTGGTGAATGCATTCTGGTGAGTGAGTACAGAGGTGCATTGTCAAGCTTATGATTTTAAATAAAATTTTCAGTCTGTGAGAGCAACATGTTAGGAATGAGAGTGTCCACAGGCTGCCATAGAAGATGTGTGTTCACTGCTGTGTGTAGTAAAGAAACAAAAAATGTATTTTAAGCTGAGTTGACTACACAGTGGGAAAGTGCTTGTGTAAGAGAGGATGAGCAGGGGATGCTGTCTTGTTGTTTGTTAAAGCAGAGTACAAGAAAAAGGTCTGCATTAGAGAGTCTTTTCTGGGGTTCAAAAACTTGGAAGCCATAAGAAATGTCAAAGAGAGGATTTTGTGTGTGTGTGTGTATGTGTGTGTGTGTATGTGTGTGTGTGTTTAAAGAATTTAGAATGCCCAGTAAGAGGGGACAGATGAGACTCTGTTGGGTACCAGCATTGATCAGTACCAACTCATAAGCATAGAAGAAAAGCAACACAGGTTATAGGGTTAAGCTTGACTATGGAGTGAGCAGTTGTCTCATCTGAGTAAACTGTGGACATTTCTTTCCTGGATCCAGAGAGGTTGGTTGTTCAGCCACCCAAGGAGGTGAGTGGAGACATAGCCAAAGAGATGGATGCCTATTCCCCCTAAGGGCCTTAAGCTAGACCAAGCAGCTAGAACCAGCCCCATCAAGTCCTCCAGGGATGAGGAAGATGCGAGGAGGCCTGGGATTGAGACAGCCAGATTACACCAATAGAAAAAAAATCATACCGTACTATACCTTCTTTATGTTAGTTTCTTCTTAGCTGTGAACATCTGGGATCACCTGATACTTACTCAAAACAGATGGTAAAGGTTTGCATAATTGGAAGACCTTATTGCTGAAGACAAGACACTGCTTACTTTGGTTGTGGACTTCAAAAAACAGAAATAGTATTGGGCCTGAAGGGTCCCTTCTCTGTGAACTAGCTTTTGCAGTACCAGAAGTTGCTATATGTCACCAGAAGGATGCTGGGGACATCCCAAAAGTCTTACTGAGCTGTGGGTCCTGCATGTGTCATGAGATGGATGTGCCAGGTGAGATACACGGCTGATACAGTAGTGGTGCAAGTTGTTATGGATGAAACCAACTCTATGATTGGACATCCTGACCTGTCTTCCACCTGAGTCAAAGGATTTAACCCCCCCCCCACACACACACACTATGGGAACTACTTCCTAGGGCAGGGAGAGCCTTCCAACACATTCACTCAGCATAGGTTGCCTACAATCTCTATGCAAGAGGCATGGACTGGAAGAGCGGGCATACAGTGGTTAGATTTGTAAAGACAAATGTAAATAAGACCTGGGGAATCTCACCAGGAAAATGGCAATGACCACAAGTCTCCCCGAGCGACCTGCCTTAGGCCTCCATATTTACTGCACTGGATCAATCTTCTAACTTGTGTTCCAATCAGACCCAAACCAGAACAGAGCAGGTCCCAACAAATCCTCCCAAAAAGGCTCTCTCTCACTAGAGGATCATAGGAGCCCTAGCCCGCCAATTAGGCAGAATGAGAGCACACACACACACACACACACACACACACACACATATACACACACACATGCACTCACGCACACACAGACACACCAAGACTTCAAAAAAACAAAGGGAAACAAAGTGAGCGTACAGCCCAGCTCATCCTTAAGTGTTTCTATGTCTGTCAATCTGCTCTCCACTAGTTCAGTTCAGTTCACAGACACAATGAGTAGATAGGAAAAGTCTCTTAAATCTTCCTAACAAAAATAAATTCAGTTTTATTTAAAACAAAAATAAATAGAATTTTATTTATACTAGAAAAAATGGAGAGGAGACCAAATTGCTAATAAGAGCTTCTGGGGAAGAGGTGTTTACCCATCAGAATATATTAGATTCTGAAAAGAAGCTTGGAAGACCTTATGTTTCTAGGTTCCAAGTAGTACCATCCACATCTCTACTCAACAGAAGTAAATTGTGAATCCATTTCTCTGACGTCTGAAAAGCCGACATAGTCTTCTTCTTATGCATATATTTTCCAGCAGATTTACTTTCTCCAATGGATGTATTCTGTTTTCTTTAGACTTGTTTGGTGGTAGTGGTGGTGCTCTACAGCTGAAAGACCTTTGCTAGTGTCAGATGTCATTCCATAGGAGTTTGCAGCCACCCTGTGCTGGTTTGCCATCTGCATCGAGGGTGTGGTATGTCAGAAGTGTCTGGAACCCTGGTGAGACTGATCCTGGAGACCAGAGTCCAGGCAGTTTACAGACCTGTCCATCTGTCCTTCGTCCATCTGTCCTTGTGCTGTCAATTGATCCCAGTGATGGGGATCTGACTTTCATGTTAATCCTGTTGCCGATGTCTCCCAACTTTGTGATGATTACGGCTTATTCCACAGCACCATCACCACCTTCTCATGCGTGATCCATTCTTCAAACCACTCCCAACTGCCAGGAGTTCCAGGGGAGCAGTGCCTGGCTCTTCTTTCTCCCCTCTCATCTCCGTGAATCTCCCTGTGGCTGCCTTTCCCTCCCATGTTATGTGTCCTGTTTAAGTGGTGTTTCTAGTATTCCTATGGGTTTTGTTTACATCCTATATGAGGTCTCTAAACCATTACTGACCTGTCAAAACCATCTTCATAAGTGTGGTGAATCCACCACAGACAGAAAGAAGCAGGTAGTTGGATGTTGCATTGTTTAAAAGCATTGCCTCCTCACACAGGCCCACGATGGAGGTAAAAGTGGAGTGACATCTGGTGTCTGTGCTTTAATTTCATGTCTGGACTGCAGCAGCAGGCACAGAGATAGGTTAATCTCTTGTCCTTAATCATTTTTTGAGTCATTCTCAGTTGCAGGAGGAACTAAACCTACCAGGACAAACTCCAGGATCAGATTTGACTGTTACCTCTGAGGATAAAGATGTACCTTCAGCACATACAAACTTAACAGACCAACAACCTAACAGAGAGGCTTGCAGGACCAGAGCTGAGGCAATGATGCTGGATGGTGGGGTGGTCAACATCCTGACCAGGACTGCTTAGCCGTGTGGACCTCATGCCCACTGTAAACCTAACATTCATGTCTGATCCCAAAGACAGACTTGGAGATACTGGACCTTCTACTGTCTCTCTTTGCCATGTGGCCAAACTGAATAGATTCACCCCCCCATGTTTCTCCCATTATTTGTCCCTTTAATTGAGGTAGTGAGACAGTGGCCGGATGGTCCTGGCCTTTTTGGAGTTAAGAGCAGGGCTTTTACCTTAAAATCCCAGGAACAGGAGCAAAGACACAAAGCCCCAGGCAAACATGGCCACTTTATGTGTCAGCAGAAGACCTGATGTAATTTTAATTTGAAGAGTAGCTTTCATTATATCTCTGAGAATTTGTAAACTCAATATTTGTTAATAGAGAAGCCTCCAATTACATCTGTAATCTTGGATTTATTTTTGTTTAACTTAAGAATATGTATTCATATTTTATTTTGTAATTACAAAAACAAAAAAATAATAAAAAAGGAAGATATCTTCTAATTGTGCTATTTACTGGCAGACAGAATTACATTTCTGAACGTGTTTATTTCCTTATGAAAATGTTTCTGGTTTATTTCTTGCTTGCTTTGATCAAATCATGGTTGGAAAGAAAATTCCTTGGGCTCAGAAAAACAATAGACTCTTGGTTTGTGTAAAGACATACTATTTAATTGCAGTCCTGGAATATAGTTCATAAATTATGTCAAATTAAAATAGCTCAAGTGTAGAGGGCTTAGAAGGCCCCAGTGAACAACTGAAGGAGTTGAATGTGCAATGTGTGAGGAGCGAGTGCCTGAGAGGGCTTCCAGGAGCAAGCCTGCCCTGAGAGAAAAGCACTGATTTTGAAGTTGAGGCCAGCCAGGGAAAGCCTGGCAAAGAAAAAATAAAAAAAAGAAAAGAATAAGTAGTTGTACAAATTAATTTAGGTCAAAAACTACAAATATTAAAGACGGCTTTATTGGGGGAAGAAAACAATATTAAAATATTAATTAAGCAACAATAAATCAAGCATTTGAAAGTGTGCACTTACGCACTGTGTGAGGGGAAGCCTGTACCGATGTGAGGTTAAAGCTGAAGAGTTTACTCCCTGTGAGAGGTGTGATGGCTAATTTATGTATCTACTCGGCTTGGCTATGTGGTCTCCAGACACCTGGCAAAACGCTAGACAGTCTGTGAGAAAGGCTGCAGGGTGAGACGGACAGGGGAGTGGGGAGACTGAGCAAGCAGAAGGTGAGCAGACCCCTCCAAACCACAGGACCTCGGAGGGAGTGGAGAGGCTGACCCTCACCTCAGGCAGTGAGAGCTTTCCCTTGCTATTGGGCTGGTACTGCAGTATAAGCTCACTCTGTTCTCAGACCTTTGGATTTGGACCAGAACTACATCATGAGCACTTCTGCATCTGTACTCGAGCCGTGTAGACATAAACCGGTCACTCTCCATAGCTGCCGTGCACCTTCTTCATGGGTCTCTCGGTTTCCCACCCTGTCTCCAACCTTACTTCTTTTCAGGAAATTCCTGACTGGTAGGGATGAGGTAGTATTATTTCTCTGTTTGAAGTTCATAGTCACAGCTCAGAGGAGAGGCTGTTTATGCAAACCCAGATGCTTCTCCTGGTCCTTGGTGCATAGTTGTGCTAGGCTGTTCAGGCACCAGTGGGTGGGGTTGGGGGGCACAAGGCTGTTTCAGATAGTGGGACGCAGACTTTTGGGTGAGAACCAGTGAATGCCTGTAGTGTCTTCTCTGGAATGTTCTTCCTCTGTGCAGTCTGGCTGAAGAAATGATAAAGTCCTTAAATGGGAAGACTCATGGGTGGTAGGTTCTGAGGAGTTGACCTCCGGAGGAGACCAAATAGCCTAGAAGGTTATCAAAGATAACTTTCCTTGGCATATTTTCTTGAGGCTCTATCTGCTCAGTACTTTTGTAATTAACATCCCGATGTTTCAAATATACAAAATTCTTTGTGGTCTCAGAACCCAGTGTAGGCTGCTGGTTACATTTTGCCATACTTTCTTTAGATGTTGCGAGACTTGTAAAGATCACCATAATAAAGCACTAGACACTGGATGGCTTAAACTACAAATTTTAATTTATTTATTTGCACTGTTGGAGGCCAAAAGTCTGAGATGAAGGTGTTAAAAGGACTTATAAAGTACACAGTGAAATAAAACCTCTCCTTCTTGAGTTTAAGTCACAGTGTTTTAACCACGGCAACAGAAACCCCAACTAAGACAGAAATTGGTACCTCATTGTAGAACATTGCTGCAGCAGACCTGACTGTGTGGTTTGGGGAAGGATTATGGAACTTTGGGCTAGAAAATCCATTGAGTGCTCAAAGCTCAGTGAGCTGTTTGGGAACTTGGAGGGTAATGTTGAGAGCAAAGCAAACCACAGAGGCCTGGCTTGTGAAGTTTCAGAGGGAAATAAAGACTCTATCTGGGCCATTTATGTGATATTTAGAATTAAGATCACTCACGTGAAACCTTTGCTTTGCTGGGGAAATGGATACTGGTCATCTGGGGTTAAAGAATCAGCTGTGATTGAGAGCAGATCAGTTCACTGGGGCTAAATCTTCTGGAAAGTGTTTCCTCAGGGTCAACACACAGAGGTTGTAGTCTAGAGGTGGCCAAGCCTGTACCTCATACTGATCCCAAGCTTGGTAATGTGTTGGCTCTGAAGGCATGAAGGGGTCTGGGCAGCAGCTGAGGCTTGGCACCAAGAGAGGCCATAGGTGAAGGTGGAGCCTCAGCGGCAGGAGCAACTCCAGAAATGAAAGGGTTATGGAGAGAGGTTGACACATGGCACTGTATCAGGGTTAGTGTCCCTGAAGAGAGCCCAGGAGAGGTCATGGGTCAAGGTAAAACCCAGCTGCAGTGGAGACCCTAGCATTTTAAAGATGTCAGGACCAGGGGATGACCACCAAGGACAGCTGCAATCATGGAGTAGTGCCAGCTTGAGCCAACGAGGCAAAGTGTGTGTGTGTGTCTGTGTGTGTGTGTGTATGTGTGTGTGTGTGTTTCAGAGCTAGAAAGGTAACACATCCAGGCCTCTTGAAGTCCAGAGGGTTGTGGATCAGTCCCAGATGTGAGGATTGTGAATGAGTCCCTGATGTCAGGCAATGAACTTTTTTCCCTGTTGACTTTTGGTTTTACCCTTATTTGGTTGTGGTTGCACCCTGGTTCTTCTTTTGAAACAAAAAAGTCTTTAACCTATTTTTAATTTCATAGGAACCCATAGTTAACAGACCTTGCAATTTTAGAGAGACTTTGGATATTTTTATGTGTTTGTTAGTTTTCCTTCCTTCCTTCTTTCCTTCCTTCCTTCCTTCCTTCCTTCCTTCCTTCCTTTCTTCCTTCCTTTTTCTTTTTGGTACAGGGTTTCTCTATGTAGCCCTGACTGTCCAGAAACTTGCTGTGTAGACCAAGCTGGCCTTGAGTCCACAGAGATCTGCCTGTCTTTTGAGTGCTGAGATTAAAGATGTGGGCTATCACAGCCTGGTGACTTTGAATATCTTAGAGAAGCCTTTAATTTTTAAATGCCTTGGATATTTTAAAGAGATCAAACTTCCAAAATGTTTGAACTTAAAAACTGTGAACTTTTGAAAAGTTGAAATGTTTTAAATTATAATGTAGATATTGATATGAAATCTTGGGGATAAAGAAGACAGGGAAGGCTATAGATGAATAGTGCTGTGTTTATGTGTCAAATTGATAGGGGTCAATTGGGCTGGCTGGTTTTTATGTCAACTTGACACAAGCTAGAGTCGTTTGATAAAACAGAACCTCAGTTGAGAAAATGCCCCCACCAGATTGGCCTGTGGGGGACCATCTTACTGTAGGCAGTACTATCTATCCCTGGGCAAGTGGTCCTGGGTTCTATAAGAATGTAGGCTGAGCAAGCCATAAGGAGCAAGCCAGTAAGCAGCATCCACTGTGGCCTGCATTAGCTCCAGCCTCCAGGTTCCTGCTTTGACTTTCTTTTATGATGGACTACAGGTTATAAGCCAAAATGAACCTTTCCCTCCCAACTTGCTTTTGGCCATAGTGTTCTATCATAGAAATAGAAACCCTAACTAAGACAGTAGTGTTAATTGATTTTCTGTTTTCTAACATTCACACCCTTTATTATTTTTCCTAACTTGCTGTATTAGCTGGTGTAGCCACGATAATGCTGAACAGAAGCTGTGACAGGAAACACTGTAATGAGGTTCCAGACTTAGAATGTCTTGTTTTTATGTTTCATCATGTTTCAGTCCAGTATTTGTGCATATTTTCAGAAAAAAATCCTTTTTCTTTGTTACAAAACTACTTTCAATTTAAGTTGCTTAGTGAGCTTATAATCAAGTGGATGAGACATCGTACTTACTAGGGAATATCCCCTTTGACCTGACTCAATTAACTTTTTCTTTTATACAAGAATGAACTGCCTTATTGCCTTAGCATTTGTGAGGCCTTCTCTGTCAGCATCCCTCTAGGTTAGGAGCACCCACAATGGGATTTCAATAGGTCAGGTTCCTCATCCCCATGCACTCCTTTTTAGTCTGACTCACTTTATGAAACTTGGTTTTCTAATTGCTTCTGCCTTCAAAACAAAACAAAACAAAATAAAACAAACAAAAAAACCTGCAAAAATGCAAAAATACTCCCTCTAGCCTCATCTAGAGTCCAGAATATACCAGCTTAAAAAGGACAGTTGAAAGGATGAAGGAGTGACCAAAGTCCAAGAGCAGTAGGAATATTTGATAAAACTGCACAAAGCTGAATGATCCGTCACAAAAACATGGATTCAGATAGAAGTTTGCACACTACTTATATCAGTATAATTGCTTGTATCACATGTGTCTGATACAAGAAAAGATTTGCATGAGTTGGGATGCTTTCTGTATGCTGGGGGGGGGGAAATTACAGTGTTGTAGTTTCATTGTACAATGTTGGATTGTCAAGCTGTTGAGAAATAATTAGTGCTAGAAAAACCAAGGGGAAAGTTAGACTATTGTGCAAACCAGTATTAATCAATTAATAAACTGAAAACCAAAATTAATCTGTGTAGATGTTTTTACAGAGCTGTGTGTAGAAAAATAAAATGTAAATGGTGCTAGCAACATTATAGGTGACTATTGACATCGTTGGGGGCACTCATGACTGAGAGGCTGACCACGCAGCAGTGAAGGAGGCAGGGGCATCAGAAACACTGAAAGCAGCGACCTGGAAAGCCACTAACTCAGTAACTGGGAGAAATGTGACAGAGGAACAGAACCCTGATGGCCCTCATAAATAATGGGCTTTTATGAATCAGTAAGAAATGGCAACAAGGGAGTAGTAAACTTATAAAAATGCAAAACAGCAGCTGAGCACTGTGGTGCACACGTGCACACACCTGTAATTCCGGCCCTCGGGAGGCTGGGCTAAGAGGATTAGCCTGAAGGAGGAGAGTGCGACTCTGTCTCCTAAGAAGTAAATAAACAGAAAATAAGCAAATTAAAAGCATGAAATATACAAGACATGAAAGATAAATGTCTCAGTTAGTCTGGCCTGCCTTGCAAAACTCACTATGTGAGGCTTGACAGACAGCTGGAGAGATTAGAAGTCTGAAACCAGGGCACCAGTGGGTCTGAGTTCAGGTGAAGTCTCTCTCTCTAGCCTGTAGAAAACCACTTTCTTGTAGTGCCTTCACATGAAACACATGTGTTGAGGGAGGGAGGGGGAAGGAAGGAGGAGGGAGGGAGAGAAAAATAGAAAGGGGGTTATCTTTCTGTTCTTATAAGCCCACTATAGAACCACAGTCCTGTGGTGTTAGCAGGCTGCCTATTTGTCTTCAATTAACAATGACTATCATTTAAAGACCCCATCTCTGAATATATTCTCCTGGGGGGCAAGGGAAGGAGAGGACTACAGTGCACTTTATAGTCATAAGTAAATAACAAACAAACACACACAAGTGTTCTCATTTGCATGTAGAAAAAAGTACAGGTGAACATTTATATCCTTAGGAGATGTGGATACGACTTACTGAATCTTCCTGTGCTGGGTAGTTCTTATGTGGACTTGTCAGGAGCTAGAGTCATTTTAGAAGAAGTACCCTCGATTGAGAAAATTTCCCATTGATGGTGTCACCCTCAGGGTGGTGGTCCTAGTGCCATAAAAAAGCAGGCTGAGTAAGCCATGAGGACAAGCCAGTAAGTGGCATTCTTCCATGGCCTGTGAGTCAGCTCCAGCCTCCAGGTTCTAGCCCTGTTTGAGTTCATGCCCTGACTTCCCTTTATGGATGAACTACAAGCTGTAAGATATAAAGAAAGAAACCCCTGCCTCCTCAAGTTGCTCTTGTCATGGGTGTGTATATCACAATGACAGAAACCCTAACCAACACACTTTTGTCCTAACATTCTCAGCCCAGTGTACAGATGAGTTCATTTCCACGTTTATTCTGTTTTGAGAAGTACTGTTGAACCTATTATCTTTTTGATGAGCATTGCTTTATTCTATTCCCCAGATTTTGCCACATGGGACTTTTAGCTCAAAGTAGCTCCTGATTCTTCAGTTCTTTTCCAGAGCTGGGTCTTACTGTTCCTGGTCATCAACATAGCATTATTGATCTTCTGCTTCTTGCCTAACAGTGTCTTATCCCCTGTCTTCATCATCTTAGTTTGGCCTCAAAGTCTACCCAGTTTACCTTCAAAATTTTCCAGATATGCATCTTTATTATCTGCTGTATTTGAAGAAAGTATTCTTCTATGTTGCTTGGAAACTTAAAAAATCACTGATGCAGCTTCTAGTTTGTTACTTATCCAAATTTGTGCAACAGAATTCTAATATTTGAGGAATGAAGCTCCTCAGGTTTTGTCAATTTTTAAAATTTTATTCCTTTTATTTTATTATATATATATATGTTTGTTTTATTCTTATTTTATATTATTTTTATTATTTTATTCATTATATGTATTATGTATTCATTGTGTAAAACAGTGAGCTTCACTATTAAGCTTCATATATATATCATCTTTGTCCATATTTAGTTGTTTTATTCTCTTTTGTGCTCTAACAGCCCTTCTTGGTAGTTCCTTTGTTCTTCCTAAATAGCACCCCTGCCTGGTCCAGCATGGCCTTGGTAGGGGTGGAATCACATAGGTACCACCCATGGGATGGGACCCACAGAGCATGGGCATCCACAAGCATCTATGGCTACTGTGGGCGTAAGGCTTGTTCGTACAATACTATACATATTTTTATGTTCCTCCTTCAAGAAATATCCTCCCTGGATATGTTAATGACTCTATGATACTCAGAGACAGCATGAGTCAGGGTGGTGAAGGTGTGGCTAATGTCACAGCAAAATGGTAAATGTTGGGACCTTCAGGACAGCCCTTAAGGCTGTGGAAAATAACTCTAAAAACATGAGTTCAAAAATATATATTTTCTCAACTATGCAAAATATAAAGATGCAGTATGAGTTGTATGAGGGGCTTCGTGAATCTAAAGGAACAGAAGCAGCTGCATTAGGAGCCAACTTGTCAGAAAGATACTAGGGAAGGAGATAAAGAGATTTAGGGAGTAGTGATCGCAGAAGATCCCACACAGCTAAGGTTTTTTGGTTTTTTGTTTGTTTGTTTGTTTGTTTGTTTTTTGCTTACAAGGGCAAACAGATTCCTGAGTTCAAGGTCAGCCTGGGACAAAGGGAATTTAGTTCCTGGCCCAGATGTCTCAAGCAGAATATAAGCCACCATCTAGGACCCATGATTTGACTTCCAGTCATTTGTTTTAACAGTTCCCAGGCACCTCTTCTCTTAGAAGTCCCCTCCAAGCCCAGGCTGGTCCCTGGCACACCCCACCCCTTTCAGGTCATGTTCAGAGACACAGATTCGGTTGTACAAACACACTATAGATTCTGCATAAGAAAGGTGTGATATCATCTTTCTGGCTTATTTTACTCACCATGATGACCTGCCACTCCATCAAGATTCCTGGAAATTGCCATTCCATCTGTTCCTTCCACAGTTGCCAGTAGGACAGTGTCTCTCTGAGCTTCTGCCTAAAAGGGATGCCCTTCCTTTTGCTCAGGTTGTGTTTCAGTAGCTGGAACATTCCATGGCCACATGTTCTGGAAGGATTCCAGAAATCACATCCCTCATCCCTCCCATGTTCCCACAAGGAGGCTGAATAGTGTCTGGAAAATATTGACTATTATACATTCTCCTGACTATTCTTGCTTATTTCTTTATTTAAAAAAAATCCCCAATTAAACAAGCCCCCAAAAGTCCTTCCAGTGTTTTTCTTTTTAAAATGTCCAGAAAACCACAATTCAGGTGACTCAGAGATAGTGTCTCCTCATCAGGCTCGTATCACAGCTGCCCGTTCTGAACAGTTTAGCAAGTTAGACTTCAGTGAACATTGTGGGCTGGGTTTGAAACAAGGGTACACATACATTTTTCAGGGACAACATTTTAATAGGAAAAGAAGCAGACAGGGTCTGAGCCAAAATTTAGATCCAACTAATTATTGCTGGCCACCACACATCAGGCAGATAGCCAGGTATCTTTTGCATATGTTAGCTAATTCAATTTAATCCTTTAAAAAAACAATTTCAGGTGTTTTTTTTCATTCTTCATTTAACTATATAGAAAGTATGAAAAAAAAAATGATCTGCTCAGAAGCCATTAACCAGTAACTAACTGTCTCGTCTTGATTCTGTCACCTGAAGGTGCAAAAGCATGACACAACACTATCATAGGAACTGAGACCACATTTATCCAGCAGGGTTGTGGGGTGCATGAAACATGGGACTTCCAAAGGAAGCAGGTTGACGTTTATTAGGTAGGGAAAGATCCAGAAAGGGCATTAGCAAAAGCAAGAAGCATTCCTCAGAAGCATTGATCCACTTGCTATTGCTGCCTAGGATGAATAGAAATGAGGTGTTTGGAGGCCTGGAGATGCATTGGGAGAAAACTGTGAAAACTCAGATAGGCCTGAGTGAGCACGGGCGTTGGCAGTGAAAACAAAAAACAATCCTACTTCTCCTCTCCAGACCCAGTGGGCATTGCAGCCTGAAGTTGGCATTGCCTCTACATAGAGAGCAACTTTTTATTGTAAGTTTCTTAAGGATATGTTCTCAGGGAACTCTTTCATATACAGAAGCATGTAACTACCTCAGTATGGAATGCACAGAGTTTCTCTCTAAGAAACAGAACACACACACACACACACACACACACAGAGAGAGAGAGAGAGAGAGAGAGAGAGAGAGAGAGAGAGAGAGAGAGAGAGAGACAGAGAGAGAGAGAGAGAGACAGAGACAGAGACAGAGACAGAGACAGAGAGGGAGGGAGGGAGGGAGGGAGGGAGACAGAGACAGAGACAGACAGAGAGAGACAGAGAGAGAGAATGAATATGAATGCATGCCTCTTCCCCATCACTTCTTGTTGATCAATGAGACATCATGCTTTTGACTGTGGCTATTTGGGTATCAGAAAGAGAAGGGATTCTGAGAAATCTTTCTGACAATATCCAGATAAGAATCATAAATGTACAGGCACAACCCAGACAGACAGGTGAAAAAAACAGAGCCTACAGGCTCCTCTGGAAGGCCTGAGTTCTAGATCTGAGCTTTCAGCCTTAGTTGTGGTGGTTTGTATGTGCTTGGCTCAGGGAGTGGTACTATTAGGAGGTGTCTCCTTGTTGGAGTAGGTGTGGCCTTGTTGGAGGAAGTGTATCACTGTGGGAGTGGGCCTTAAGACCCTCCTCCTAACCATCTGGGAGCCAGTTTTCTCCTGTCTACCTTTGGATCAAGATGTTTCTGCTCCTCTAGCCTCATGTACGCCTGGATGCTGCCATCGATCCTCTGAACCTGTAAGCCAGCCCCAATTAAAATGCTGTTCTTTGTAAGAATTGCATTTGGTCATGGTATATCTTCACAGCAATGGAAACCCTAACTAAGAGAGTTGTGTATTCAGATTTTCAGTGAGTAGAGTGATCCTTCAGGGCAAGTCTGCAGTTTTCAACTGTTGGGAGTAGATTTAAACATTTTCCCATCTTCCTATCGCTGCATGCCAGATAGCTGCTATCAGCTTGCCCTTTCTGGGCTACATTTTAACACCATTTTATGAAAATTTTTTTCCAAGTCTGAAAACACATCTTTAGCAAAAACTTCCCACAGGGCAAGTCTGTTTTGACTGCCGAAAGCCTGGAGAGTCTGAGCACTGGGGGTCAAGTGCAGGAAGGCTCTGGCTTCAGCATCCTAGTGCCCTAGCAAGGAAAAGGAGTCTAACCCGAGGTAGTGGCAACGTTAGCAGTTATCCGGGCTTCCTGGCCGGTGATCTGAAAGCTCCACTTGGAGTTGAAGGAATGCCTGATGAAGTGGCATTTCTGGTAGCTTCGGCTGGCCCTTCCCATTAACATTACAGTAATACAGTTGTGTGGTGGTTGAAAAAGCATCCCTAGTTACAGGGAGTGATTTACAGGACACCAGACTCAGTATTTCAGAGTCTCCTGTGTACCATAAAAATATATTATAAAGGAATAATCTTTATCTGAACCAAAGCTGCGGTGTAGAAGACTCATGTCCAGCTGAGAGCAGCAGCGAGCTTTTGTTCACCCAGGGAAAAGTCTCCCGTCTTCGTCATATTTGATTAACATTTTTCCTCTCTTTAGCTCTAGGTATCTTGTTAATATTTAGACATTATATACATTTTCTTTCAACTATTGTTCCCATTATGAGATCAAATAGAACAGGAGAAGCCAGCCTCAGCAGCAGAAGAGGGGAAAGCTGATAGATTGAATACCCAGCTAGCTGTGCCTAGCACGGTAGAGCACACTAGAGTCAGTCCCAGTACTCATGAAGAAAGGTTCCTGAGAGTGCCTCCCTAGGTGGCCTCTCCCCCAAATCTAGCTTCCATCCCCCCTTTTCCTGATGTAAAGGCTACAACAAACCAGTCCACTTTAGAATCTCGCAAAGCCTTCTGATACCACCGAGTGAGAAGAGGGATGGAAATCTGTCTGCTAAGAACAGGCATCTAAAATATTCAGTGAAGGGACACACAGACATCCCTCTGCTTATTTGGTGTTTGGAGGGATGAGGAACCCAGTCTGCCCGCTCAGGGAACCCCAAGCTCCCTTAGCCCGCAGTGCCTCCCACAGGGCACAGGTGGGTGCACCTGTGGTTAAAGGGGACCCAGTAGGGGACAGCGCCATCTCCCAGCAGAAAGTACAGTCACTAGGTGATGAGGCAGGGGCAAAAGCTTCTAGTCTGGGAAACCTTGGGGTCTGTGTCAAAGCTCCACCCATCAGGAGCCTCAAAGATAAGGCTGGAGAGGTGGAAGTTGGGGTGGGGTAAGAACTGCATCAGAAAGCAAGGCAGGACGGAGGCTAGGGAAGAGACAGTCAGAAACGGGCTGAGTTTTCTCAGAGTCCCACTGGAGGAGCCCTGGGGGAACTTGTCACTGCGAGGCTCCCAGCTTCCCCAACGCACGACGGCCTGGGCTAGCACTGGGCTACAATTCCCTCCAAGAGTCCTGAGCGAACGCTGGCGAGCGCAGGCACCTCCGACTCCCGTGGGAGCACAGCGCCAGGGCGGGGCGGGGTCCTCCGCTCGCGCTTGGCGGCAGCTGGTGGGGGCCAGGATCTCCGCTCTCCCGGGGGCCCCAGCCTTGGCGCACGCCTCCGCTCTCGCGTACCCCCTCCGCAGGCACGCGCGAGGCGCACCCCTCCTTCCCCGGGCGGCGGCGGGCGCGCGCCCGCCCCCCTCGCCTCCGCCCCTCGGCGCCCGTCCTCTCTCCCGGCAGAAAGTTAGCAGCAGGGAAGGAACTCGGGGCTGCGGGAGCGGTAACAGCGGCAGCGCGGGGAGAGCGGGGCGCCGCGCACGGAGCAGGAGCCGCCGCGACTGGGCGCCCCCCTCGGGCTCCTGGCCTGAGGTTGAGGGGGGCGGCGGGGGTTCGCGAGGGGAGGGGGCCATGCGGCCGGGCTTGTCCCCGGCGCAGCGGGACGGCAGCCAGGGCCGGGGGCGCAGCGGCGTCGCTCCATGCAGCCGGGGCGGCTGGGCGGCGGCGGCGGCGGCGGCGGGGGCGGCGGCTG